>NC_064625.1:27523757-27829007 GCF_023898315.1 Schistocerca nitens | reverse complement strand
ACTTTCAACACTGCCCTCTTTACACCCGGACCTTGGCTGTGAGCTGGCATATTTATTGGATGTTTGAAGTTAGATTACAAAGAACAGAAAAATGATAGGAATATGGTTCGTGCATCATTTAAAAGGAAAAAAGTGAGAGCTTTACATGAATGTGAGTTTATTTTACAATATAAAATACAAACGGGTGTTATAATTTAAAAAATAAAACACAAAAATATTGTGGACAAAAAAGTTTTACATGATCTCTCTTTTGAGTAATACCATTATTACTGTATCTAAATTTAAAACAAAATATCACTGGACCGTCCAACTGCAGGTACCTGTAAACTAGAGTAGTTTAATAGTTCAGATGTACTTAGCCTTTGTGTGAAAATCCTGGAAACACTGTGGGACGCAAAGGCCAACGCCACAGTCCTTGCAGCACCATCTACGTTCTTTCCTGATGCGCTTATCCGTCTCTTTCTTCACCCTGTCTGAACATACTTTGCAATACCTAGTAGTAGTATTCACCCTGTTTGCAGTGGGTGGGACTTTCTCTGGAAAGTGCCTTGCAAATGTCCTGTGAATTTGTGAGGATGAAGCGGCTTGTTGCTCAATAATATTTCCGCCCTTCACAGACAATTTCTTCCCCACTCTGTGAATAAAATCTAGTACGGATACACTCTTCCTAGTGTTCTCTTTATATAAAATAAAACTGTTGACAGTTGACACGATAAACAAGTGGAAAAACAGCTTTTAGCACCACTTCAAAGTTTTTCGGGCAAACGGATAATAGCTGGAGAACTGATGTGCTCTGTCAACCCCAGCTTCATTCTCATTGTAATCAATAATAACGTCTGGCTTTACAATTTCTGCTATTCCATGTTTGGCCCTCACTTGAATACTAGTGCTGGTTGTCTTGTGCTTTGTGGAAAGACAAAAAACATCTCGTTTTGCCTTCCACTTCACTGCCGAGAGATGGTGTTTCCTTTGAAAAACTATCTTTTTTTTAGTATTAGTGTTCTGAATATTCGTCGCAAACCTTTCCTGTTTTTCATTACAGTTCCCACTCCAAGAGCTTTAGCCGGCCAGTGTGGCCGTGCGGTTAAAGGCGCTTCAGTCTGGAACCGCGTGACCGCCACGGTCGCAGGTTCGAATCCTGCCTCGGGCATGGATGTGTGTGATGTCCTTAGGTTAGTTAGGTTTAAGTAGTTCTAAGTTCTAGGGGACTGATGACCACAGAAGTTAAGTCCCATGGTGCTCAGAGCCATTTTGAACCAAGAGCTTTATTTTTCCACAACATGTCCAAAAGAGATTGATCGGTGTAGTACCTATCCATATAAATGCAATGTCCTTTGCCAAAGTACTGTGAACATAACCTTTTTACAAGGCCCTGGATACTATGGTCTACACTGCCTGCATAACCTGTAAATACATCACAGTTTAGCGTATAACCAGTTGATGAATCGCAGAGAGCATACAGTTTTATTCCATATTTATTGGGTTGTTTTTCATGTCTTCTGGTAAACCTTCCGGGATGTAAGGTCGTGGTCCATGAAACTCTTCAGCTCCTAACGTTTCGTCCAGAGCTGCGCTGGACATCTTCAGAGGGGTGTTTCTCCTCCGGTGAGTCTTGCCGACTGACGGGTCTGAGAGTGACTTATATATCGATATATAAGTCGCTCTCAGACCCGTCAGTCGGCAAGGCTCACCGGAGGAGAAACACCCCTCTGAAGATGTCCTGAGCAGCTCTGGACGAAACGTTAGGAGCTGAAGAGTTTCATGGACCACGACCTTACATCCCGGAAGGTTTACCAGAAGATATGTCATCCGGTCGTGAAAGCCTTCATACTATGTTTTTCATGTATACTCTGAAGCTTGTTCTACCACGAACGGGACACATTGCCTCATCTATTTTCAGATTCATGCCTGGACGAAATCTGATTTTGTTTTTATTCACAAAGAAATCAAACAAAGGCCTGACTTTGTGAAGTGGGTCGTGCTTTTCTTCTCCTCTGCTAATGAACGTAGCATTGTCATTCAAGTGTAACATCGACAATGCAGCGCAAAATCGATCGCGACTCAACAATTTACTCGCAAATCCTGTCTGCGGAAACGGGTCTGTTGACCAATAATCACTGATTTTCGGCAATTTGACGACGCATATATGCAAAATAATACTGAGAGGCCAGTAAATATCTTGCAATTTTACTACCAAACAGAGTTTATTTTCAGCCTACCTTTGCGTTTCATTGTCGTAATAACGTTACCAGTGTACAGATTCGTTTCACTTTTGATGAGCCGAATAAGGTCGTCATCAAAGAAATAACTAAAATATCGAAGCTCCTCAGTGGCATCTGAAAAATACTATGCTACGCCGACAACTTCGTGAAAATCCGGCAGTGCTGGCTGATCGTCTAGTTGTGCTCAGTGAGCCACACACGACCAGATACCACAGATGGTGACTGATGGTCTGTACCACTGTCTGCATAGAAAAAAAGTAATGCTAAGATTGGTACTAAGAGGTACTAAATTCAAGTGAAGTAAAGAACACTACTCACAATACAAAATTCGGTAACGAATTCTTCACTTTATGAACAATTGAGACATACACATACCTGAATCATTACTTGTACTTTCGTCTGGAGAGTACGAATCCTCTTTGTCAGAATCGTCAGTTTCAGATCCTGCGTCTCCATAAAGAATATCTAAGATCTCTGCCTCCGTCAACTCGCTGCGCCATATTCTGACGATCGTAAACACCTGTGAATGAACTGCGGGTAACTTCGTCTTTGCAGTGCTCACAGTCGCACCCAAGACGAGATAGCCGATAAGTGCTTGCCTCTTGCGGAAGAAGAGTGAAGTACCTCCACATTAGTTGACGAAACTGCTTCGGAGACCCGCTAAACGCGCTGACGGAGCCTAATAAAGGCTCTCCCGTACGGTATACGGGCGCCGTTGCGAACGTCAGGGCGGCCGCACCCCGTATGGCGTACGGGCGCCGTGCCGTAAGTAGGAAGGCCTTGGGTGACACGTTTCAAGGTCTCTGGTGTGGCAGAACAGGACCCATTTCCTGGAGCCCACAGTTTCCAGGTATTACGTTTTTTTCTTTGGGAATTCTGAAGGATACTGTGTACTGGACCCCACTACATGACCTGTAGGAACTTCGAGCTCGCAGCAGATCGGCAATTGCATACATTAATGGGGCCATGCTGGGCCGTAGATGGGAGGAACTGCAATATTTCTCAGGTATCCTGCATGCTACAGATGGCGCACACTCTGCTGAAACTTTAGTTGGTTCAAATGGCTCTGAGCACTATGGGACGTAACATCTAAGGTCATCAGTCCCCTAGAACTTAGAACTACTTAAACCTAACTAACCTAAGGACATCACACACACCCATGCCCGATGCAGGATTCGAACCTGCGTCCGTAGCAGCAGCGCGGTTCCGGACTGAAGCGCTGTTGTTGCTCGCGGGAATATCCCAACAGCCGACAACGAACTCCAAACGACAGAACGTGAGCAGCCTTGACTTGCTGGTAGGTTAAATCAAAACTCAACTTTCGTGTCCAGGGTCGGTGAGCCACGGACCAAGCAACAATGGGAACAGAACCACACTCCCCGACGCCGTGTAGAGACCGCCAGCGGGCCCCGGAAAAAATACGCCCCACCGAGAGTCCCTCACTGCTTCACGCCAACCGACCTGGTCACACACCGCCCAGTATGCCAACAACATTTAAAATAACTTGTCACTCAAAACCACACAAACTACACACAGTTTCACGAACACTTCCATGAAGAACCAGACAATGTTAACGGCAGTGACTGTCAGCCATCAGAATTTTAACCAATCCTATCACTTCTCCAGCACGGACGCGGAAAACTCCTCTTTATAAGAGGGCGCGACACTCGTCTCTGACAGTATTCTAGCAGTAGTGGACACCAGAAGATCCTGAGGAAGGGCCCAACAGAGGGGTCGAAACGTCGATCTTTTTTTGGAGAAATATGATTCGGTCTAATAACCCAGAAGATTTTATCTTCAGTGACAACGGCTACGAAAGGCTGCAGACTTACATAGTGGTCATGATGTTTAGGCTTATCAATGTATTTTCGATACTCTGAAACAAATCTCTTCTGCTACGAGCTCTTTGCTTCGCATAGTATCAGAGGTGGTATCATTGACCTAAACGAGGAAAAAAGTGTCTGGTAAACAAGAGCTCTGAAGTTCATATCTTAAGAGCTGTCAGCGCTTGTTCATCTTCGCTACTGTGAAGCTCGTGTCTTCTACTCGACAAGTGCTAGCAGCCTTTGTATACAATTTACAGCTCAAGATCACTAGACAATTTTTTTCTTCTTTTTGTCCGTACTGCCTCCAACCGAAAAATTGGAAAGGAAAGAGCTTGCAGTAGAAGAGATTTGTTTCACTGTATCGAAGATGAGCAAGTAAACAGCTGTTACGACATGGATTGTAGACGGCACGTTTACCAAACATTTTTACTTCGAATGATCGTCATCCCTGAATACAGACCACTCGTCCTGGGGTACTCTGTATTTAAACAGTGACCGCCGTCACTGTACTTTTGAGCATATGTCGTTGTCGATATGAATTTTATGGCAAATAAGACAACTGCATTCACAAGCGCAATTAATGCTGAAGAAATGTGGACACGAAGGTAAGCTAACAGCATGGTTTACCGAAGGTTTCTTGTTACCTCTACAAAAAAAATATGTAACTGAATTGGTTTTCTTGGTTATTAGTGAAGATACGGGAACGCTTCGCTGTTTGTACCGTCAGGTGCTAACATTGTCTGTCTACATGGAAACAGGCTGTAAATGTGATAACGAGTCAAAACTAATCTGAGGTGAAAAAGATAAGCTCGTTACCCCGTCTGCTGTAGACACTAATGGTCCTCTCACGTTCCCTTCGGGTACTCCTGAAAATACTGTTCCATATGTTGATTTCGCTCCGTTAAGAGCGCCGTGTCGAATGATATCTGCAAAGAAGTCTCGAATCCAGTCACAAATCTGGTCCGATATTCCGTAAGCTCGTATTTTGTTCATTAAATGTCGATACCCTGCTGAAGTTAATGGAGATTTCTTTCCTTCTTCTAAAATGTAATAACAAGTGAGCATAAAACTCTTCTTTTGCAAACCTCCTGCTTAAAGAAGGCTATAGTTACAAGGTGAAACGTGAAGTACTACATCACATCCATAACGGAAGGAAGATGAACTGTCTTGAAATAATGGTAATCAATAAACACGTGTCCATCAACCCAAGTTTACTACTGACTGACCGGATGCAGTTCCATTCCCCACCACTTACAACTACAGCTCCTACTCGTAATCCCATGGATTTACTTTGTTTCAGTTACTATAATTTCTCTTGTGTTAAAAAATTTGTAGTTTGTGTAATCACAGCTGCTCCACCCACTTCCCTAATATCATTATTACGTCTTATCTGTTTGTACTTTAGGATCCATTAAAGACAGGATAATTTTGTTCAGCCACACCTCTGGAACATGTCACCAACGGTTATTGGTCAATTATGTTCTTCTATGTACAACTGTCGTAATTTGTCCATAGTTCATTAGTTAATGTGTCACATATATTATCTTGGTTATATAATCTTCATGTATGGAAGTGAAACGTGGACGATAAATAGCTTAGACTAGAAGAGAATAGAAGCTTTCGAAATGTGGTGCTGCAGAAGAATGCTGAAGATTAGAGGAGATATTGAATAGAATAGCAGAGAAGAGAAATTTGTGGCACAACTTGACTAGAAGAAGGGATCGGTTGGTAGGACATGTTCTGAGGCATCAAGGGATCCAAATTTAGTATTGGAGGGCAGCGTGGAGGGTAAAAATCGTAGAGGGAGACCAAGAGATGAATACACTGAACGGATTCAGAAGGATGTAGGCTGCAGTAGGTACTGGGAGATGAAGAAGCTTGCACAGGATATAGTAGCATGGAGAGCTGCATCAAAGCAGTTTCTGGACGGAAGACCACAAAAACAACATATAATCTTACATCGCAATCTCTCTGAAATAATTCCGTTTGTTTTACTCTTGTTTCTAATTCTAACATTAACATTTTTCGTCTCTGGAAATGGAAATAGTCTGTACATGCACTAGTTTAAAATCTTTCATCCAACAAAATTTCACTACACCACATACTCATCCTTGTACCTGTCGATGGTGTAACAGCCGAAAACCGGTTCCTGTAACAAATAATAAATACTGTACACTGAAGCACCAAAGAAACTGGTATAGGCATGTTTATTCAAATACAGAGATATGTAAGCAGGCAGAATAAGGCGCTGCGGTCGGCAACGCCTATATAAGATAACAAGTGCCTGGTGCAGTTGTTAGATCGGTTACTGCTGCTACAGTGGCAAGTTATCGAGATTTGAGTGAGTTTGTATGTGGTGTTGTAGTCGGCGCACGAGCGGTGGGACACATCATCTGCGAGGTAGCGATGAAGTGTGGATTTTCCCCGTATGACCAATTCACGAGTGTACAGTGAATATCAGGAATCCGGTAAAACGTCAAATATCCGACATCGCTGCGGCCGGAAAAAAATTCTGCAAGAACGGGACCAATGACGACCGAAGAGAATCGTTCAGCGTGACAGAAGGGCAACGTTTCCACACACTCCTGCAGATTCCTGCAGATTTAAATGCTGGGCCAATAACAAGTGTCAGCGTTCGAACCATTCAATGAAACATCATAGATGTGGACTTTCGGGGCCGAAGCCCCACTCGTGTACCCTTGATGAATGCACGACAATAAAAAGCCCTACACCTCACATGGACCCATCAACACCGACATTGGACTATGGATGACTGGAAACATCTTACATGGCCTTCGAGTCTCGTTTCAAATTGTATCTAATGGATGGAAGTATACGGAAATGGAGACAACCTCGTGAAGTCATGGATCCTGCATGTCAGCAGCGGACTGTTCAAGCTGGTACAGGCTCTGTAATAGTGTAAGGCGTGCGCAGTGGAGTGATATGGGACCCCTGATACGTCTAGATATGACTCTGACAGATGACACGTATGTAAGCATCCTGTCCGATCACCTGCATCCATTCATGTCTATTGTGAATTCCGACGGACTTAGGTAATACCAGCAGGACAATGCGACAACCCACACGTGCAGAATCGCTATAGAGTGGCTCCAGGAACACTCTTCTGAGTTTAAACACGTCCGCTGGCCACCAAACTCCCCAGACATGAACATTATTGAGCATATCTGGTATGCCTTGCAACGTGCTGTTCAGAAGAGTTGTCCACCCCCTCGTCCTCTTACGGATTTATGGACGGCCCTGCACGATTCATGGTGTCAGTTCCCTCCAGCACTACTTCAGACAGTAGTCGAGTCCATGCCACGTCGTGTTGCGGCACTTCTGCGTGCTCGCGGGGGCAGGAGTAGTATCGGTTCTGAGGGTGCTGGCATGTGGAGGCCACACACCGAAGGGACTCTGAGCCTATCAAAGTGTCATTGTATGTTGAGAGTGTTCTGTTCTCCAACAGTTTCTACAATACAATAGCTGGCTGTTCAGTAGATGTAGACATCCATCGATCCAGCCGGAGATGTGGTTCCTCTCGGTCGGCTGGTACTTCGATCTGCGGTGCAGTACAGCGGCTTCGGTGATATCTTCTCGGAGACTCTGCTATAGCGGTTGCCATTAGCAGCGGACGAAGACTGGTCTGCCTTCGACCGGCCGGGCCTATATAGTGAGCTGGGGCCAATAGAAACCCGGTGTAGGAATAGGTGGCCGGATATGTCGTGACGACCTCTGCAAGGAAAAGTTCCCATTAATCGACTGGAATCTTTGGCGTGTTTACCTGATGTCTTCGCCTGTTTGGCTGTTGGTTTGTTTCCCCCATAGCGTGGCTGTTACGCGGTGCTGCCTGCCATTTAGGGGAACCCGATGGCAGACAGTACAGAGAGGGCGGTGCGACTGATGTGAGTCGCTAATTTATTATCCAAAGTGAGCTTCGTTGGGCGTGTTCTGTGCAGTGGCTGTCCATAATGGACTGGAAACCTAGAGGAGGGAGAATTTTGGGTCGTGGTTGAAGTCTGTGTAGGAGTAGATGCATCTTAACCATGTACCAGATGGTTGCTGCTACGTCTGCTCTCATGTGCCCTACCTCTTGCGTCAACTTCCACTTGTTTGCAATTGTTGTAAGGCACTCTCTCTCCTACAATTATTTCCTGTGTTCAAAGATGTAACCTGCGCGATCTTTACATTTCTGTCAGACAAATCTTCGCTGGTCATGACAGTTTTTACAGAACTTTCTTCCATAATTATTATTAGGCCTTTGTGGGCTCCAAGGACCATGGTCTCAGAATCATGCCCGGTTATGAAATACGCCCTACGACTGCCAGTTATTTGGCGTGTATGGGTGAGACCAAACCTCTGATAACTTTGGTTCCTGATAATTCCTCAGTTCCTAGTCAACTACGACTAGTTCTATTATTAATTGCTCTTCAGTTCAGCCAAAGCAGCAAAAAATGGCAGCTCTTCGTGTTATGCTTTACCGCGCGTCCAGTCCCTCTCTCGAAAGAAAATTACCAGCGCGAGTTGGATACCGTTAAATTCATAGCACTTGCTAATGGCTACCAGCCAAATGTTGTTTACGTTCTTCATCAGCAAATGCAATCGAAAGGCACTTCCAACGATCTGTACGGGATTAGCTTGTCATCTACTAATAATGATAAATCTAAGAAAAATTTTTGCATGTCCCATATGTTACATCTGACAAGATTGGCAAATCGCTTAGAAAAGAGGGGAAAAGAGGGGAAAAGAGGCGTCTATCGCACCCAGAGTAGTGAGCGTCTCTCCGCATATATAGGCCAAACTGGCCGCTTCTTTAACAAACGGTTCAGAGAGCAACGGGATCTTAGCAGTTCCAAATCCGCTCTCACTAACCACCTGAAGGATCATAACCATTCCATTTCAAATATAAATACAAGTGCAGCATTCTACACTACTGGCCATTAAAATATCTACACCAAGAAGAAATGCAGATGATAAACGGGTTTTCATTGGACAAATATATTATACTAGAACTGACATGTAATTACATTTTCACGCAATTTGGGTACATAGATCCTGAGAAACCAGTACCCAGAACAACCACCTATGGCCGTAATAACGGCCTTGATACGCCCGGGCATTGAGCTTGGATGGCGTGTACAGGTACAGCTGCCCATGCAGCTTCAACACAATACCACAGTTCATCAAGAGTAGTGACTGCGGTATTGTGAAGAGCCAGTTGCTCGGCCACCATTGGTTCAAATGGCTCTGAGCACTATGGGACTTAACATCTGCGGTCATCAGTCCCCTAGACTTAGAACTACTTAAACCTAACTAACCTTAGGACATCACACACATCCATGCCCGAGGCAGGATTCGAACCTGCGACCGCAGCGGTCACACGGTTCCAGACTGAAGCGCCTAGAACCGCACGGCCACACCGGCCGGCGGCCACCATTGACCAGACGTTTTCAGTTGGTGAGAGATCTGGAGAATGTTCTGGCCAGGGCAGCAGTCGAACATTTTGTGTATCCAGAAAGGCCCGTACAGAACCTGCGAGATGCGGTCGTGCATTATCCTGCTGAAATGTACAGTTTCACAAGGACCGAATGAAGGGTAGAGCCACGTCCACTGTTCAAAGTGCCGTCAACGCGAACAAGAGGTGACCGAGACGTGTAACCAATGGCACCCCATACCATCACACCGGGTGTTACGCCAGTATGGCGATGACAATTACACGCTTCCAATGTGCGTTCACCTCGATGTCGCCAAACACGGATGCGACCATCATGATGCTGTAAACAGAACCTGGATTCATCCGAAAAATGTTGTTTTGCCATTCGTGCACACAGGTTCGTCGGTGAGTACACCATCGCAGGCCCTCCTGTCTGTGATGCAGCGTCAAGGGTAACCGCAGCCACGGTCTCCAAGCTGATAGTCGATGCTGCTGCAAACGTCGTCGAACTGTTCGTGCAGATGGTTGATATCTTGCAAACGTCTCCATGTGCTAACTCAGGGATCGAGACATGGCTGCACGATCCGTTACAGGCATGCGGATAAGATGCCTGTCATCTCGACTGCTTGTGATACGAGGTCGTTGGGGTCCAGCACGGCGTTCCGTATTACCCTCCTGAACCCACCGATTCCATATTTTGCTAACAGTCATTGGATCTCGACCA
This sequence comes from Schistocerca nitens, assembly GCF_023898315.1. NCBI lineage: Eukaryota > Metazoa > Arthropoda > Insecta > Orthoptera > Acrididae > Schistocerca > Schistocerca nitens. The sequence continues at coordinate 27,818,804 of NC_064625.1, read as the reverse complement.
ACGCGAGCAGGAATGTCGCGATACGATAAACCGCAATCGCGATAGGCTACAATCCGACCTTTATCAAAGTCGGAAACGTGATGGTACGCATCACAACAACGTTTCACCAGGCAATGCCGGTCAAGTGCCGTATGTGTATAAGAATTTGCTTGGAAACTTTCCTAATGTCAGCACGTTGTAGGTGTCGCCACCGGCGCCACTCTTGTGTGAATGGTCTGAAAAGCTAATCATTTGCATATCTCAGCATCTTCTTCCTGTCGGTTAAATTTCGCGTCTGTAGCACGTCATCTTCGTGGTGTAGCAATTTTAATGGCCAGTAGTGTACACATTCAATGTGAGGGCCCGGTTTTAAACATTACAGCCGCGCGAGGTAGCTGCGCGGTCTGGGGCGCCTTGTCACGGTCCGTGCGGCTCCCCACGTTGGAGGTTCGAGTCCACCGTCGGGCATGGGTGTGTGTGTCGTCCATAGCGTAAGTTAGTGTAAGTTAGGTTAAGTAGTGTGTAGGCTTAGGGACCGATGACCTCAGCAGTTTGGTTCCATAAGACCTGACCGCAAATTTCCAAAATTTTAAACGTTTCAGAAGAGATAGGTATCGTCCGCAACATTTGCCGTGATCCGTCTGGCATTTTGAACGGGCAAACTGCGCTTAAGCACGCAGTGTTGCTGAAAAACTTTTCTTTTTTGAAGCAGCGTCCAGCCTCATTTCCTTCTCTTTCTGGTCCCTGATTACTCTACGCCGTACATGTTTACTTCTTAATTGGGTCAGTGTTTTTTGCGGCCTTAACGTATGTACGCCACATGCGTATTTCCAATAGTGAGGTCCGCAACGTCCACCTAGTTCATTTTACATAGCTCCAAATTGAGACCCTCTTAATAAAAGATTGCATCTTTTTCGTTTTATCCTATGCCTATGGTGTATTACAGTACTGTGTCATTATCTGTGCTCTGTCTGCCCCCGGTAGCTGAGTGGCGCCGGCACGGTAGCTCGGCGTGTTCGGTCAGACACCTGGTTGGTCTCTGTAGTAAAAAACTGAGTGGAAGGATCAGAAAACGAACTTTAACGGATGTCATGTGACGTCCGCAACGATCAACAACGAACAAAATTAAAAAAAAAGAAATGACTGGTCAGCGCGACAGAATATCAATTCTCAGGACCCGGGTTCGATTCCCGACTGGATCGGAGATTTTCTCCGCTCGGGGAGTGGGTGTTGTGTTGTCCTAATCATCATCATTTCATCCGCATCGACGCGCAAGTCGCCGAAGTGGCGTCAAATCGGAAGACTTGCATCCAGCGAACGGTCTACTCGACGGGAGGCCCTAGCCACACGACATTTATTTATTTGTCTCCGCCCTCACTAATTAAAAAATTTCCCTCTTTGAAGATGCAAAATGCGTCTCAGGTCTTATCGCATGTAAGCCTCGGTTAGTTGTGGACTGTTTGTTAACAGGTTTTAAATTGACGCCACTTTTAATGTGTGTTTTTAGTGCTATTGCTGCTAGCTATTAATTAGCATATTACTTTTTGACAGTGTGGACTGTAAGGTTTCGCCATTTTCCCTGTTGATCAGTAACGAGGGCATGTAAATAGGAGTGGCACAGTTTTTTTAACTAATGTCTCTGCCGCGTTCTTCCACGTTGCCACTTACATATACCCACTGAATTTAAAACTTGTTTGCCACTCATGTAAAAGAAAACCTCACTGTAACGTACACTATTGTTGTGCCCCTTTCCGCATAATGTTCCAGCACTGGATCTTGTGCGTCCCAGAAAACCGTAAGCATCAGTTTTCCTGAGGACGGTTGGGTCTTGAACTTTTTCTAGCATGGCGAATTTGGATGTTTCCATTCCATACTCTGCCGTTTACTCTCCGGCTCGTAATGATGGATCCATGTTTCATCACAAGTATTAATCCAGTCTAAGAAGTTGTCCCCTTCGTTAACACAGCGATCCAAATGTTTTTGCAGACGTGCAAGCGCGTTTGCTTATGCAACTGTGTGAGTTGTTTTGAGACCCATCTTGCACAAACTTTATGAAACCCGAGTCTGTTGTGGATGATTTCTTAGGCAGAACTGTCACTAATTTGCAGAAGATGTGCCAGTTTGTTGATAGTTAATCGTCTGTCTCTCAGAGTCATTTCACGTGAAAGCTCGATGCTTTTTCATTTGTGACTGTAAACGGTCGTCCGGCGCCTTCATCGTGCGTAACACTTGTGCGACCATTTCGGAATTTTTCCATCCATTCGTAGACACTCCGTTGTGACAAAACACTGTTCCCGTACTGTACTGAAAGTCTTCGACGAATTTCGGCCCCTGATACGCCTTCCGACCACAAAAAATGGATCACTGAATGTTGCTTTTCTTTGGTGCAAATAGTGGAGTAGCCATGATTAACAGCAGGGCAGCGGTAACGAAACTAACCTAGCAGCTTGAAAATTGCAAAGATACAACAACAAATAAACAAAGTATGCGTCATCAACGTAAAACGACAGTACTACCAAAATAAACTAAAGTATAACTAAATTGTGGATAATAATTGACTTACCCTCGTATATTTCCCTACCCAGGCAGTCATCCTTAGTACTGTCTGGTGTCACTTTCGCATTGACATAGGTTTCACAGCACCTAGCTCGACCGGCGGTTTCGAAATGTTTTTTAAAAGTTTTTTAAAACTTTTTTATCAATTTTTTTTGTTTTTTATATGTGTTGCGGCGTGTGGAAATTATCTCCCGCCTCTTGCTATTTCCAGTGCGATACCTGAGCATGGGCTTATGACAGCCCGAAATCGGTCGCGATAGTAAAAGAAATTTGGAACCGAAGTGGTATTTTCAATCTCTACTAGTCAACATTATCAAACTGTTGTTCCTCTAGATTGCTTTGGAAACCGACATATAGTGAGCCGTGCCACTGTGGACAGTATGATCGTATGTTTGGCAGTTCTGTAAAATGAGATTACAGTTGCACTCACTGTGTGGGTCCCTTCTTGCCCGTTGGACAATTTAGCGGTCACCTGCTGCTGTAACTGATCGTGGTCGACTACCTCATCTTCGGGCAGCATTGGCTATGGTTCAGAACGCTCCCCGTGCACGCGAAACAATGGCTGTGACCAACACCTTCTCGACGATTCTAAGCTAAACTGCTCCCGAACAGGCAATGAAGGCCCAACGGAACCGACCGGCCGCCGTGTCTTCCTCAGATCATAGGCGTCCTTGGATGCGGATATCAGTGTATCAGTTTACGAGACCGGAGCCGCTACTTCTCAGTCAAGTAGCTCCTCAGTTTGCCTGACAAGGGCTGAGTGCATCCCACTCGCCAACAGCGCTCGGCAGACATTTTAGGTTAAGTACTGTGTAAGCTTAGGGACTGGTAGCAGTTAAGTCCCATAGGATTTCACACACATTTGAACATTTTTGAACCAACATAAAAACCTAAACAGCCTACTTACATATGTGAAGTGTAAGAGAAGACCCATCTTCTCACAAAAATCTAAATAGTTCACAACATCGGCTGTATGAATGTTTATTGACTGCAAACTTTGTTGGAAGGTTGTGTCGTACACGGGAGCACGATTCTTTAAAGAACTGGTGTGGGGTATTGCCGCTAACACAGGCATCACCGCGACCAATTACGAAATCCGTCACACGTGGACGTGTGCAGCATGTGAGGACCCAGAAAGACTGCGAACCGAGCGAGCGTTGAGGCAGGTCACGTTCTCCGCGAGAGCTCTTGCGGTGACCGGGTGTGACGTCACAGGCGATCGAGACACACGGTTAGAGTGGCGAGGTGAAGGGAGGGGTGGCAGTGCGGCAAGAAGCTGGCTGGCTGCCCGCGAAAGCATGACGCCGTCGAGCGATAACAATCAGGAATGCTGGGACATTACGTACTGCAGCTCGTACACAACTGGGCGCCCGCGAAGTTGTGCAACGCCAACTCGTGTACACCGTGTGATTAGAAGGAACCGACTCCATTTACTGTCCAATGTAATGTATCTGATGTATGGAACGTTCGGTTGCTGTCGTATAGCTGTCAGACATTCATCAGAACCAAAATTCATTAATACTGCTGTTCCTCAGGGTAGCATATTAGGACCAATACTACTTTGCATAAATGACTTTGGTATGATTAAAAGGTAACCGACACTCATTTCTTGTTCACTGTAATGTATCTAATATATGGAACGTTCGGTTGCTACCGTATAGTAGTCAGACATTCATCAGTACCAAAATTCATTAATATTGGTGTTCCTCAGGGTAGCATATTAGGACCAATATTGCTTATGATATGCATCAATGACTTTGGTATGATTAACGGTAACCGACACTCATTTATTGTTCACTGTAATGTATAGGAATTCATTAATACTGGTGTTTCTCAGGGTAGCGTATTAGGACCAATACTGTTCCTGATATACATAAATGACTTTACCAGTAGTGTTAATAATTGGGCGGGGGGGGGGGAATTTCTCGTAGCTGATGACAGCTTAGTCACAGACAAAACAAAAGATCCGTACTCAAAGATTGGAAAGTTGACAGGTCACACCAATATTCAAGAAAGGCAGTAGGAATAATCCACTAAATTATAGGCTCATATCATTAACGTCGACATGCATCAGGATTTCGGAAAACATACTGTGTTGCCGGCCGGAGTGGCCCAGCGGTTCTAGGCACTACAGTTTGGAACCACGCGACCGCTACGGTCGCAGGTTCGAATCCTGCCTCGGGCATGGATGTGTGTGATGTCCTTAGGTTAGTTAGGTTAAAGTAGTTGTACGTTCTAGGGGACTGATGACCTCAGCAGTTAAGTCCCATAGTGCTCAGAGCCATTTGAACTATATATTGTGTTCAAACATCATGAATTAGCTCGAAGACCACGGTCTATTGATACAAAGTCAACACGGTTTTAGAAAACATCGTTCTTGTGAAACACAACTAGCTCTCTTGTGAGTGCTACTGACGAGGAATTTTAATTGATTCCCTGTTTCTAGATTTCCGGGAGGTTTTTGACACTGTACTTCACAAGACGCTTTTAATCAAATGGGGTGGTTATGGAATATTGAGCCATAGTAAAAGACATCTAATAAGTAGGTGTAGAGGAAGCACTGAGTGCTACAGCCAAGAGATTTCAAATTCATTCCGTATTTCCAGATTTCAAAATGGCTTTTCACATTGTACCTCACAAGCTGCTTGTGTCAACTTACGAAATATCGTCTCAGTTATGCGGCTGGATTCGTGATTTCCTGTCAAGGTGGTCGCAGTTCGTAGTAATTGACGAAGAGTCATCCAGTAAAACAGAAGTAATTTCTGTCCCTTCCCAAGGAAGTGTTCCTTGTCTATATAAACAATTTGGGAGACAATCTGAGCAGCCGTCTTAGGTTGTTTGTAGATGACGCTGTCTTTTACCGCCTAGTACAGACATCAGAAGATCGAAACAAATTGAAAAGAAATATAAAATATATCTGTATGCTGTAAAAACTGGCAGGTGATCCTAAATATTTAAAAGTGTGAGGTCCTCCACAAGAGTGCTAAAAGGAATCTGTTAAACTTCGGTTATACGATAGATCAGTGAAATCTAAACGCCATAAATTCAACTAAATAGCTATGAAATACATTTGCGAACAACCTAAATTGGGAAGAACACATAGAAAATGTTGTTGGGAAGGCCAACCAAAGACTGTGTTTTATAGACAGAACACTTAGAAAATGTAGGAGATCTACTAAAGAAACTGCCTACACTACGCTTGTCCGTCCTGTTTTGGAGTACTGCTGCGTGATGTGCAATCCTCGCCAGATAGGATTGAGTCCATCGAGAAAGTTCAAGAAAGAGCATCACGTTTTGTATTATCGAGAAATGGGAGAGAGAGAGAATCACGGACATGATACAGGATTCGGGGTGGACATCATTTAAACAAAGGCTTTTCTCGTTGCGGCGCCATCTTCTCAACAAATTTCAATCACCAACTTTCGGCTCCGAATGCGAAAATATTTTGTCGAAGCCGACCTACATAGGGAGAAAAGATAATCATAAAAAATGAAGGAAATCAGAGCTCCCAAGGAAAGACATAGGTGATTGTTTTCTCTGGGCTCTGTAGGAGAGTGGAATAGTAGAGAACTATTGTGAAGGTGGTTCGATGAACCCTCTGCCAGGTACTTTGATTTGCAGAGTATCCACGTAGATGTAGTTGAACTGATTGCAGAAAAAGCAAATGAAAACCCTAAAGAATATTTACAACTTCTCAGCATGCGATTCCATGAATTACAATTCGAAGACGGAAAAATGACACCGTTAAAAATTGTGCAGGTGCACAGTACGGGGTGTTCAAAAAGTCTCTCCGCAGTGACGTATGATTGTTACCCGCGCGTGCCGTATGATTGTTCGCCTGCCTGGGTTACTTCCCTTCAAGTGGACTCTCCCAACATTCCACTGTTTCCTTCATCTCAGCCAGCGTCAGTAGTATCGTTGGTGTGTGTCGTTACGTGCTGACGTGAACGTTTTACTTTAGTTCCTTTGTTCGTTTGTTTAGTTTTTGTCACTGTTAAAATCCTAACAATTGAACAACGTGTGCTTTTAGTCGAACAAGTGTTCAAACCTGGCGTTAAATACACAGTTTCAGTTCGTCAAACGTTTAACATAAACAACACTCCCACATCGCGATACTGTGCGAGATTTGATTCACAAATTTCGAAGTACGGGTTCAGTGACAGATGCACCGAGAAGTGGTCGTCCTAGCGTTTTGTCTGAGGATAAACTACTCGATATTTCCGGTAAAATGTCCACGAGTCCGAACAAGTCAGTAAGAAAACTCGCCCAGGAAATCGATGTTAGTGTCGGAAAGGCCCACACGGCTGTAAAGAAAAAATTAGAACTTTTCCCGTACAAAGTGACAGTCGTGCAAGAACTGAAAAATACTGATCATGCCACGAGACTGCATTATTGTCAATGGTTCAAAAATTTCGTTCAACAAAGTGGAAGGGATATTCTGAATGAAACGTTTTTCACTGATGAGGCGTGGTTTCATTTATCCGGGTACATGAACTCGCAAAATTCTCGTGCGTGGAGTATGCAAATCGATTGTGTATTCATGAGGAACCACTTCATTCTGTGAAAATAGGAGTTTGGATTGCAATTTCTGGACTTCGAATTGTGGGTCCCTTATTTTTCAAAGAAACAATAAACGCGTAACGATACTGCAGTGATATTCTGTAACATTCATAGGAGAACTTGTGTTAACTGAGATACTGAACGGTTATTCTCAACAAGATGATGCAACCGCGCTTACAGCTCGCGTTTCAATGTCACTGCTTGCTGAATTTTTCGGTGATCGCATAATTTCACAGGGACTTTGGCCTCCACGATCGCCTGACCTAACACCTCCTGACTTTTTCTTCTGGGGTGCAGCAGCGAAAGCATCTGCCTATGAAAACCGTCCAAAATCCATCGATGAATTGAAAACTGCAATACCCACTTTCACTGCTTCTGTTATGGAAGAAATGTTACAGCTTGTGTTTGGAAACGTGATTAGACGAACTGAATTGTGTATTCAACAACAGGGGGGACACTTTCATCATTTAATGTGAAAATTTATAAGTAAAAATGAATATTCAATAAATTAATAACTTGTATTTCACTGAGTTTCATTTCGGTATATTCACTGCGGCATACGGCAGGCGCCGGTAACAATCACGCGGCACTGCGGGGAGACTTTTTGAACACCCCGTATATCCACAGATGGCATCACAAACACAAAGTTTCTAGAAATGGTCATTTATTTTCAGTTGAAATGGTGTGCAAGCATCGATCCTGGGTCCTGTTGTGGAGTGTGGAGGAGGGGGTACAGTTACCCTCTCAACCTCCTCTCGCCCCCTCCCCCACCTCCCACGCACAGAGTATTTCACAAGTATAGCAACAAACGAAAGAACTGAATAGAGGGCAATAAAACAAGCCGATAATCATGATAAAAAAATGTCCGGAAACCAATGGCTTCCCGATTACGACATATTACGACTGAGCAATGGACGATCGGTAACACACCCCGATGATCCAAACAACAAATATGCACTTGAAGACAAACACACTACGACTGTTCCACATGGCTCCATATTTAGCAGTTATTTACAACCGCTCTGTTGTCGAAAGGTCCACACCTAAAGACTGGGAAGTTGCGCAGGTCACACCAATACCCAAAGAAGGAAATAGTAGTAATCTGCCATATCACTAACGTTGACTTGCTGTAGGGTTTCGGAACATAGTCCGCAAAGATTTTGAATTACGTGGAAGAAAACGATTTATTGAGCAATAGCCAACATAGATTCAGAAAGATAACTAGCTCTTTGCACTCACGGTGTAATAATGTGTGGCATCGGTCAAGTCGATACCATATTTTTAGATTTACAGAAGGCTTTTTACACGGTTCCACACAAGTGACTTTTAATCAAATTGCATGTCTGCGGACTATGACCTTAGTTGTGCGACTGGATTGGTGATTTCTTATCGGAGAGGTCACAGTTCGTAGTAACTGATGGAAAGTTATCTAGTGAAAACAGAAGTAACGTCTGTCGTTCCCCAAGGAACTGTTCTAGGCTTCTGCTGTTCCTGATGTACACTAACAACTTAGAAGACAACGTGATCAGCTCTCTTACAGTGTTTGGTGGTGATGCTATCATTTACCGTCTAGTAAATTCATCAGATGATCTAAACCACTTTCAAAGTGGTTTAGATACGATATCCGTAGGGTGCGAAAAGTGGGCACTGACTAAATAATGAAAAATACAAAGTCATCCAGATGAGCAACAAAAAGAACTTGCTAAATTTCGGTTATACAATAAATCACACAAAAATATACACTATGTGATCAAAAGCATTCGGACACCCCCAAAAACATATGTTTGTCATATTAGGTGCATTGTGCTGCCACCTACTGCCAGATACTCCATATCAGCAACCTCAGTAGTCATTAGACATGGTGAGAGAACAGAATAGGGCGTTCCGCGGAAATCACGGACTTAAGACGTGGTCAGGTGGCTGGGGGGTCACTTGTGTCATATACCTGTACGCGACTTCTCCACACTCTTAAACATCCCTACATGCACTGTTTCCGATGTGATAGTGAAGTGGAAACGTGAAGGGACACGTACAGCACAAAAGCGTACAGGCCGACCTCGTCTGTTGACTGACAGAGACCGCCGACAGTTGAAGAGGATCTTAATGTGTAATAAGCAGACATCTATCCAGACCATCACACAGGAATTCCAAGCTGCTTCAGGATCCACTGCAAGTACTGTGACAGTTAGGCGGGAGGTGAGAAAACTTGGATTTCATGGTCGAGCGGCTGCTTATAAGCCACATATCACGCCGGTAAATGCCAAACGACGCCTCGCTTGGTGTAAGGAGCGTAAACATTGGACTATTGAACAGTGGAGAAACGTTGTGTGGCGTGACGAATCACGGTATACAATTTGGCGATCCGATGGCAGGTCGTGTGTATGGCGAATGCACAGATGTAGGTCATCTCCCAGCGTGCGTAGTGCCAACAGTAAAAATCGGAGGCGGTGGTCTTATGGTGTGGTCGTGTTTCTCATCGAGGGGCTTGCACCCCTTGTTGTTTTGCGTGGCACAATCACAGCACAGGCCTACACTGAGTTTTAAGCACATTCTAGCTTCCCACTGTTGAAGAGCAATTTGGGGATGGCGAATGCATCTTTCAACACGATCGTTTACTTGTTCATAATGCACTGCCTATGGCGGAGTGGTTAAATGACAATAACATCCCTGTAATGGACTTTCCTGCAGAGAGTCCTGACCTGAATTCTATAGAACACCGACTTCGTGCCAAGCCTCACCGACCGACATCGATACATCTCCTCTGTACAGCACTCCGTGAAGACTGGGCTGCCATGCCCCAAGAAACCTTCCAGCACCTGATGGAACGTATGCCTCCGAGAATGGAAGCTGTCATCAAGGCTAAGGGTGGGCCAACACCATAATGAATTCCAGCATTACCGATGTTGGGCGCCACGAACTTGTAAGTCATTTTCAGCCAATTTCGCTGTGCTTGCAGTAAAACTGCGGCACGATACGAGACGATTTAATTTATTACTTGTTTAACACTGACTGTATATGCGACACATTTCGCAGACAGTATTCATGTGTGCCGCTAAACGCAACTACAAAATATCATTGTACGACACCTACAGTAGTTTAGGTGATATGACGTCATAAACATTGAGCTGCATGATACCGAAACTGCAGCGCGAAACGACATACAGGTGAAACATGTGTACAAATGTCAATTTCGCTTACATTTGGAATTTACACAGCCCGAACCACAAGGAAGAACATAATCTACTTTAGAACGTGTATAATACAACATACTGATTTGACTTATATTAATCGAATTGGGGGAAAATACACTAGAAGACAAAAAAAAGACGCATTACTAAGGAACTGACCCAAACGGGTGTGAAATCGATGGATGTGATGTACATATGCAGACATACAAATAATTACAATTTCAGAAAAATTTCATGATTTATTCAAAAGAAAGAGCTTCACAAATTGAGCAAGCCGATAACGCGTTGGTCCACTTCCGGCCATTACGTAACCTGTTATTTGGCTTAGCATTATTTGATAGAGTTGATGACTGTCCTGAGGAGACATCGCGTCAAATTCTGTCCAAGTGGCGCGTTAGTTCGGGTAGATCCCCAGCTAGTTGGAGGGTCTTACCCATGACGCACCAAACGTTCTACATTGGGGAGAGATCCGGCGACCTTGCTGACCAAGGTACGGTTTGGCAAGTACGAAGACACGCAGTAGAAACTCGCACCGTTTGCGGGCGGGCATTACCTTGCAGAAATGTAGGACCAGGATGGCATTCTATAAAGGGCAACAAAACGGAGTGTAGTGTATCTTCGATGTATCGCTGTGGTGTAAGGGTTCTGAGGAAGACAACCAACGAGTTCCTGCAATGAAATGAAATGGCATCCCACACCATCACTCGTGGATGTTCCTCCGTATCGCAGGCGACAGTCAAGTTGGTGTACCACAGTTGTCCGTAACGTCTTCACACTAGTCTTCGGCCTGGAATCTGGTTCAAATGGCTCTGAGCACTATGGGACTTAACTTCTGAGGTCATCAGTCCCCTAGAACTACTTATACCTAACTACTTATACCTAACTAACCTGAAGACATCACACACGTCCATGCCCGAGGCAGAATTCGAACCTGCGACCGTAGCGGTCACGCGGTTCCAGACTGTAGCGCCTAGAACCGCTCGGCCACTCCGGCCGGCGGCCTGGAATCTCACTGACTGGAGTAGAATTGTCTTCAGTGATGAGCGCGGCTTCGAACTGAGCTTCGATGACCGGCGAAGACGCCCCAGAGGGTGGTGGGACACCAACATGACTGTCAACCGTCATTCGGCCCGACAACCACGAGATGCGGTCTGGGGTGTCATTTCTTTTCATAGCAGGACCCTTTATATCATACTCGGCAACCTTACAGCTCAGCGGAACGTCGACGATATTCTACGCCCCGTTTTGTTGTCCCTCATAGCAAGCCATCTTGGACTTAGATTTCAGCAAGATAATGCCCGTCCACTCACGGTGAGAGTTTCTACTGCTTGGTCTTCGTGCTTGCCAAACACTACCTTGGTCAGCAACGACCTCTGCGCAATTCAAAACTCTTGGTACATTATGGGCAGGGCCTTCAAACTATCGAAGGATTTCGAAGATTTAACGCGCCAGTTGGACAGAATATGACACGATGAGCCTCAGGACTACATCCAACAATTCTATCAATCAATGCTAAGCCAAATAACTGGTTCCATTAGGGGCGGAAGCGGACCAAAGCGTTATTGACTTCGAATAAATCGTGCAATTTTTCCGAAATTGAAATCATTTGTTTGTCTGTACATGTACAGCACGTCTGTCGATTTTCGTCCCATGTGGGCAACTCCTTCGTGCTTCGTCGTCTTTTTTTTTTTTTTTTTTTTTTGTACGAATATGAGGATGGCATTCGTTAGGACATGCCAGGCATAAGTCCCTGCAGTCGCACTATCCTGTGTCCTCGATGGCTCAGTCGGATATAGCGTCTGCCATGTAAGCAGAAGATCCCGGGTTCGAGTCCCAGCCAGGGAAAACTTTTTCAGCTGTCCCTGTTGATATTTATCAACGCCAGTAAGCAGCTAATGGACCGAATTTCAGTCTTTTTCTGTGCCTTAGAGAGAATTTACTCTTTGAAAATACTATTCACTCTTTCACTTTTAAGCTTTATTATATTTGTGAAAATGCTTTTATCGGTTGAGATGTGCTACATGATATGATTCAAAATAATGAATACAATGCTTATACAATCTCCAGTGCGTTTAATCGGTACTTCCACACTATTTGTTGCACAATGTACACATTCTATAATGTGTAGTTACTTCAACAGCACAACAAACAGATGCATGCATTCCTGCCCACATCCCTCTGTATGCACCGCTTGGCAGTAATGCTATTCATGCCGACGCGTCGTAAATTGGGTCAGCTTGGGAGGGGGGGAGAGCGGAGCACACATCACGAGCTGAGACTAACCCAACACGCAGAGATGTGAGGGCAGCCGACATTAGTAGCTTACTTACTCACCATTACCCATCATAACAAAACACTGATATACAAGTGCAGCCACAGGTAACAGCTACTACAATGATAATTATTTGCTTACAGCTCAGATGCACCTGGTAGAAGGAACAAAACAGAAGGGGAAATAACGACTCAGAATTGGCAACACAGAAATTATACAAGACATTAAAGAAAATCAATAGCTTATTTGAAGTTTCGACAGAGAAGACATCAGAGAGCCGGGAAACATATACAATAAAAATGAATGCTGTGAAACAAATAGTGTGCAAAGCACACCAACAGTCGTGAGCATTGTTCATAAGCGTCTTAGATCACGATGTACACAGTAGACAGCAATGTGCATATACGGTCATGAAAGCCGTCAACAACGAAGAAAAAACACTGCCTCACTGAACATTGTACTCAATGAACAATGGATAAATCATTATACAGAGTTATGGTCTACACAGAAGGCAGAAGAAGACACTGGAGAAAGTATGTGTAATGAAACAGTAGATCCAATTACTAAAGACCAACTACAAGAGGCTCTGAGAGGCATAAAGAACAGGAAACCTAGTGGAATAGATGCAATAAATACAGAGCTAATTAAATATGGAGGGTTACCACTAGACAAAAGATTTTTACAGTTAATAAATTAATGTTGGACGAATTGCAAGATACCAGACCCTTAGTACGCAGCAAAAGTAATCTCTCTTTCCAAAAACGGAAAACCTAATGAGTATAAAAACTATTTTAACATCTGTCTTCTAAACACTGGCTACAAACTGTACTCAAAGATAATAACTTCAAGAAAAATCTCTCAGGAGCTTTTATTTCTGAAGAACAAAATGGATTTAAATCAGGCCATTCATGCACAGAGAAAATGTGTAGGTACAAAAATTATAAAAAAACAGAGAATTTAATACGGAAACCCATATGGTCTCTATCGATCTTGAGAAGACTTTTGACTGTGTGAGCCATGACACCCTATGGAAGATTATGTCTGAATGTGGATATACTTATCACCTAATGGGGGTAGTGAAAAATCTTTACAAAACTACACAGATTCTAATAAACACAGGTAGGAATCGATTAAAAGAAATAATTACTAACTAAGGTGTTAGACAAGGACGTGGACAACCACACATCCTTTTTAATATCTACACTGACTTCATTCTTCACAAATGGAAATGTAAAGTAAACAGAGGAATTAAGATAACGTATGATGAATACCGGAATCTACTTTTGTCTGCTGATGACATCGTTATTGTTCAAAAGAATGAAGATGATCTCCGGTGATCAGTACACCAATTGGACGAAATTTGCAAGAACAACTACTTTAAAGTTTCTAGCAAAAAAAAAAAAAAAAAAAAAAAAAAAAAGGCATTACTAGGAAAATATCCAGTAAGATCAAAGATTGTTTTGTATAATTCAGTTTTAAATAAATGTCTCAATTCTCTTATTTAGGCTGTGCTATAAGTTTTGATTTTGACTTTGATACTGGAAACAAAATAACCAAATTCCCTGTCGTCTGTGGTACCATTAGAAGAACAGTGGGCTGTAAAGTACAAAAAGAAACCATCATGAAACTCTATAAAACAATAGCGGTTCCTGTATCACCTTATGGAAGAGAAACCCTGGATTACTATAATTAAATAAATAAAATAAAACAAAATAAAAATAAAATTGAAATGGCAGAGACAAGATTTCTAAGAAAGACGAAGAGCTGCACAAGAAGAGATACGATTAGAAACGAAGATAGTAGAGTGAAATATTTTCAGCATGAATTAAAAGATTCACAAATATCGTGAAGATTGGAGACTGCACCTCATGAGAATGCTGGGTCACAGAATTCGTCAGAAGATCCTGAACTATTAGTCGAATGAGGAAAGAGATATTGGAAGACCTGGAGTCAGATTGGAATGATTGTGTTCGTAAGTTCGGAACCAGCAACAGCGTAATCATTGAAAAAAAGATGATTATCATGACGATGATGATGATGGTGGTGATGGTGATGGTGATATCAGTGATATAGCACCTGAAAATTTGATGATGCTGGTGCTGATTTTGTATTTAACATTTCACGATGCCACTATGGCTGCAATACATTAGGACATTGTTCTTATAAAACAGATCTGAAGATGCTCATTATAGAGCGAAACCGGTAATCTCTTGACAAAAAGTTTGTGACCATAGACGTAAAGTAAAGGAAATTTGCACTTGAAAAGCTTGCTTCAGAAAATTTAAGAAGTATGTTAGCATCAAATTCACGTAACTTTAACAAAATCATAATGTACTCAGTATAAATTGAAGTGTGCACTCACCATCATCAGTATTCCACCAGATGCTACTGCAATTAACACAGGTCTGCAGACTACGCCTACTCGTACGATTCAATGCGCAGAACGTTGTTTGTTTCAATCGTTTCGGTCTGTGGTCAGGAGAGTCTGTCTTTCTCTTAATTTCTTTTCCTCAGTGGAAGGTCTTTCCCCTTCTGTCGCCCCTCTTCCAGTTGCCTGTGGTTTCCCAGTTCTACCTGCGCACTCACGAACCGTATCGGGTTTGTTGTTGGCAGACAGTGCGGTCAGCTTGTAACTGCCCTTTTTTCCGGCGAGAATCTTGTTCTATAATGCTTTCTATACAACGTCTGGCTGCAAGCCACCCAACGTGAGCAGGTATTCATGCAAGTTATTTGAAAGTATCCCGTGTTAAACACTGCGTGTAGAGTCTAGAAAAAATGGTTCAAATGGCTCTGAGCACTATGGGACTTAACATCTATGGCCATCAGTCCCCTAGAACTTAGAAATACTTAAACCTAACTAAGGACATCACACAACACCCAGTCATCACGAGGCAGAGAAAATCCCTGACCCCGCCGGTAATCGAACCCGGGAACCCGGGCGCGGGAAGCGAGAACGCTACCGCACGTAGAGTCTAGAATTCCTTGCCATTTTCAAGACTTATTTGGCATGCCACCTAAATCTCCGAAACGTAGCTGAGAATTTTTGCTTTGTGACAGTCTGATCACAACTGAATAAAACATAGTTTTTGTGCCATATGCGTTACGCCCTTATTCTTTGCAAGGAATCTTCAGTGGCCTCGAATATATAGGGTCATTAACCTTAGCCACCAAGAATAACTCCTAAAGTACGTTAGGAGCTGAAAAGTTTGTAGGAAAAAAGTTACATGGGACAACGGGGGCCATAATATGACGTTGGTTTTTGTTTCTAGGCTGGATCGCTTCAGGGATATGAAGGTCAAGTTTTTTTTTTTTTTTAATTATGGGATGCTATAGTTTGGTACTTATTTTCTGACAGCGGCTATCGAGCCGAATCCAATGATGTGTGACAGTAAGGCCTTTAAAAGGTCAACGATGGTCACAAAGGTGGCATGAACGTTCATTTACAGAAGTTGTTAGAAGTCATGACCATTGCTATCAATGCAGTGCTGCAATCTTCTTATCATGGATTGAATAACGTTCCTTATCACTTCCGCACTTGTCGAAGCACATGCTTTGACAATTCTGTCTCCCATATCTTCAAGTGTAGTTGGAAGGTCTTTATGAACAATGTCTTTTAGGAATCCCCACAAGTAAAAATCCAGAGGCGTCAAGTCTGGCAAAAGAGCCGGCCACGACACATCTTCTCCGCGTCCAATCCAACGATTCTAGCCATCGGCGAAAAATGTCCCGGACACCCATCGTGTTCATACCACATTCTGTTCCCTGTTCGTAAAGGTATTTCTTCCAATAACAGACCTGATGTTTCTTGCAGGAATGTTGTATACTTCCTACCATTAAGATTTCCTTAGATGAAATAAGGGCCTGTAATTCTGTCCTCCAAAATCCCACACCATATTCACCGACCACTGTTTTTGGTGTGCAACCTGCCGCAGCCAACATGGATTTTCAGTTGCCCAATAATACATTTTATGCAAAGTAACATTTCCATGGTTCGTGAATGTAGCCTCGTCAGTAAATAAAATCAACTTAATAAATGTGTCATCCCTCTGAATCTGAAGTTGAGCCCATCGGCACTACTGTGCTTTAGCTGGCGTATTAGTGCTGGATAAAAATTTTATATACTTATCTGGAAGTGCAGGACATTCTCAACAGACAGACAGCAGCGAAAGTATTAATGGTGCGGGAGCGCTCCACCTAATTCGTAGTGTTGCGCATTTGTGGTTTGACAATAACTGATTGATTTGGAATTTAAGAATGATAATATTTACTGTTTATTCTAGTTAGTTCGTTCGACACTAACTGTGAAATGTCGACGAAGAAGAGGTCTGTGGCTTGCCACATTATCCAGAACCGCCAAGGGGTATATTGGTGACAAATTATCCTCTGCGATGATTCTGGGATTTTACCTCTTGGAACATAAGAGAAAACAAGATATCTGTTGCTCGTTATCCATTTTTGCGTTATCGCTAACGACTACGGAACGAGCTGTATTTGAGAAACCCGGGGTAATCGAGATCCGTCCCCACTGCCACGTGCCACAGGCAAGTCGTTATAATGTAGCGTGGAGCGAATGAGAAAGCAGCGGTGCAAGGGAGAGGTGTTGCGATAGCCGCAGCTGATCTCTGTGCAGACTAACTTGATGGCTGGCAGTGTCTGAGGCGCTCTGTTCTCACTGCGAGGGATGGTTGCGCAATTCTCACAGGGTGGGACGAAGAGTCTTGCTGGGGGTGTTTCTGAGCCCTTCGTAGCACTACCGAAGCTGTACAAATCAGAAAAAACATCGCGATTACAACAAAAAACGAATCTGTTATACATCCTCAATTGCCATTATTTAAAATAAATTTACTACTTTTAAAGAACAGAAATAATCAGTCACCAGCAGCATAAGTTTTTATTAAATCACACTAGTGGCCATTAAAATTGCTACACCAAGAAGAAATGCAGATGATAAACGGGTATTCATTGGACAAATATATTATACTAGAACTAACATCTGATTACATTTTCACGCAATTGGGGTGCATCGATCCTGAGAAATCAGTACCCAGGACAACAACCTCTGGCCGTAATAACGGCCTTGATACGCCTGGGCATTGAGTCAAACAGAGGTTGGATGGCGTGTACAGGCACAGCTGCCCATGCAGCTTCATCACGATACCACAGTTCATCAAGAGAAGTGACTGGCGTATTGTGACGAGCCCGTTGCTCGGTCACTATTGACCAGACGTTTTTAATTGGTGAGAGATCTGGAGAATGTGCTGACCAGGGAAGCAGTCGAACATTTTGCGTATCCAGAAAGGCCCGTACAGGACCTGCAACATACGGTCGTCCATTATCCTGCTGAAATGTAGGGTTTCGCAGGTTTCGTAACAAATCTGAAATGTCACGTCCACTGCTCAAAGTGCCGTCAATGCGAACAAGAGGTGACCGAGACGTGTAACCAAAGGCACCCTATACCATCACGCTGGCTGATACGCCAGTATGGCGATGACGAATACACGCTTCCAATGTGCGTTCACCGCGATGTCACCAAACACGGATGCGACCATTATGATGCTTTAAACAGAACCTGGATTCATCCGAAAATATGACGTTTTGCCATTCGTGCACCCAGGTTCGTCGTTGAGTACACCATCGCAGGCGCTCCTGTCTGTGATGCAGCGTCGAGGGTAACCGCAGCCATGGTCTCCGAGCTGATAGTCCATGCTGCTGCAAACGTCATCGAACTGTTCGTGCAAATGATTGTTGTCTTGCAAACGTCCCCATCTGTTGACTCAGGGATCGAGACGTGCCTGCACGATCCGTTACAGCCATGCGGATAAGATGCCTGTCATTTCGACTGCTAGTGATACGAGGCCGTTGGGATCCAGCACGGCATTCCGTATTACCCTCCTGAACCCACCGATTACAAATTCTGCTAACAGACATTGGATCTCGACCAACGCGAGCATCAATGTCGCAATACGATAAACCGCAATCGCGATAGGCTACAGTCCGACCTTTAACAAAGTCGGAAACGTGATGGTACGTATTTCTCGTCCTTACACGAGGCATGACAATAACGTTTCACCAGGCAACGCCGGTCAACTGCTGTTTGTGTGTGAGAAATCGGTTGGAAACTTTCCTCATGTCAGCACGTTGTAGGTGTCACCACCGGCGCCAACCTTGTGTGAATGCTCTGAAAAGCTAGTCATTTGCATATCACAGCATCTTCTTCCTGTTGGTTAAATTTCGCGTCTGTAGCACGTCATCGTCGTGCTGTAGCAATTTTAATGGCCAGTAGTGTATTAAATTGTATTCTAAATAGTTAATTTAATAAAAAATATCTGCAGCTGGCGACTGATTATTTCTACACTTAAAACATGCTTCACAGCTGCTGTTTGAAAAAAATTATGGGTCAAATGGCTCTGAGCACTATGAGACTTAACATCTGAGGTCATCAGGCCCCTAAGTAACCTAAGGACATCACACACAAGGATGCCCGAGACAGGGTTCGAACCAGCGACCGTAGCGGCCTCGCGGTTCCAGACTGTAGCGTCTAGAACCCCTCGGCCACACAGACCGGCTGCGTGCCTGCAGATGTGATCCCAACTCTCCATCGATCTAACGACGAAGACCTCATTGTTTCCATGCCACTGCTGTTATCCGTGCCAAAGATGGACATACCGGCTATAAGGTAGGTGGTCGTAATGTCCTGAGTGATAAGTGGATATGGATTACTAGAAAGTATGAAAAGAGAGATCGAAAACATGAAAATACATGACATACAAAAATTGGCTACTGAATTGTCATTCACTCATTAACTGCATTAACAAAGACAGCTTAAACAGAATGAAATATTAACGAAAGTTACTATACTACAGTAATTAGGAAAAGCTTCATTCAGAATTTCGCTGAGTGATGTGATACAAAGAATAGTATCACATAAAGTGGTCACACAGTAACGAAACGTAATGAAGACTGAGAATCTGTCTGAAAATACATTACTGGCCATTAAAATTGCTACACCACGAAGATGACGTGCTACACACGCGAAATTTAATCGACAGGAGGAAGATGATGTGATATGCAAATGATTAGCTTTTCAGAGCATTCACACAAGGTTGGCGCAGGTGGCGACACATACAGCGTGCTGACATGAGGAAAGTTTCCAGCCGATTTCTCACACACAAACAGCAGTTGACCGGCGTTGCCTGGTGAAACGTTGTTGTGATGCCTCGTGTAAGGAGGAGAAATGCGTACCATCACGTTTCCGACTTTGATAAAGGTCGGATTGTAGCCTATCGCGATTGCGGTTTATCGTATCGCGACATTGCTACTCGCGTCGGTCGAGATCCAATGACTGTTAGCAGAATA
The DNA here is from genome assembly GCF_023898315.1 of Schistocerca nitens. Lineage (NCBI taxonomy): Eukaryota > Metazoa > Arthropoda > Insecta > Orthoptera > Acrididae > Schistocerca > Schistocerca nitens. The sequence continues at coordinate 27,798,893 of NC_064625.1, read as the reverse complement.
TGGAATCGGTGGGTTCAGGAGGGTAATACGGAACTCCGTGCTGGACCCCAACGGCCTCGTATCACTAGCAGTCTAGATGACAGGCATCTTATCCGCATGGCTGTAACGGATCGTGCAGCCACGTCTCGATCCCTGAGTCAACAGATGGGGACGTTTGCAAGACAGCAATCATCTGCACGAACAGTTCGACGACGTTCGCAGCAGCACGTACTATCAGTTCGGAGACCGTGGCTGCGGTTACCCTTGACGCTGCATCGCAGACAGGAGCGCCTGCGATGGTGTACTCAACGACGAACCTGGGTGCACGAATGACAAAACGCCATTTTTTCGTACGAATCCAGGTTCTGTTTACAGCATCATGATGGTCGCATACGTGTTTGGCGACATCGCAATGAACGCACATTGGAAGCGTGTATTCGTCATCGCCATACAGGCTTATCACCTGGCGTGATGGTATGGGATGCCACTGGTTACACGTCTCGGTCACCTCTTGTTCGCATTGATGGCACTTTGAATAGTGGACGTTACATTTCAGACGTGATACGACCCGTGGCTCTACCCTTCATTCGATGCCTGCGAAACCCTACATTTCAGCAGGGTAATGCTCGACCGCATGTTGCAGGTCCTGTTGGGGCCTTTCTGGATACAGAAAATCTTTGACTGCTGCCCTGGCGAGCACATTCTCCAGATCTCTCACCAATTCAAAGCGTCTGGTCCATGGTGGTAGAGCAACTGGCTCGTCACAGTACGCCAGTCACTACTCTTGATGAACTGTGGTATCGTGTTGAAGCTGCATGGGCAGCTGTACCTGTACTCGCCATCCAAGCTCTGTTTGACTCAATGCCCAGGCGTATCAAGGCCGCTATTACGGCCAGAGGTGGTTGTTCTGGGTACTGATTTCTCAGGATCTGTGCACCCAAAATTGCGTAAAAATGTAATCAGATGTCACTTGTAGTATAATATATTTGTCCATTGAATACCCGTTTATTATCTGGATTTCTTCTTGGTGTAGCAATTTTAGTAGCCAGTAGTGTAAGAAAACGTAATAGTGAAAACATAAACGTGATAAAAGAGGAAGGCGAAGTGACTTTAGTCTAATAACATGCTGGACGTACCGATGCTGTTTAGCCACCCTTCCAGAAACATCGAAGGTTAATGAGATCGTAGCTCATCACAATCCAGACTGTAAGGCCTGGGGTGAGGCCAATGCGTCATTGACGAATGCACTCTACAAACCAGTGCTTACCTGGTATCCGCCATACGCGTAAACGACCGTTACTTTTGTGCAGGCAGACTCTGCCTTCACCGCTGAAGACCACGGCACGCCATTCCATCTTCCAAGTGACTTTCTGACGGCAGCAGTCGAACCGTGCACGTCGATGCTGTGGCGTGAGTGGGAGACGGGCTAGAGTTGTGCGTGCCAGTAGTCCCCACTGCTAATATCCAGTTCACAACAGTTCACGTTGAGACATCTGGGCTCACAAGCCCCCTTATCCATGCTGTGGGAGCTGTACTGTCTGCCACTGCTGCCCTTACGACGATTCTGGAGGGCATCTGTTCCTCGTGGGTGTCCAGAACCTCGTCTGTGGGTGTGAGAATATTCAACTGAACACTGATACCAGGTTGCAAACCTGAAGCAGCACGTCCAACTTCTGTGGAAATTCTCCGAAAGAACCATACCACCATGTGGAATGCCACAATTTGACCCCTTTCAAACTCGCTCATTTGGCTGTAGGAAGCACGAGTGTGTCTCTGTGACGTGGTTGCCTGCTTGCTTCACACGTATGCACCATGCAGATCCCTCTGTCTTGAGCATCCCCTACTAATGGGTGGACACAGACTCCACTCTGGTATCTCTGCCACTAGCTGTTGTAACCTCCCCTTTGAAAAATTATTGAATTACTTTGCTGATAAACCTCTACGTTATTTGATTTTCACAGCTGAGCAAAACTGAACGTACTCAGACATTACTCTCTTTACTCATTCTGATCAACACTAAACTGACACACAATATTTTTAGCGCAACGCTATCTGACTTTCAATAATCGTTACAAAAGAATGGCCGTAACTAACAATAACCTATACCTTTCATGAATCACTTACCTCACAAAAATCTTCGTTACTCGAACTACTGCAATACAGCGAGCGCCACTACTGCCAGCTAAATAAAAGAATCTAACTACTGAAGGCACTAACTACTGATAGGTATAGTAAGCAAATGACCGATTTTGATAGAGAACAATCAATGTATTTACCTTCATAATGTTCAAAAGTCATTATATATCAGTTCATGATATCCAGTATTACAAATTTACTCTTTCTGGCGGACACACGTCCAGATCGTCCGCTCTTAAAATTCTGCCATCTCTCTTCCCACATCCACCACTGCTGGCGGCGCACATCGAACTGCGCAATGCTACGCGCTGCCCAACACTGCAATAGCGAATATTCCAACAATGCTTAGCAGCCGCAGACTGCATACAGCACAGTCAGTGATTTTCATACAGAGCGATACGTGGCGTTACCAACATAAAAAACCTAAACAGCCTACTTACACTATACCACGTTGAAACCATTATGAATACATCTACTATCCTCCAGGTGGTGGCATGTGCTGTCATCGGACCAAAATTGACGTTGTCTTTCGAGGTGTACTAAATTTTTCCAGCAGTTTTGAAGTGTAGTTACTCTTATTAATCATCTGCCCACACATTAAACGCAACAAAGCTTCGTCAGGCAATTACAGTGCCACAGTTTTTGTCACGGTCAGGAATTTAAAATAAGAGAAAATTCGACATGAAGTGCTCAGAATGGCGCCCACTGTGTGATGTTCGTATGCTTTATTTCTTCATTTATAGTCTTCGATGTCGACGTAATGCATTGTTAGTCTGGCTGAAAAATGGGTAAATGATGTAGCTGACAGTAGCAAAATTGCGTTTCACAGTTATTCACTTCTACTGTTCACAACCCCCCAACATTACACAGTTAATATGGCCACTTCACTATTGGTTGACTATTTATAAGCCTCATTAATAGTTTGCAGGCAAACGTCAGCATACTGCGGCAATAGTTTACCGTTGAACGTCTATGAGCATTAAAACCTAACCTCACAGTTCTTGCAGAATAACACGGTACATGCGGCACTATTGAACAGACACTGTCATTATTTTAACACACGGCCTATTTGTATTACACTTATTTGACGGTTAAGGTGATGCATTGTTGTTGATATAACCAATACAGGTTTCTCGTCTAAAAATCGGCCGTGGTTGACAATGTCGGAACCAAAAATTGGGTCTTTATATATCCTCACAATAATAGATACTGAAACTACACACTGTTCGACGTTTAATTTACGGAAATCAGAATTAAAACACAACTCATTGAATAAACTGAATACATCGCTGAATACCTCCTTTTGAACATTCCCTTCTACCACAAAGGTTAGGCCTAATTATTTGTTTAAATAATGAAATTAAAAAGATGTTGTTGTTGTTCTTGTTGTGGTCTTCAGTCCTGACACTGGTTTGATGCAGCTCTCCATGCTACCCTATCCTGTGCAGGCTTCTTCATCTCCCAGTACCTACTGCAACCTACATCCTTCTGAATCTGCTCAGTGTATTCATCTCTTGGTCTTCCTCTACGATTTCTACCCTCCACGCTGCCCTCCAATACTAAATTGGTGATCCTTTGATGGCTCAGAACATGTCCTACCAACCGATCCCTTCTTCTAGTCAAGTTGTGCCACAAACGTCTGTTCCCCCCAATCCTATTCAATACCTCATCATTAGTTATATGATCTACCCATCTAATCTTCAACATTCTTCTTTAGCACCACATTTCGGAAGCTTCTATTCTCTTCTAGTCCAAACTAGTTATCGTCCATGTCTCACTTCCATACATGGCTACACTTCATACAAATACTTTCAAAAACGACTTCCTGACTCTTAAATCTATACTCGATGTTACCAAATTTCTCTTCTTCAGAAACGATTTCCTTGCCATTGCCAATCTACATTTTATATACTCTCTACTTCGACCATCATCAGTTATTTTGCTCCCCAAATAGTAAAACTCCTTTACTACTTTAAGTGTCTCATTTCCTAATCTAATTCCCTCCGGATCACCCGACTTAATTCGACTACATTCCATTATCCTCGTTTTCCTTTTGTTGATGTTTATCTTATCCCTCCTTTCAAGACACTGTCCATTCCGTTCAACTGCTCTTCCAAGTCCTTTGCTGTCTCTGACAGAATTACAATGTCATCGGTGAACTCAAAGTTTTTATTTCTTCTCCATGGATTTTAATATCTACTCCGAATTTTCCTTTTGTTTCCTTCACTGCTTGCTCAATATACAGATTGAATAACATTGGGGAGAGGCTACAACCCTGTCTCACTCCCTTCCCAACCACTGCTTCCCTTTCATGTCCCTCTACTCTTATAACTGCCATCTAGTTTCTGTACAAATTGTAAATAGCGTTTCGCTCCCTGTATTTTACCCCTGCCACCTTCAGAATTTGAAAGAGAGTATTCCAGTCAACATTGTCAAAAGCTTTCTCTAAGTCTACAAATGCTACAAATGTAGGTTTGCCTTTCCTTAATCTAGCTTCTAAGATACGTCGTACGGTCAATATTGCCTCACGTGTTCCAATATTTCAACGGAATCCAAACTGATCTTCCCCGAGGTCGGCTTCTACCAGTTTTTCCATTCGTCTGTAAAGAATTTGCGTTAGTATTTTGCATCCGTGACTTATTAAACTGATTGTTCGGTAATTTTCACATCTTTCAGCACCTGCTTTCTTTGGGATTGGAATTATTATATTCTTCTTGAATTCGGAGAGTATTTCGCCTGTCTCACACATCTTGCTCACCAGATGGTAGACTTTTGTTAGGCCTGGCTCTCCCAAGGCCATCAGTAGTTCTAATGGAATGTTGTCTACTCCCTGGGCCTTGTTTCGACTCAGGTCTTTCAGTGCTCTATCAAACTCTTCACGCAGTATCATATCTCCCATTTCATCTTCATCTACATCCTCTTCCATTTCCATAATATTGTCCTCAAGTACATCGCCCTTGTATAAACCCTCTATATACTCCTTTACTTTCTGCTTTCCCTTCTTTGCTTAGAACTGGGTTTCTATGTGAGCTCTCGATATTCATACAAGTGGTTCTCTTTTCTCCAAAGGTCTCTTTAAATTTTCCTGTAGGCAGTATCTATCTTACCCCTAGTGAGACAAGCCTCTACATCCTTACATTTGTCCTCTGGCCATCCCTGCTTAGCCATTTTGCACTTCCTGTCGATCACATTTTTGAGACGTTTGTATTCCTTTTTGCCTGCTTCATTTACTGCATTTTTATATTTTCTCCTTTCATGAGTTAAATTCAATATTTCTTCTGTTACCCAAGGATTTCTATTAGCCCTCGACGTTTTACCTACTTGATCCTGTGTTGCCTTCAGTACTTCATCCCTCAGAGCTCCCATTCTTCTTCTACTGTATTTCTTTCCCCCATTCCTGTCAATTGTTCCCTTATGCTCCCCCTGAAACTCTGTACAAACTCTGGTTTAGTCAGTTTATCCAGGTCCCATCTCCTTAAATTTCCACCTTTTTGCAGTTTCTTAAGTTTTAATCTACAGGTCATAACCAATAGATTGTGGTCAGAGTCCACATCTGCTCCTGGAAATGTCTTACAATTTAAAACCTGGTTGCTAAATCTCTGTCTCACCATTATATGAACTATTTGAAACCTGTCAGCATCTCCAGGCTTCTTCCATGTATACAACCGTCTTTTATGATTCTTGAACCAAGTGCTAGCTATGATTAAGTTGTGCTCTGTGCAAAATTCTACCAGGCGGCTTCCTCTTTCATTTCTTAGCCCCAATCCACATTTACCTACTACTTTTCCTTCTCTCCCTTTTCCTACTACCGAATTCCAGTCACCCATGACTATTAAATTTTCGTCTCCCTTCACTATCTGAATAATTTCTTTTATTTCATCATACATTTCATCAATTTCTTCGTCATCTGCAGAGCTAGTTGGCATATAAACTTGTACTACTGTAGTAGGCGTGGGCTTCGTGTCTCTCTTGGCCACAATAAGGAGTTCACTATGCTGTTTGTAGTAGCTAACCCGCACTCCTATTTTTTTATTCATTATTAAACCTACTCCTGCATTACCCCTATTTGATTTTGTATTTATAACCCTGTAATCACCTGACCAAAAGTCTTGTTCCTCCTGCCACCGAACTTCACTAATTCCCACTATATCTAACTTTAACCTATCCATTTCCCTTTTCAAATTTTCTAATCTACCTGCCCGATTAAGGGATCTGACATTCCACGCTCCGATCCGTAGAACGCCAGTTTTCTTTCTCCTGATAACGACGTCCTCCTGATTAGTCCCCGCCCGGAGATCGGAATGGAGGACTATTTTACCTCTGGAATATTTTAGCCAAGAGGATGCCATCATCATTTAACCATACAGTAAAGCTGCATGCCCTCGGGAAAAATTACGGCTGTAGTTTCCCCTTGCTTTCAGCTGTTCGCAGTACCAGCACAGCAAGGTCGTTTTGGTTAGTGTTACAAGGCCAGATCAGTCAATCATCCAGACTGTTGCCCCTGCAACTACTGAAAAGGCTGCTGCCCCTCCGTTGTGGTTGCACCTACGGTACGGCTATCTGTATCGCTGAGGCACGCAAGCCTACCCACCAACGGCAAGGTCCGTGGTTCTTATAGAAACAATTACTTCTACCACGAAGGTTAGGCCGAGTTATTTGTTTAAATAATGAAATTAACAGATATAGTGATAAAAACAATACTTTTGAGAAACTTGGTAATTATTTTGGAATTAAGTAGGTGATGGCTTTGGTAATGCGTTTTCGATTAGAGCCAAATAAATACTTAAATAATCCTAGTGTTGGTTGTTCCAAATGTTTATAATTAGTATAGAATTTATGTTTGTTGAGTCAACAATAGAATCTAAGTTACAAAACAATTACTCATTTCACCCTATAACAAAAGATATTAACTATGAATAGTCGAAATAAATTATGAAATTGAGTACATACACAAAAGTAAGCGCAAAATTAGAAGACTGAAGGCCAACCTTTCTCTTCTCTTTTATAAGAATGCAGATTATATTCATGTATGTTAATGGCAATAAGACAAAATCGAGAGGAAGTAAAAAGATCCCAGCTTGCTTCATCACAACTGTTCAGCCCTTACAGTACCAATGCATTTCCCATTACGTGTACGAGGCTGGAGGGGCGGGGGAGGGGTACATTATTTTCACCTTAAAAAAATCATTAAAATTTCTTTAATACTCTTATTAACAACATACTTTTTAAAAATGTACCGATTTGTAATTAAGGTCCAGAGCCAGAAAATATCTTCTAGCATAATCTAACAATACAGATACGTCCTCTGTAATGTGTACTACTTAGCGAGGGCACCACCAAACACTTAAAAAAAGTCGTTGACTTTTATTCACAACGTACTTTTTAAAGATACATTGATGTGTAGGAAGGGTCATGAAGCTAAAAACACGAATATGTCACTTACTGTTCATAGTCACGAAATCTGGTGGAGGAAATCGTTCAAAACAAATGTTTTCTTCATAATTTTAAAACATTAAATACAAGACTAGGCTATAATATTATCGAAAGGTTAGCATGAAGCATCCCCACCCCCTCTCCTTGGTACTGCGAGGGTTACAGATCGCGCATGATACGGTGGCCGATGCGCAGTGACAAGTTTTCATTCAAAAGGCTGTGCGAGTTCATTCGTTTGTTCGGAAGGGGAGGCCGACAAGTGTATTCCACCTTTTGACAGGTCGACGGTGACAGAATCGACGAGCTACTCCTGTAATCTTTCTGAAACGTCTAGTATGATACAAGAAAAGAAAAAAATAAGTTAAATATATTTCATTTTTTTTCAATTTTAATCTGATAATTTTGTATATATTGTGTTTCATACTAGAATGTCGTGTTCCCAGTTTAGCACAGCTTTGCCACAGGAAACACGAAAGCGGTCGAAGACGTCCGTCTTCTGGTCGGCTCCTGATCGTTGTCAGAAGGAGGCTAGTTTTTGATTACGCAAAGGCTTCTGATATTTGGAAAAGAACAACCCGGATTTCTTTACGTCATCAGTATCAATTTTATAATTACCTAAGGGACCTTTAACAATGAACAATAAAAAAAATTGCATTTGCAAATGAAATCATTAATAAATGTGGGAGTTATGAGTTGTATAGAAGACAAGGAGCGGTCTTCTGTCTACGACCAGGATGCCGCAGTATTCTCTGCTGTAATAAAGGCTATGTGACATTTATAAAAATAATATGGCATGGAGGTAAAAACAAATAAAGGAAAATAATAGAATAAGAAATCTGGTAAACACTAAATATATTCAAATAATTCTCACAAGCAATTAGGGCTTATTTATAAACAGTATAACTTACATAAGTAATTTTCTGATTATATGGTGCGATCAGATTTCAGCCTAACTTCTTGGTTCACGTTTTTGTCACAAGTTACAGTCATTACTTTTCACCTTCTTTCGAGGCAATTCTTGCACCGTTCAACGCCTTCATAAGAATAACTTGCCGGTTTACAGTATCGAACATAAATTACTTGAATTTTATTAATCAATAACTGTTGTCTGCACGCTGGCAAGACCGCTCACTTTTATGGCTTAAAGACGACCTTCTTTACGCTTTCACGTTACAAGTAGAAGTACGATAAAATATGAAGATCTACAAAAGTTTTTACTCTCATCTTTTATTTAGATCGAAGCTGAACGTTCAGTTCAGCTTCTGTTAAAATGTTTCTTTGACTGCGCAATCGATGTATTAGCGTCCGCGCTAGATGCGCATCTTTACAGTTACGTACATTATATAAAACAAATGTCTTTCAAAGAATAGGTCTCATATCATAAGTTGATCATTTAATGTACAGCTAGGTGAATGCCTTTCAAAGGGTACTCACAGCTTTCATACGACGGAAATCCCAATAATATTACAAATGTTAAAGTAGTTCATTTTTGCTTTACTTGTAGCTTTATATGTCGGGTTCATTGTGATATGCACATCATTTAGAAAAAGTTTGCAATTAAAAATAAGGGGCACTATTACTTTGCATGTTGCTATATGACTGCTCGTTGCTGTATGCTAGTTCTTTATATATTTGTAATTTATATTGAACCTGTGTGACCATCTCCTCGCGTTACCTTACAGAATTTTACCCGACTTTGCGTCTTGGCTGCTAATATGCCAGGCCCATAAGAAATGGTATCTATATTTTGACCCTTATTTGATTAATTTGGTAAACAAATTAATTATTTCAGAAATGCGCGCAACGGAAACTGGTGCGGGTTTCTCTAAGATAACACGTTCTGGGGTGGTTGTTCTTAAAGCCGTCATTATAGCAGCTGGTAGCCTATCTAAATTCACATTGCAGATTTTCTGTCTTTCATTAACTTTAGAAAATCGAACTGAATAACATACATCCTACCCATTTCATGTGTCAGGTGTCTGGGGGAATATTTCTAAACTGAAATGCTGACTCTCATTTAATAGATTTATTTTCGATTTTGATGAAAACTTTAGAAGCCGACACATTACAATTTTCCTTTAGTTACAAAACTTTTCTGAATCAGCGTTACCTCTCATGGGACCGAGCGAGGTGGCGCAGTGGTTACACACTGGACTCGCATTCGGGAGGACGACGGTTCAATCCCGCGTCCGGCCATCCTGATTTAGGTTTTCCGTGATTTCCCTAAATCGCTCCAGGAAAATGCCGGGATGGTTCCATTCAAAGGGCACGGCCGACTTCCTTCCCTAATCTGATGAGACCGATGACCTCGCTGTCTGGTCTCCTTCCCCAAACCAACCAACCAACCTCTCATGGGTAGGACAATGACAAAACGGAAACGCTACACGAGTAATTTCATAATAGCACAAAAAATATATGACACATAATTTCATAATAACAACAGAAAATACATAAGTGGGCCACACCGTCTTTAGCGGGAAAATCGTCATTCATTCTTTATCGTCATGCATGAATTACACCACTAGAAATTTAAGGTAGGCCACTGCTGAAGGTAGATAACCTCTTTCAGAGAAAAGATTCTGGGCAAAAATGATGTACTATTGGCGCCAAAATGAAGTGCGAACTGAACTCACAAAGAAAGTGCCAAAAATTATTAAATTTCGCGACAGAAATTTCTCGATCTACCATACGATACGCAATCTGCACTCATTGAGCTAAAAGTGAAGCTTATAACTCGGGAAATAGCTACATGAACTGATGGTTCCTGTTGCATGCTCACTACCACAAAGCAAAATTTCACAAACACATTTCAGAAAAAACCATTGCAAATAAATTAAAACCGTAATCTGTACCGATGAAGATATGTTGAATGCGTGCTATGAGCATACCCTGTCGTGAATTTTTAGCCACATTAGGTCATTTTTATCTCACCAAATCTACGAGCTGCTGTGCTCCCGCGTCCGGTCCGTCTCATGGCTGGCCCCACAGTGCTCTCGACGCGCCAAAATCCGACCAACGTTCCTATTGAGACGCGGTGGTGGGGAGACTCACCTCACCCCCGCACCAACTTTGTAACCTACCCTCGTGCCTGGTTTCATCTTTGCTTGCTGCGCTGGCCTACTTGCCGTTATTCTTGTAATGTTGGCAATGACTGCTATTCCCTTAAACTGTTCCCTTCGGTCCATGCTCCCGCTACATTTCACTTCCATTCATACCCATGCACACTCATACAGGATGGAACAAGGAGTATACATATAAACGGCATGTGACCTCTTTGTGAAATGATGAAAAGAAATAAACAAATGCGTCAAATATTCCTTTCACCCAGCGAAGTATTGAAGCTGCTAGCAATCAAAGAAAAACTTATATCTCGATATATAAAACGTAATTACTTCCTACTGTAATGTGGGGCAAAACGAAAGTAACGCCTCAATTTGATTCGTATTACACAATATGTTTGTGGCTGCATATGAAATTCAGCTAAAAAATTGAAATTTTCTTTAGACTTGGGTGGAGGTCTCTATCAGTCATCAATCTCGAGAAAATCGATAAGACGTAGCGCACTCATTTGTGATCGCACTGCGCAAACGAAAAAGCTAGAGTAAAATATCCAAAACATTCCTCATATTTCATAAACAGTTTCAGATATCGAAATAAGGTTTTGGGAAATGATAGCACAAACAGAAGAGTATTTTGCCTTATGGTTATTATGAAAAACTTCATTATCTACTGTGTTATTCCAGTAACTACAGACTTTTTCGACAAAAGAATAAAATTTTAAGGGCCATAGCTGGTGAAACGAGAAATGCTATGGGTTTTGGAACAACATAAGTGAAGTCATTACAAATGTTTTTTGTACCGAGGATGTGCTTTGTCCGACGTTACTGACCTTACTTTCCCTCAGTTTCTCACTTAATAAACCACCGTTTCAGAACTCTCTCGCAACTGCGTCTGCACAACGTGTTGGTGACGTGAGACTGTGTAAACTCCGCTGTGTTTTGGCAAAAGAAGCGAATTTTAACGTGGCAACAAGATAAATGTGTAGGTTTTACTCAAAATTCCCCAATTGTGACAGTTCTCTGTAAGTTACAAATGGTTAACAAGCCAGGCGAAAATAACTCGCTGCATTGTCAGCGGAATTCTTTTTAGACACTAACCAAAGAAGAGGCGACAGATCTTTTTGAATGGTCACCATGCAAGTGTGGGCGTGAAGGGGCTCAACTTAATATTTGCAAAAAATGTGAGTGTAGGCTTCAGGTTAGAACTGCACTTCCCCTCCAGCGCTCAGCATTTCCCCTACCGTGTCTGCCTGCAGCCCCCACCACTACCTCCCTCGCCACACGTGACCTGCCGTCTCTACATCTACAGCCAACGGTATTCTGCGTGCACTATAATGATCAGTACTTGGGGGCCGGTGGAACTATAGACAGCCTGCTGGGAGCTCATAACATGCCAGTTTATACCGGTTACCAGTTAATAACAAGGTACATACATTTTTGGCCAGATTTGCCACACTTCAGTGTCTTTAGTGGCTCCTAAGCAAAAGGGTTTGATGACCACTAACATAGAGTGGCCGTAAATAATCCATGGGACTATAGAAATTTGCGTCAGTAGACGAAGTAAATTATTTTTCTGTGGTAATTAGATTATTCGCTCGTAGATCTTGTTCTATAGGAGTTCCGCGTTGTCACTAAAGGTAACCTGGAAGTTTGTGTCCCGGACTAAAGCAGGTCGTAGCAGACGGTTATATTCCCAGAGAGGAGTGAAACAAGTATTTTAGCAGCTCTAGGGAAGTAGCCACCAGCCGCCAGGGGTTTCACAAATAACTGGATTCTTATCACCCATGGCGCCTATGCGGCTGCCATTAACCTGTTATGCGATAGCTGTTAGTCTGGCACCGCACAGCAGAATAAACTTGCACGACAACTATCCAAACCACAATCGTTAAAAATCTGAGTGTACGTTACGCAGATTTAATTAGAGGACACAATAAGGTAACTGGTGAGTGTTAATAACAAAAGTATTTCGAAATGGCCCTTGACGTCACACAAATGAGCTGGAGTGCGAATAGGCACTGACAGTTGGCTAACTTAAGCGAGAGAACTATCACACTGTCTGGAGATTAAGCGACAAAAACTAAATACTAACTAACCTAAGAACATCACACACATCCATGCCCGAGGCAGGATTCGAACCTGCGACCGTAGCGGTCGCGCGGTTCCAGACTAGCGCCTAGAACCGCTCGGCCATTCCGGCCGGCGCAGTAATTGTATGAGTTCTACCATTTTTTCTTGTTACTTCAGTCGTTCGCTGTAGACTGAACATTCACGACGGGAGGTTAAATTTCATCTGTGCATTTTTGTGGTGTTGGCCGTACGTTTTAGATACAGCAGCGTCATCGTGATAAGGTCGGGAGTGCCTCTAGCAGTGACTAGACAAGCGGGCAGAAAGAGACGAGTGGTGGGGTCGTGAAATGTCGGTAGCACTCTAGTCTGGGCACTTCAGCGACCAAATGGATTAGGAGTGAAAGGCGGCGCAGATGGATTGAGCGATCACGGCTGACCACGCCCACCTCTCTCTACAGGGCGGGCTGACACAGCTGCCCACTGTTAGGGCGGGCAGACTCTGTTTACGTAAAAGACCCCTTCACGCCGAAGCCACCACAAGCGAACGGGAATATTCTCTGGTCTAAATACTAGCGATTCGGCCGTGTTCGGTTCGCGTTCACTCCTGTTCAGTCGTGTTCCGCCGACTGTCGGCCTTTTAGGGAATCATCAAAGGGACTTGGCGTCCTCTACGCTTCGGCGCTGGATTCATAGGTAGCTTTCCTCTGCTGTCTTGCCTACTTCTGTTGCTGACGTGAACAGCTTGAGCGATAGAATATTCCGAAGACGCAAGAACATGGCAGCTTTATCAGTGACAGTTCAGAAAGTAAAATTAAAGCAATAGCAGCCGTCGGTCGCAAAAAGCGGTCTTTTGACCTAGGTTTCGGCAGTGCTATGAGTGCCTTCATCAGAAGCAAAATTCTCGTATTGGCCTATAACATAATTACAAAATTATTGGAAAGAAAAAAAAATTAAGTGTAAGTACTAACTTGTCAGCGCTACAAAATGTCGATCCTAAGGGCTCGGGTTCGATTCTCGGCTTGGTCGGAGATATTCTCCGCTCAGGGACTGGGTGCTGTGTTGTTCTAATCATCATCATTTCTTTTGTGGCGGCCTTCGTAGCGACAACACTTTGCTGTAGAAACGGCCTACGAAGTCACCGCCACACTTTTAATAGCGGGCCGACCGGTCCGCTGGAACAGTGAACAGAAAGATGAAAACCCAAACACTCGGATTAAATGAAAGTCGGTACTTATCTTTATTAACGACGATACAGAACACAGTGGTGAACATGGTCTACAGAAAACTGTCTAGTTCGAGTCGGAGCGGCTTGGTCAGCGTCGGCTGACGACAAACAACAACTCTGCTGCGATGAACACACAACTGACTAGCAGGTACACAATTCGGTGGCGAGTCTACAACTGAGCGGCGAACCCAGAACTGTCCTAGCGCTCGCGACTCCAGCGCTTAAGAAGCCAGAAGCCAGCGGTGGCGCGCGCAGACTTGCGGCGATTTCCTGTCTCGCTGGCGCTGCTTATGCGGACGGCGTCCGGACTTTGATGCTGCCAACCTTTTGGCAGCGGGCTCGGGTGGCATTACTGGCTAGGATATAACAATTTCATCCCCATTGACGCGGAAAAACCGGCCGGAGTGGCGGAGCGGTTTCAGGCGCTTCAGTCTGGAACCGCGCGGCCGCTACGGTCGCAGGTTCGATTCCTGCCTCGGACATGGATGTCTGTGATGTCCTTAGGTTAGTTAGGTTTATGTAGTTCTAAGTTCTAGGGGACTGATGACCTCAGATGTTAAGTCCCATGCTGCTCAGAGCCATTTGAACCATTTTTTTGACTATGTCACTTCGTTGTCAACAAGGGTCTCGAGTGCTTTTGGTAAAGTACCGATATATGAACCGTTTCTAAATTGAATTTTCTGGGCGAGGCTACCCAAATGGGTTTAATTTACGTAATGTAGTTGCTAAGCGACCACCGTGCTGCACAGGTAGCCTGCCTACAATATGGAATGACTTGGATGACGCTGCCGTCGCTTAGCAACGCTTTAGCGCCAAGCCAGCATAGCCTAGCGTCTGCTGCGATCACGTCCCAGACTTCTTATACTACCTGATCATCTCTGAAACATTGACTAATTTTTAGGACTTCCACTGGTTAGCCTTCCTCAGTCCTTTCGTAGGAGACCTGGGAAGATGCGCGCTCCGTCTACATTAGAGGCAACCGTCAGTCCAGAAGCATTATGGTATCTCTTAATTTATGCAGTGTAGTTGGATATTTATTGCCTTTGGTACTGTAACATTGGCAAGTGTCCTTTTGTGCACTGGTTCTTGTTTCTTAGGGCTACTGAAAACGACTCAAGTGTTGAAATGGATAGAGCCAAAGAAAACAACATTTTATGCAAGCACTGGCTGGGAAGCACCATACTAAAGTGTACGTATTATTTCCGGTATATCGGACTAGCTGGAAGATGAACTACTGGAAACAGTGACAAGTGCTATTTATCTAGGACGCTCCACAGTTCAACCCCTGCATGCTCATGGTGGAGATTGTGGAAAATAACAAGACGAGCAAGGTAAGTAATTTGGTCTGATAATTGTGTATTTTTATTTGAAACGTCGTTTATCTGGTATGTTCTGCTTCCTCTGATCGCGTATCCGATAAAAAATGAAATGATCGTATGGCATTGTTAGCCGGGAGGCCCCGTCCGGAGAATTTCGGCCGCCATGTTCCAAGTCTTTATTTCATGTGATGCAACATTGGGCGACGTTGAGGAGGATGAGATGATGGTGAGGACAACACAACACCCAGTCCACGGGCGGAGAAAATCTCCAACCCGGCCGGTATTCGAACCCGGGCCCGCTGCATGGGAGGCAAGCACGTTACCACTCTTTTTTTTTTTTTTTGTTCTCATTTTGTTCGTTGCATTTCTTCGGGGTGGACGTACCACGACATCCGTTGAAGTTCATCGTTGATCCAGTCACTCAGGGTTTTTTTTTATTATTATTATAGAGGGCAGCTACCCTCTGACCGAACATTTTGAGCTCTTGTACCGGACGACTCAGCTAAGCAGGCGGACCGTGTATCCGATGATGAAAGTCCTCGCTTCCAAAACGCGTCAGTGTTAATGCGATCAGATCTTAAGATGATAATAATAATGTCGTGTGGCTAGGATCTCCCGTCGGGGAGACCGTTCGCCTGGTGCAAGTCTTTCGAGTTGACGCCACTTCGGCGACCTGCGCGTCGATGGGGATAAAATGATTGTGATGATTAGGACAACACAACACCCAGTCCCTGAGCGGAGAAAATCTCCGACCAAGCCAGGAATCGAACCCGGGCCCTTAGGATTGACATTCTGTCGCGCTGAGCACTCAGCTACCGGGGGCGGACAGATCTTAAGATGATTGCTTATCACTGTGAGTAGCGGACAGCGCAAGCGGATATCGGCAGTAACATATGGGGTCAATTCTAGTGTCCGATTCCACACGTTGCTTTAAGCAATGACGTCATACCTAAGGCAAAGACCCTACATGGAAGCAGTCTTTGACAACAACTGATGATATTCGAAAACAAGGAATGAACATACGATAAAATTACAATCACAGTTCATTAATTACTTAGCCACGAATTATATTGCCCCTACAGTCTTTAGATGTAAAATCCCTGATAATAATTTAGTGTGCAGCCTCCGGCGGGAAAATCTTATTGTTACAGCTAAGATGAACTAGTACTAATTTTTCCATCCCGCCCCGACAATGTAAACTCCCTGATAACAAAACAATTACGAACCTCTAGCAGGAGAATCTGAATGAAGGACTGAACGTCACGAAAATAAATAAAAACAAAAAAGGATAAAAGTGTAATTTATGCTAGGAAGAAAAGTACTGAAAACGTTTAAATCCATACAGCATAATGCGTGGCAAAGTCGTAAATATTGTGAAACAACATCAGTTTTTAACAAAACTTATTGAATCCAACGGGACTTTCGTGGAAAATAGGGATTTTGGGCGGGGAGAAACTGAAATGCGATTCAACAACGGGAAACTAGAATAAATAATAACATATGAAACATAAGAAGAATAATACCATGAAATGTCGAGAAACCCACACAGAAATCATAAAAGAATAGCCAGTACACAAGTAATGAAAATTCATAAAATCTGTAACTAGAAGTAAACTACACTCCTGGAAATGGAAAAAAGAACACATTGGCACCGGTGTGTCAGACCCACCATACTTGCTCCGGACACTGCGAGAGGGCTGTACAAGCAATGATCACACGCACGGCACAGCGGACACACCAGGAACCGCGGTGTTGGCCGTCGAATGGCGCTAGCTGCGCAGCATTTGTGCACCGCCGCCGTCAGTGTCAGCCAGTTTGCCGTGGCATACGGAGCTCCATCGCAGTCTTTAACACTGGTAGCATGCCGCGACAGCGTGGACGTGAACCGTATGTGCAGTTGACGGACTTTGAGCGAGGGCGTATAGTGGGCATGCGGGAGGCCGGGTGGACGTACCGCCGAATTGCTCAACACGTGGGGCGTGAGGTCTCCACAGTACATCGATGTTGTCGCCAGTGGTCGGCGGAAGGTGCACGTGCCCGTCGACCTGGGACCGGACCGCAGCGACCCACGGATGCACGCCAAGACCGTAGGATCCTACGCAGTGCCGTAGGGGACCGCACCGCCACTTCCCAGCAAATTAGGGACACTGTTGCTCCTGGGGTATCGGCGAGGACCATTCGCAACCGTCTCCATGAAGCTGGGCTACGGTCCCGCACACCGTTAGGCCGTCTTCCGCTCACGCCCCAACATCGTGCAGCCCGCCTCCATTGGTGTCGCGACAGGAGTGAATGGAGGGACGAATGGAGACGTGTCGTCTTCAGCGATGAGAGTCGCTTCTGCCTTGGTGCCAATGATGGTCGTATGCGTGTTTGGCGCCGTGCAGGTGAGCGCCACAATCAGGACTGCATACGACCGAGGCACACAGGGCCAACACCCGGCATCATGGTGTGGGGAGCGATCTCCTACACTGGCCGTACACCACTGGTGATCGTCGAGGGGACACTGAATAGTGCACGGTACATCCAAACCGTCATCGAACCCATCGTTCTACCATTCCTAGACCGGCAAGGGAACTTGCTGTTCCAACAGGACAATGCACGTCCGCATGTATCCCGTGCCACCCAACGTGCTCTAGAAGGTGTAAGTCAACTACCCTGGCCAGCAAGATCTCCGGATCTGTCCCCCATTGAGCATGTTTGGGACTGGATGAAGCGTCGTCTCACGCGGTCTGCACGTCCAGCACGAACGCTGGTCCAACTGAGGCGCCAGGTGGAAATGGCATGGCAAGCCGTTCCACAGGACTACATCCAGCATCTCTACGATCGTCTCCATGGGAGAATAGCAGCCTGCATTGCTGCGAAAGGTGGATATACACTGTACTAGTGCCGACATTGTGCATGCTCTGTTGCCTGTGTCTATGTGCCTGTGGTTCTGTCAGTGTGATCATGTGATGTATCTGACCCCAGGAATGTGTCAATAAAGTTTCCCCTTCCTGGGACAATGAATTCACGGTGTTCTTATTTCAATTTCCAGGAGTGTATGTAGGTCAGTTCCAGTTACCGCTTCCAACCATTCCAAGATTCATTGTTTAGATTGTTTTTTTTTTTAGCAGATGTGCGCACTGAAATGTAATAGGATTTCTGCGTTTGTAATTGCACTCTAAACAACTGCGAAAAAAGTTACGAATATTGGAATTGGTAACTAGATTTAAGATATATGACTCAGTTCTAGTTATCTATTCCAATATTTCTTACTTTTAGTAATTTTGTGATTTTTTATTTTTTTAGGATTTCTACGTTTTTTTTCCAGATTTCACGCAACTGTTTCAGACACGTCATTATTTTTTACGTTTTATTGTTGTTGTGTTAAATTTTAGTTTATCTCCGCCCAAAACTCCACTTTCCCACGATAGTCCCGTTAGATTCAATAATTACTGTTAAAAAATTAAGGCTATTTTATAATACAGGGTGTTTATAAATGAATATCGGGGTTGCAACCCTTTATAATATTTATTACATTAAACTTACAGTTATAAATGATACGTCAAATGAAAGAGCAACTCAAACAGCTTTACCAAGAACCTTATAAATGTTCAATATGAGCACCATTTGCCACACGGCACACATCAGGTCTATAGCCGAGTTGTTCCCAAACGCTGATAAGTGTCTCTTCAGTGATTGTAGCAACAGCTGCTTCAATCCGGTTTCTTAATTCAGGGAGGTCTGCTGGTAGCGGATGCACGTTCACACGATTCTTGATCAAGCCGCAAAGGAAAAAATCGCATGGCCTTAGGTCGGGTGAACGTGGAGGCCATGCAGAGTAAGCCCGTCATTGGCCCCCTTGCCGCCTATCCGGCGCTTTGGTACAGTTAAGTTCAAGCAATCGCGTACTTCGCTATGCCAGTGAACATTGATAAGGTTCTTGGTAAAACTGTTGGAGTTGCTCTTTCATTTGACACATAATTTATAACTTTAAGTTTAATATAATAAATATTATAAAGTGATTCTTGAGTTTCTCCCGGCGTATTTGATAAAATATCCACGGGTGTACTGCCGGTCTACAGTGTCCAACGGGCACAATATTTCGGCGATCATACATGTCGCCATCATCAGGTGAACTGACGGACTGAGCTCCTGTGAACGTGCCGGCACGGAGATCCGTACACTATGGCTGCTCAGGGGGAACTGGGTTCGGTCGCGGCTGCGGCCGATTTAAATACGCTCCGCCCGCGGCGCGCTCACTCCGCGGTCCGCGCCCCGCGCCACGGTCGCGCGGTGGAACAGATTGCGACGGCGTCTGAGATGACGTCGGTGTGATGGCTCTGTCCACCGTGGTCGTCACAACTATACGTTTGCTCGATTTACTCTTGATTAACCCAATCGCTGGTTCCCAAGCCTTGCTAAGATTATAGCCTCAGTCACGGTTTATGAGGTCGTCATTGGTGCGAATTTAGATGGCCTCTCTAACAACGCTGTCCCAGTATCTCGACGTCTGTACCAGAATCCTCGTGCGTTCATACTCCAGAGCGTGATTTTCCGACAAACAATGTTCAGCGACCGCCGACTTGCTCGGATACATCAGTCGAGTGTGCCTCTGGTGTTCACGGCCTCGATCCTCGACGGTACGCATCGTCTGACCAATATACGACTTGCCACATTGACACGGAATCTGGTACACGCCGGCCTTCCTCAAACCGAGGTCATCTTTGGCGCTCCCCACCAGTGTACGAGTTTTATTCGGAGGGCAAAACACAGTTCCGACCCGGTGTTTCTTCAAAATGCGGGCGATTTTCCCCGAGAGTGCGCCTGTATATGGGATAAACGCAGTGCCTACCTCCTCCCTCGTGATTTCATCCATCTCCACAGGTTGTGCTGCAGTGGGTGGGCGGAGAGCACGTTGAATCTGCCACTCTGAGTACCCATTTTTTCGAAATACAGTTCTCAGATGTTCCAATTCCTGGGGTAGACTCTCTGCGTCAGAGATAGTGCGCGCCCTATGTACTAGAGTTTTAAGCACCCCATTCCTCTGTGAAGGGTGGTGGCAGCTGTCTGCGTGCAAATACAGATCAGTGTGCGCTGTCTTCCGATACACCCCATGGCTTAGGGTGCCGTCAGGCCTTCTCTTGACCAAGACGTCAAGGAAAGGTAGTTTACCCTCCGTTTCAGTCTCCATAGTGAATTTGATGTTGGGGTGTATGGAGTTTAGATGTGTAAGGAAGTCAAGGAGTTTATCCATACCATGTGGCCAGATGACGAACGTGTCGTCCACGTAACGGAAAAAGCAAGTAGGTTTCCATTCGGATGACGACAGGGCTTCCTCCTCGAAGTTCTCCATGTACAAATTCGCTACCACCGGTGAGAGTGGGCTACCCATGGCGACTCCCTCCGTTTGTTCGTAGTATTCTCCATTAAAAAGAAAATCCGTGGAAGTCAAGACATGCCTAAAAAGTTCAGTGGTCTTCTCGTCAAACTTCTGACTAATCAATTCTAGTGACTCTCGCAGGGGTACCCTCGTGAACAAGGAAACGACGTCAAAACTCACCATGATATCTGACTCACCCAACGTGAAGCTATCAAGGCGTTTAACAAAATCCACGGAATTACGGATATGATGAGGGCATTTACCCACATAAGGACTTAATATTCCCGTCAGGTATTTGGCCAACAAATATGTAGGTGCCCTGATGAGGACATCGAAATTCGCACCAATGACGACCTCATAAACCGTGACTGTGGCTATAATCTTAGCAAGGCTTGGGAACTAGCGATTGGGTTAATCAAGAGTAAATCGAGCAAATGTATGGTTGTGACGACCACGGCAGACAGAGCCATCACACCGACGTCATCTCAGACCGTGGCGTGGCAGACGGCGGAGTGAGCGCACCGCGGGCGGAGGGTATTTAAATCGGCCGCCGCCGCGACCGAACCCAGTTCCCCCTGAGCAGCCATAGTGTACGGATCTCCATGCCGGCACGTTCACAGAAGCTCAGTCCGTCAGTTCACCTGATGATGGCGACATGTATGATCGCCGAAATATTGTGTGCGTTGGAGACTGTAGACCGGTAGTACACACATGGATATTTTGAATAATATTATAAAGCGTTAAAACCACGATATTCATTTGTAAACACCCTGTATTATGACTTCGCCAAGTGGTATACCGTAATGGAATTTTGAAGATTCTCAGTTCTTTTCCTACTCGCATAAACTACGGCAGTAATTTATTTCACACACATATACATTTCTCTTTCGTTTTTGTTTTTTTTTGTTTTTGTTTTTGTTTTGTTTTGTTTTTCTTGTTTTGTTATATTCAGTTCGTTTCGACGCAATTCGTGGCTAAGTATACAATCGCATGAATTGTCACTGTAGTTTTATCGTATGCTCCATTCACACGTTTACCAATATCATTCACTGCTATCAAAGGCTACTTCTATGTAGCGTCCTTGCCTCCGTATATGACGTCATTGATCAAAGCTGACGAGTAGAATTGGTGTCGAGAATTTGTCAGACTTCTCTGACAAAAACTTACACTGTTACGGTTATCCGCGAGTACGTCTGGAATAGTAGTGAGCTTGTGATTTAAAGTTTATTGATGGTAAAAACATTACGATTTCTGTCTGTTTCTTCGATAGAAGCGATTGGTAACACTGACTATTATTAAAGTCATAATTATTATCCATTTGAGATGTACTGCCGCTATATTGGTTTGCACGTGCACTTTCCTAGGGATGAGAGGTCTGATGTTCATATCTTCAAGGGCTGATGATGATGGCATGAAGAAATTTCTCGGTTTTGCACATAATTAAACTTTCGTTCCGCTTCCATCGTACCGGTAGCTGTCTCTAACCTGTGTCATTCCTGTTTCGTTTGCATTAACAGAAATCATTTAGTAATTACTGAAAGCTGCCACAAAGTGACGTGAAGGCCGTTCTAGGACACTCCATGCATTGGAATCTACTCTTCATGGTCTCACTCCTGCTTTTGTATCACAGTGAATATTGTTCGGTACAAATCCAATGTAACACCAACACTTTACTTAAAAATACACTGTGTGACAAAAGAAAGTAAAACATCCAGAAGACATAGAACAAGGAAGGAAAATTGGGTTTAACGCCCCGTCGACATTGAGGTCATTAGAGACGGAGCATAAGTTCCGATTGTGTCAAGGACGTGGAAGAATATTGGTTGTGCCCTTTCAAAGGAACTGTCTCGACACTTGCTCAGAAGACATGGTCGTATGTCAATGTAACTCCGTACATGTATACACAAGAGGTTGTCATGTAAATGATTAGAGCTGCGATTGTCTTTGACAGGTAGAAGAGCCACCAGAGAGCGTAAGTGTTGTTCGTGTCCAGCGTTGTTGTTAGAACCTGGTAGAGTACATAATAGGCGTGAACAGGGTCATAAGTCGAGTGATCACTGTGGAAAAACACTGAAGTGCGACGTACTCCTGTGAGACAGCGTTATCAGCACCTGACAGAGTTTGGAAGGGACATGACTGTTGGTCTCCATTTGACTCGCTGGCCGAATCATGCAGTACACAGAGTTGTGGTTCATCTACAAATGACAGAGCCACGATGTTGGACTGCACGAGAATGTGACCATGTCTGACCACCACAAGGGAGCATTGTCTTATTGTGCACCAAGTACATGGTAACCATTTCACACTAGCCTCCAAAATTCAGATGTGTCTTACACTGGAAATTACTGTAAAAATGTCCAGTATTTGATTTAAAACTCCCACCAGTCTCAAAAATGGCCATATATTCGATGCCGCGGGAAACCTATCTCTGTCTGGCAACAGTGGATCCAACCACGACGAAATTTTGTCTCGAAACCTGGCAGAAAATCCAAAGAGATTCTGGTCGTATGTGAAGTATGTTAGCGGCAAGAAACAATCAATGCCTTCTCTGCACGATAGCAATGGAGATACTATCGAAGACAGTGCTGCCAAAGCAGAGTTACTAAACACAGCCTTCCGAAATGCCTTCATGAAAGAAGACGAAGTAAATATTCCAGAATTCGAATCGAGAACAGCTGCCAACATGAGTTACGAAGAAGTAAATATGCTCGGAGTAGTGAAGCAACTTAAATCACTCAATAAAATCATGTCTTCTGGTCCAGACTGTACACCAATTAGGTTCCTTTCGGAGTATGCTGATGCATTAGCTCCATCATATACAACCGTTCGCTCGACGAAAGATCCGTACCCACAGACTGGAAAGTTGCACAGATCATACCAATATTCAAGAAAACTAGTAGGAGTAATGCAATAGCCGGCCGCGGTGGTCTCGCGGTTCTAGGCGCGCAGTCCGGAACCGTGCGACTGCTACGGTCGCAGGTTCGAATCCTGTCTCGGGCATGGATGTGTGTGATGTCCTTAGGTTAGTTAGGTTTAAGTAGTTCTAAGTTCTAGGGGACTAATGACCACAGCAGTTGAGTCCCATAGTTCTCAGAGCTATTTGAACCATTTAGTAATGCAATAAATTACAGGCCCATATCGTTAACGTCGATATGCAGCAGGATTTTAGAACATATATTGTGTTCGAACGTAATGAATTACCTCGAAGATAACGGTCTATTGACACACAGTCAATATGGGTTTAGAAAACATCGTTCTTGTGAAACACAACTAGCTCTTTATTTACGTGAAGTGCTGAGTGCTATTGACAAGGGATTTCAGATCGATTCCGTATTCCTTGATTTCCGGAAGGCTTTTGACACTGTACCACACAAGCCGCTCGTAGTGAAATTACGTGCTTAGCGAATATCGCCTCGGTTATTTGATTGGATCTGTGATTTCCTGTCAGAGAAGTCACAGTTCGTAGTAATTGACGGAAAGTCATCGAGTAAAACAGAAGTGATTTCTGGCGTTCCCCAAGGTAGTGTTATATGCCCTTTGCTGTTCCTTATGTATATAAACGATTTGGGAGACAATCTGAGCAACCGTCTTCGGTTGTTTGCAGACGACGCTGTCGTTTATCGACTAATAAAGTCATCATAAGATCAAAACAAACTGCAAAACGATTTAGGAGAAATATCTGAATGGTGAGAAAAGTGGCAGTTCACCTTAAATAACGAAAAGTGTGAGGCAATCCACATTAGTGCTAAAAGGAACGCATTAAACTTCGGTTTCACGATAAATCAGTCTAATCTAAAAGCCGTAAATTCAGCTAAATACCTAGGTATTACAATTACGAACAACTTAAATTGGAAGGCACACATAGAAAATGTTGTGGGGAAGGCTAACCAAAGTCTGCGTTTTATTGGCAGGACACTTAGAAAATGTAACAGATCTACAAAGGAGACTGCCTACACTACGCTTGTCCGTCCTCTTTTAGAATACTGCTGCGCGGTGTGGGATCCTTGCCAGATTGGACTGACGGAGTACCTCGAAAAAGTTCAAAGAGAGGCAGCACGTTTTGCATTATCGCGAAACATGGGACAGAGTGTCACAGAAATGATACAGGATTTGGGATGGACAGCATTAAAAGAAAGGCGTTTTTCGTTGCGACGGAATTTTCTCACTAAATTCCAATCACCAACTTTCTCCTCCGAATGGGAAAATATTTTGTTGACACCGACTTACATAGGGAGGAACGATCACCAAGATAAAATAAGGGAAATCAGAGCTCGTACGGAATGATATAGGTGTTCGTTCTTTTCGCGTGCTATACGAGATTGGAGTAACAGAGCATTGTGAAGGTAGTACGATGAATCCTCTGCCAGGCACTTAAATGTGATTTGCAGAGTATCCATGTAGATGTAGGAAAAAAATAAAAGGTATTCATATGATGCTGGCTATGAATTCAAAGTAATAGAATATGCAGAGGAACGTGGAAACAAGAGAAGCTGAGCGGCATTTCGACCGTCCATAAACAGAAGAAAAAAAAACATTAGCGATTGGCGGTCTAGTAAAGAAAAACTGAAAAAAAATGAGCAAGATTAAATGTGCAAGTAGAGGACTGAATGCAAAATGGCCAAAACTAGAGGACGACGTATTGAAATCGGTTCAAAGACACCGTCAAAATGGCAGTGAAGTTAATGCAAAAGTGGATCAAATACACGCTCGTAAACTAGCGCTACAGTGGAATTTAATAGACTTTAAGGGTGGAGTTGGTTGGTGCAACTGGTTTATGAAGCGTCATGGACTTGACACGCGAACCAAAGGCAAAATATCTCAGAAAATGCCACAAGAGTATGAAAAGAAAATATTATCGTTCCATCGCTTTATTACTGAACATTGAAAGAAAATCAGTGTGGAACCAAGCGAAATAGCGGATATAGACGAAACTTCTCTGGCATTTGATGTGGTAAGTAACAGAAGTGATGTCACGAAAAGTGCTAAAACTGAAACTATAAAAACAAGTGGACATGCAAAAAATGCTCTACACTGTTGTCCTTTCACGTTGCGCTGACGATAATAAACTTAGTTCAGTGATCATTTTCGTGAGCGAAACAATATTAAAACATCCTGAAATACCGCCATGTGTTGTTGTTCACATACATGACAAAGGTTGGTATGAAATTATGGATTAGCAGAGTATGGGAGAGAAGGAAAGGCGCTTTATTGAAGAAGTGTTCTCTTCTTGTGCTAGATCAGTTTAGTAGTGATTTGAAAAATTCTGTGAAAGAGACAGTGAGGGAAGACATTATTGTTAAATATTTCAAAAGTGCTGCATAAGTAATGCTCTCGATGGCAATGAATACCATCTTATATTGAAGAGGACAACGATGACGACGAAGAGGAAAAAAGAAGAAGAAGAATGAATTTCAGATGACGATTTTCAGGGATTCTAAGAATCAGATCGGTTTTATAAATTAAACGATTTTTTTAGTTTGGTTTTGCAATCCAATTAAATTTTTTCTTTTAAATTGCTTGAAACTTAAGGTGTGTCTTATAGTCCGTAGCGTCTTACAGTCCGTACGGTAGTCATTGGCTGCCACCTGAGTAAAAAATCCATCAGGGACATTTCAAGCCTTCTAAAGCTTCCCCAGGCGACTGTTCGCGCTATAACTGAAGAGGGAACGCGAAGGAACAACCACACCCAATGTACTGACGAACAGATATCGTTAGCGTTGCGGAGGTCGGTTGTAAAAAACCGCAACAAATCAGCAGAACGAATCACTCGCAAGTTCCAAAGTACCACGAGCGGTGCAGATAGCAAAGTGACCGTGTTTAGCGATTGAAAGGGAATAGGGCGCAATGGTGAGGCAACTCCTCGGTAGGTAACCACCAATTTCTGCCGTCAGGGCTAGGCGGCGCTTAAGATGGTTTAAAGGGCAATGCCACTGGATTGTGTATGAGTGGATACGAGTGGTTAATCACGTCATGTCCTGCAACAATACGATGGAAGAGTTTGGGTTTGGAGAATGCCTAGTGAACGTTACCTGCCATCAGAACTGTACGTAATGCTAGCAGTGCAGCGCTCAGAAGGTGGTGTTACCGTATGGGGGTTGAGCCGCGCGTGGCTCGTGTTCCCGCCATCACGTATTTTACACCCTGTTTTTGACGTACTTCCACCTCACATACCTCCAAACTAAACCGAATCCAAGATCAAATTAATGCTATGATACCACCTGAACAAGCTGGATTCAGACCTTATATAAGCTGCTGTAAACAAGTGCTCTCCTTGACTACTCACATAGAATCTGGATACCAAAATAAAAACTGGAGTAGTGTTCATTGACCTGTCAGCAGCTTATGACACGGTGTGGCGCGAGGGCCTATTATTCAAATTTTTGAGAGCAATACCTTGCAAAACTCTACGCAACTCTTAAGTAACATGTTAAGTAATAGGCGGTTTAAAGTACACCAAGGAGAAGAGAAAAGCAGATGGCATGTACTCAATAATGGATTACCTCAGGGCTCTGTTCTTGTTCCAGTGTTATTCAACCTCTACACAGCTGACCTGCCGAAAATTTCAGTATGGAGATGACCTGGCAATTTCATATCAGAGTGAAGACCTTTCTGAATGTGAAGAACACCTAACGAACAGCCTTACTAAACTTCATGAGTGTTTTGAGACATGGCGACTGAGACCAAATGTTTCTAAAACTGAGGTAAGCCTGTTCCACCTCTCTAATCGCCTTTCATCAGCAAAGATCAGTCCACAGTTCGGCCCTCTTGGCACAGTCAGATACAACGAAAGCCCAAAATACCTGGGAGTCACTCTGGAGAGAACTTTAACATACAAAAAACACCTTTCCAACTTGGTCAAGAAGATACAAACACGAGTGAACCTTGTGAGAAAGCTGGCAGGCAGTACATGGGCAGCAACCACATCAGTCCTCCGAGGAGTATCCCTTGCACTGGTGTACTCTGCAGCAGAATACTGTGCACCAGTGTGGCTCCGAAGCGCCCACGTAGCGAAAGTAGACGTCCAACTGAACTCAGTTATGAGAGTAATTAGTGGTACAGCCCGGTCTACACCTACTTGCTGGCTACCAGTGCTTTCAGACATCTGTCCACCAGACCTCCGTCGAAAGGCTGCTATTTACAACCTCTGTCAGAAAGTTTCTGAAAACAACTCGATCTCTCTTCGTGACGATTTGCTATCACTGCCCAGGAAACGCCTCAAATCTAGAGAACCAGCATATGAAATGGGAGTCCAAATGCTGTCGACAGGATTCGACCAGGACGCAGAGTGGAAATGTACGTGGCAAGCTACAAGACCCTGAAACCACGAACTTGTAGGCAATCCAACAGTTCCAGTTCCAGGCTTTGCCCAACCGAGGGAGGTGTGGGTGCAATTAAACAGATATCGGACCCAAGAGGGTAGGTGCAAATACAACATGCAAAAGTGGGGCTTTTCAAGTGACAGTGTGTGTGTGTGAGACTGTGGGGACACCCAAACAATGAGCCATATTGTGAATGAATGTCCAAACAGACGCTTCCCTGGTGGCATTGAGA
Source organism: Schistocerca nitens (assembly GCF_023898315.1). Classification (NCBI taxonomy): domain Eukaryota; kingdom Metazoa; phylum Arthropoda; class Insecta; order Orthoptera; family Acrididae; genus Schistocerca; species Schistocerca nitens. The sequence goes on along the minus strand of NC_064625.1, from coordinate 27,770,762 downwards.
AGCTCCAACAAGCATCCCACGAGGCACTCCGCTGGATCGAGTCCAACAACATCCGAGTGTAGTCTGAGCCGTTTTAAAACTTGTGTACTATATATAATTTCACATGTTGTTTTGCTAAATGTGTATTACTGTAATTGATGCATATGAAAATTATAATAATAACCTCACTACGTTAAATTACTGCCGTCAGTGAGTTGCTGCTTTGCCTGACTGTGACCGGAGCTAGCAGCGCGTATCGATATAACCCCTCTCGTAGTATTTTTGCTCGACTGCTATTACCTCCCGGTTGCCATCTGTCGTGGAGTCAATCGGAACGTGCGAGGAGGAGAGTTCACGGTGGCAGTTCGGGTCGTGAGTTGGGCCCTGGCTGTCAGTTGGAACGTGTCTGGAGCACGGTCCGGACCTGCCAATCGGGGAGTTGCAATGCGGCACTAGTGCAGTCGGGTTGGAGCAGCAGTGAGGTCTGCGTCAACATGGCTCGCCCGACCACTGCCGCCACGCATCACTTGAGCCGGGCCACGGTCTTGGTGGATCGTCGGTCGTTTGTGAGTCGGCTGTGTGTGTGTGTGTGTGTGTGTGTGTGTGTGTGTGTGTGTGTGTGTGCGCGCGCGCGCATCGACTCCCTATTTGCCTTCGTGCGTGCTTAGTTACTGTTGTGCGTTATTCAGGCCTTCGTGCAGGTGTTTGTAAGGTTGTGTGTGTAGTTGGAGTTATTTCCACTGACGACTATTTGAGATGTTCTCGGCATTCTGAGAGAGTTGGTCGGTTGCTGCGAACAGGGAAGTTATCTCCGCGCGGTGCAGTCGGCTGGGTCCGATGACGGTCCCTGCGCAGTGTCGCAGCGTATGTGGAGCTGTCCGATCGCTACGAACTTCGTGGTTCATCGACCCAGGACGTCAAAGATGAGCAGTGCTTTCAACTACCTAAGCCACGTCCATTCATGTTGTGGTGGTTCGTTTCGGTGGTTCGCTGTTGGGGAGGTTTTCCTGTGAGCAACACCGAGTGTTTCTATTGCTGAAATTTAGTCGCCATGCGGTGCAATTAACTCTATTGGCTGACTACAGTTTGAGTGCACCAGCGAAATTTTCTGCCTTGTGGTCGTTAGTGTTCTGGTTACCTGCCCTGGCCACTAACGTAGTTTTTAGGCAGTATCTTTCCTCACCTGTTGTTGCTACCCAACATGGTGCGTAGTTTTGGCAGCTCAGTTCACATATGCGTTTGTTTGGGGATAGTGATACTTGTAAATTTTTTGGGGCCTTGAATTCTCCTGTACTCCGTCGTGGCAAGCAAGCGGGTTGTCGGTCGGTCCGTGACTGTCCCTTGGTTGGGTTCGGACGAATCCTGAGTGCCGTTGTCCTAATTATCCTTTTGGCAGTGTTAATGTTGTTGTGATGTAACTGTATTTCATATTTTTAATTTGACAAGGTTAGTTGTGGGCCTTCAGCTCTGGAAACATGTTCTCAGAGTTTCCTTCAAGTCCAAACATTATCGCCTTCTGCTCTTGTAATTTCCTCTGAAAGAATTTACAAGTTATTGTGGGCCTTCCGCCGTTGGTGTTGCAAAAGGAAGTTTTTAAACTTAATGTATTGTTTTACCGATTGTTGCAATATATATTTCCTTAATTTGCAGAATTTAACTATGCGGCCTTCAGCCATCTTATCGCGTTTGTTTATCTCTTTCTGTGCACCTTGTGGGCCATCAGCCCTGTTAGCATCTTAAAACATTGTGGCCTTTTGCCTGCAGTAATCATCATAGTATGTTTGGAATTTTGAATATTTAATACGCCGGTCTTCAGCCGTTCCGCATGCTGATCTCATATATGTATACGATTTATCTTATTCGTAAATTTAACTTTGTGTCATGTCTTTTCAAAATTGAACTTATTCTAAAGTATCTGTTTGGAGGCCTTCAGCCGCGAAGCAAATTTAATTCTTTCAAAAGTGTATATGTGAACTAAATGATAACAAATTACAATTTTGAATGAATACGGCCGCAACTCCCTTGGCCCTTTCCACAATCCTAATTACATGTTAGCCCTGCGTGAGTTAGCGGGCGTTTCAGGGGTTATTTGTAAAGAGTCTATGAATAGATTATTCTAAATTGTTGGCCGGCCGGTGTGGCCAAGCAGTTCTTGGCGCTTTAGTCCGGAACCGCGCTGCTGCTACGGTCGCAGGTTCGAATCGTGCCTCGGACATGGATGTGTGTGATGTCCTTAGGTGAGTTAGGTTTAAGTAGTTCTAAGTCTAGGGGACTGATGACCTCAGATGTTAAGTCCTATAGTGCTCTGAGCCATTTGAACCATTCTAAATTGTTGTCAGTCACTGTTACTATAGTTTTGCCACAGTGTTGCCTAACCACAGTTCGCCCATAACAAGTTTGTGTATGGTGTGTCCCAGGAGACATGGTCAGTATTCAGGGATATGACAGGAAAGATCATTCAAAGCCAAAAACGCCTAGTAAACATGGTCTCTAAAATACTGGGTAGTCGAACAAACATGATAGTATGTTAATTTCCTGATTTCATATGTACTGTTATAATTCTTGCATATGTAACATCACATGCACACTAGACTTTCGGCCCTCAGTAGTTCGGCCTCTCAGTAACCCCGCACATCTAAAACCACGTGCACAATGAATTATCGTGCGCAACAATGCTTAGTTAAACATTGCTTTATATACTGTGTTTGAATTTGTAGCTTTCTTTACAGTTAGGAATCACGTTTTCTAAAAGGAAACACGTTGCGCTAGACCTGAAGCAGAAACTCGAAATTTTAGATAACTTAAATCGACGTTCTTCGTAGAAAGCCATTGCTGCTGATTTCAGTGTTGCCCGAACAACTATTTATTACATTAAAAAAATGTTATTCGACAGTACTCAACACAAATGGATAGTGAGTTGGGGAAACTGAAGGTTGTGCGAAAGAGCGAGAATGAAGAACTGGACGTAGCTGTTTATAGACGACAACGCAGTAAATGAATTCCAGTCCGTGGCCCGATTGTAAAGGAAAAAGCAGCTACATGTAACAAACAACTTGGCGGTAGTAACTTGTTCGCGGCGAGCGAAGGTTGGCTATCAAACTGGAAAAAACGACATGTCATTTGGCAGCGGACAGTCAGCGGTGAAAGTCGCTCAGCCAACGATAAGGATGCTAATGAGTTTGTAAGCAAGATATGGAAGATAATAGAGGAAGAAGATTTAACTGCTGATGCCTTGTGTAATGCTGATGAAGCAGGACTCTTTTACAAGATGCTTCCTTCAAAAACATTAGCTGCCAAGGACGAGAAGGAAGTTCGCCTTTACAAGCAACAGAAACGATGCGTAACATTAATGGCGTGCTGTAACGCAAATGGGAGTCATAAACTACCGCTTATAGTGATTGGAAAATCCCAGCATCCACGTTGTTTTCAGCACACTCACTGTACTCTACCAGTGCACTATTGCGCTCAGAAGAAAGCGAGGATTGTCAGACAAATATTCTCTCAATGGTTCCACGAAACGTTTGTACCACCAGTGAGCAAAGAGCTAAATAAGAAAAAGATTACGCTGAAAGCTATCCTCATAATTGACAATGCTACCGATCACCCTTCAGATGTTTCTCCAAAGTCCGATTGTATGCAAGCACTCTTTCTCCCACCCAGTGTGACAGCCCTAATTCAGCCTATGGACCACGGAATTTTGGAATCGATTAAACGTCATTATCGACATTCACTTCTCGTCTTCTTGCTGAACGAAAGTGAAAACGACTTTATCGAGACAATGCTGAAAGCGTGGAAAGCAGTTAACATACGTGATGTTGTTTTCCAAGCAGCCGAAGCATGGGATAAAATGGAGAGCGCTACCATAATGAAGAGCTAGAGAAAATTGTGGCCATCCATTGATACCGAGTTGGATCCAGTAGTGAGTGATAGCGATGAGCCAGTCAAATGGTTCAAATGGCTCTGAGCACTATGGGACTTAACATCTGAGGTCATCAGTCCCCTGGACTTAGAATTACTTAAACCTAACTAACCTAAGGACATCACACACATCCATGCCCGAGGCAGGATTCGAACGTGCGGCCGTAGCAGCCGCGCGGTTCCGGACTGAAGCGTCTAGAGCCTCTCGGCCACCACGCCGATGAGCCAGTCAATTCGGAATAATCGATTACTTTGTACACTGACATGTTCTGCAACCTTCCAGGAGGAGGAGAAATTGATGATGAAGATGTTACTAAGTGGCTGAACGAGGAAAACTATGAATCGTACCAAACTTTAGCAGATGAAGAAATAATCAAAAGCGTACAAGAAAGTAACGATGAAAGTGAGCATAAAGATTGCTCACACTGCTGCTGCTGAAGCTGCCGAGGTCTTCCTGGAGTACATTATCCAGCAACCAGATACACGCAGTACCGATGTAATGCTTGTAAAGCGGTTGCGTGATAAAGCATGCCACCGCCGCGTATCATCATTGCGACAGTTAAAAATTAGGGACATGTTTCATGGTGAGTCATACGACTGTATAATTATGTACAGTATACACCCAAGGAGTAAGTTTTCTTTGAAAGTTAATGTATTTGTTGATTTAATAAAGTATGTTCTCTGTGTTTTAAAATTGTATCCTTCGGATTAATAAAGTACAGTACACAATATCCCCTATGTTTTCAAAATAAATAAAAACAAAATAAATGAATAAAATAAATTACAGACACTAAACAATGCGGCACTTCCGCTAATCCGGCACCCATATGTACCAGGAGTGGCCGGATTAGCGAGAGTCAATGTATTGATATTTTAGATAAATGACTGATTATCGGAAATAAATAAAATGCAATATGGAATTATTTACTTTGGAAGAACGATTATTTATTGTAAAGAAATGTTATGAGAATAACTGCAGTAATGTCACCGTTCGACGAGCGTGTCTGACAGAGTTCGGAAAGAAAAGGATAGCTAGAGAAGTGCACTCATGCTCATAAATTAAGGATAATTGCAGAATGTGGTGCCACACAACGTGGCACTACACAAAACTGGCGCTAATAGCATAGGCACATAGGGAACACAGATCTGTAAGTCTACGGTATTGGTGATAGGTTGAGAAAACCGTCCCGAAACACATGTGCTACAAAACGCCACTGTTCCTGCGCATGTACCACGAAATCGGTATGCGATATGATCACCAACCACCATGTAAGGTCCCGAGCAAGGCTACTTGCAGTACTCCATGGCCGTCTGCGGGCACTGATGGTGAGGTATCGGTCTTCTTGTGGTGTTTTACACTGTGGACGTCTCGTTCTGTAGCGCCTGGACACGTTTCCTGTCTGCTGGAATCGTTGCCATAATCTTGAGATCACGCTTTGTGGCACACAGAGGGCCTGTGCTACGACCTGCTGTGTTTGACCAGCCTCCAGTCACCCTACCATTCTACCACTCATAACGTCATCAATATGTGTTCTTTGAGCCATTTTCAACACACAGTCACCATTAGCACGTCTGAAAGCGTCTGCACATTTACTCGCTGTACCGTCCTCTGACATGCACCAAAACACCTCTGCGTATGTGGAATGCTGCCAGCGCCACCGTGCGACGACCGCAGGTCAAATGCACCGCAAGGTCATACCTCGAGGTGATTTAAACCCGCAAACCGCCCACCAGAGCGTTGTTTCACCATGTGTCAACATTATTCTTAATTTATGAGCATGAAAGTAGTTATCGCGTGTTAAGTTACAGCACTCCAAAGTCGCAGTGATTTTACAGCCATGAGATGGTCGATGGTCTGATCCTCATCTCACACTGATTTTCATAGTTGACAAGTCGATGACCAGATCTGAATCCACCGGGAGTGTCTGGGATGCAAGAAGCAAGGCGTCGGGACGAAAATCACAGTCGAAACCGGTGACACCAGAGAGTGTATCCGCGAATTCTTTGAGGATCAACCAGCCACATCCACTCGACAGGCGTCCCAACAGTTAAACAGATCCAAAACATCACTATAGAGGCTCACGAAAGCGGTTGGGTTGTCTCCCTTACAAGATCCAAATGTGCCAGTGACTCAAGGAGGGGGACACTGTGCGGAGGAGAGACTTCACAAACCGCATGATCGAGGGACTTGGAAAACTGTGCCATCACTGAACACAAGATCTGGCTCAGTGATGAGGCCCGTTTCTGTTGAATGATTAAGATCACAGGAGTGACGTATCGAGAGTTACTGGCGCGGCACTTTGGTTCACAAGCGGGCCGTCTCAACACGACGTTTTCACGCGGCTTGAAACGGGTGATCGATTGATTACTCTGGATGTAGAGAAATACACGGGGCACGGGATAGTGTTGCCCCCATGCAGTCCGAACTCAATCCTTACGACTTATTTTATGGGGTTAGATCATGGACAGAGTATAGGAGTCCCCGAAGTCACTAGAGGTCCTGAAATCGTCCATAAGAACTGAGACTGAAGCAATTGAGTCCGCCACACTCAAGCGCGTTATGACGTTGTGACAGAGTTTCTGAACCGGCCGTATCCTACTGAAGCAGGCTCGGTGAACATTTCTATCATCTTGCACATTAAGTTTCATTCATATCTGTATTCAGTAAGATAGGGTTCATGTTATTGCACATTGTCTTCTTTTCCCACCACGATCGCTTACTTCCTATGATGTTTCCAGAATGAGATTTTCACTCTGCAGCGGAGTGTGCGCTGATATGAAACTTCCTGGCAGATTAAAACTGTGTGCGCCGACCGAGACTCGAACTCGGGACCTTTGCCTTTCGCGGGCGAGTGCTCTACCATCTGAGCTACCGAAGCACGACTCACGCCCGGTCTCACAGCTTTACTTCTGCCAGTACCTCGTCTCCTACCTTTCTCATTCTGCAAAACATCCCCCAGGCTGTGGCTAAGCCATGTCTCCGCAGTATCCTTTCTTACAGGAGTGCTAGTTCTGCAAGGTTCGCAGGAGAGCTTCTCTAAAGTTTGGAAGGTAGGAGAGGAGGTACTGGCAGAAGTAAAGCTGTGAGTACCGGGCGTGAGTCGTGCTTCGGTAGCTCAGTTGGTAGAGCACTTGCCCGCGAAAGGCAAAGGTCCCGAGTTCGAGTCTCGGTCGGCGCACACAGTTTTAATCTGCCAGGAAGTTTCCTATGATGTTTTTTGGACACCCTGAACATACCTCAGAGCTATCAGCACTTCATCTTCGGTTCTGTGAAACAATTCTCTTCTTTTGAAAGCTATTTCCATACTTTGGGAGGAGGTAGTATGGACCAAAACAAGATGAAATTGTTAACTAAAAGTAGGTTGTAAAATGGGTACGTTAAGGGCTACGCGCACTACAGGGTGTTACAAAAAGCTACGGCCAAACTTTCGGGAAACATTCCTCACACACAAATAAAGAAAAGATGTTATGTGGACATGTGTCCGGAAACGCTTAATTTCCATGTTGGAGCTCATTTTACTTTCGTCAGTATGTACTGTACTTCCTCGATTCACCGCCAGTTGGCCCAATTGAAGGAATGTAATGTTGGCTTCGGTGTTTGTGTTGACATGCGACTCATTGCTCTACAGTACTAGCATCAAGCACATCAGTACGTAGCATCAACAGGTTAGTATTCATCACGAACGTGGTTTTGCAGTCAGTGGAATGTTTACAAATGCGGAGTTGGCAGATGCCCATTTGATGGATGGATTAGCACGGGGCAATAGCCGTGGCGCGGTACGTTTGCATCGTAACAGATTTGCAGAACGAAGGTGTTCCGACAGGAAGACGTTCGAAGCAATTGATCGGCATCTTAAGGAGCACGGAACATTCCAGCCTATGACTCGCGACTGGGGAAGACCTAGAACGACGAGGACACCTGCAACGGACGAGGCAATTCTTCGTGCAGTTGACCATAACCCTAATGTCAGCGTCAGAGAAGTTGCTGCTGTACAAGGTAACGTTGACCACGTCACTGTATGGAGAGTGCTACGGGAGAACCAGTTGTTTCCGTACCATGTACAGTGTGTGCAGGCACTATCAGCAGCTGATTGGCCTCCACGGCTACACTTCTGCGAATGGTTCAGCCAACAATGTGTCAATCCTCATTTCAGTGCAAATGTTCTCTTTACAGATGTCGCTTCATTCCAGCGTGATCAAATCGTAAATTTTCACAATCAACATGTGTGGGCTGACGAGAATCCGCACGCAATTGTGCAATCACGTCATCAACACAGATTTTCTGTGAACATTTGGGCAGGCATTGTTGGTGATGTCTTGATTGGGCCACATGTTCTTCCACCTACGCTCAATGGAGCACGTTATCATTATTTCATACGGGATACTCTACCTGTGCTGCTAGAACATGTACCTTTACGACACAACATGTGGTTCATCCACGATGGAGCTCCTGCACATTTCAGTCAGTGTTCGTACGCATCTCAACAACAGATTCGGTGACCGATGGATTGGTAGAGGCGGACCAATTCCATAGCCTCCACGCTCTCCTGACCTCAACCCTCTTGACTTTCATTTATGGGGGCATTTGAAAGCTCTCGTCTACGCAACCCCGGTACCAAATGTAGAGACTCTTCGTGCTCGTATTGTGGACGGCTGTGATACAATACACCTTTCTCCAGGGCTGCATCAGCGCATCAGGGATTTCATGCGACGGAGCGTGGATGCATGTACCCTCGCTAACGGTGGACATTTTGAACATTTCCTGTAACAAAGTGTTTGAAGTCACGCTGGTACGTTCTGTTGCTGTGTGTTTCCATTCCATGATTAATGTGATTTGAAGAGAAGTCATAAAATGAGCTCTAGCATGGAAAGTAAGCGTTTCCGGACACATGTCCACATAACATATTTTCTTTATTTGTGTGTGAGGTATGTTTCCTGAAAGTTTGGCCGTATCTTTTTGTAACACCCTATATATCAGTAGAAGAGTTGTGTTTCACAGTAACGACGATAACCGGGGCTCGTAGTTCTTAAGGTATTCTTGTTTCACTCCATAATACACTCCTGGAAATTGAAATAAGAACACCGTGAATTCGTTGTCCCAGGAAGGGGAAACTTTATTGACACATTCCTGGGGTCAGATACATCACATGATCACACTGACAGAACCACAGGCACATAGACACAGGCAACAGAGCATGCACAATGTCGGCACTAGTACAGTGTATATCCACCTTTCGCAGCAATGCAGGCTGCTATTCTCCCATGGAGACGATCGTAGAGATGCTGGATGTAGTCCTGTGGAACGGCTTGCCATGCCATTTCCACCTGGCGCCTCAGTTGGACCAGCGTTCGTGCTGGACGTGCAGACCGCGTGAGACGACGCTTCATCCAGTCCCAAACATGCTCAATGGGGGACAGATCCGGAGATCTTGCTGGCCAGGGTAGTTGACTTACACCTTCTAGAGCACGCTGGGTGGCACGGGATACATGCGGACGTGCATTGTCCTGTTGGAACAGCAAGTTCCCTTGCCGGTCTAGGAATGGTAGAACGATGGGTTCGATGACGGTTTGGATGTACCGTGCACTATTCAGTGTCCCCTCGACGATCACCAGTGGTGTACGGCCAGTGTAGGAGATCGCTCCCCACACCATGATGCCGGGTGTTGGCCCTGTGTGCCTCGGTCGTATGCAGTCCTGATTGTGGCGCTCACCTGCACGGCGCCAAACACGCATACGACCATCGTTGGCACCAAGGCAGAAGCGACTCTCATCGCTGAAGACGACACGTCTCCATTCGTCCCTCCATTCACGCCTGTCGCGACACCACTGGAGGCGGGCTGCACGATGTTGGGGCGTGAGCGGAAGACGGCCTAACGGTGTGCGGGACCGTAGCCCAGCTTCATGGAGACGGTTGCGAATGGTCCTCGCCGATACCCCAGGAGCAACAGTGTCCCTAATTTGCTGGGAAGTGGCGGTGCGGTCCCCTACGGCACTGCGTAGGATCCTACGGTCTTGGCGTGCATCCGTGCGTCGCTATGGTCCGGTCCCAGGTCGACGGGCACGTGCACCTTCCGCCGACCACTGGCGACAACATCGATGTACTGTGGAGACCTCACGCCCCACGTGTTGAGCAATTCGGCGGTACGTCCACCCGGCCTCCCGCATGCCCACTATACGCCCTCGCTCAAAGTCCGTCAACTGCACATACGGTTCACGTCCACGCTGTCGCGGCATGCTACCAGTGTTAAAGACTGCGATGGAGCTCCGTATGCCACGGCAAACTGGCTGACACTGACGGCGGCGGTGCACAAATGCTGCGCAGCTAGCGCCATTCGACGGCCAACACCGCGGTTCCTGGTGTGTCCGCTGTGCCGTGCGTGTGATCATTGCTTGTACAGCCCTCTCGCAGTGTCCGGAGCAAGTATGGTGGGTCTGACACACCGGTGTCAATGTGTTCTTTTTTCCATTTCCAGGAGTGTATGTCCTCCCACTATATGGAAAGCAAATAGGTTTCAGTAGAAGAGAATTGGTTCACAGAATAGAAGGTGAAGAAGTGCCCATAACTCTGAAGATTAGTATTTTAGAGCCCATGTTTATATTAAGAGTTTCTGCTTTGAATGATCGTTCTTGTCATATCCCGAAATATTGACCATTCCTGCTGGGACATCCTGTAGTTTGCCGCGCTGAGTGGCCGCGTGGTTTAAGGCGCCATGTCACGGATTGCGCGGCCCCTCCCGCTGGAGATTTGAGTTCTCCCTCGAGTATGGGTGTTTGTAAATCTAGGAACCTCAGCAGTTAGCTCCCTACGGAAAAAAATCATCCTGTAGTTGGTGCGTGCAAACCGGCCACCTTATTAATACTAACTATTTTCGGTGGTAAGAATTTTTCTTCGTGCCACATTATTACGTCTGACGCCAAGAGTATTCGGTGAATACAACAGTACGCGTTGCATCTTTCGCATGGTGTTCTAGCTTCTAGCAGTATTCTGCCACCGAGTAAACAAGATTGTGCTGCGGTGCGTAGGGTGTTAGCTTGAGCTCCCCAGGAGGTTCCAGTCAGCTTTCTTAATATGTTATTTCGATTTTTTATCTTTTGACTGGTTATTTCCAGGTGTTTTTGATAGGTTAGTGACCGGTCAAGAGTGATATTGGATGGCTGTTGCGCGTCAATCGCTCATTGCAGAATCTTACTTGTACCTCTCGTCTTGCCTCATGATTCTTCAGGTGGAATACACTTACCTCAGTTTTATTTGGATTTGGGCAGAGCCTCCATCTCGTATAATACTGGTTAAGAAGTTGAAGGTCCGTTCCCCGACAGAGTAGCTTCCCCCTCTTCGAATGTCTGGCTCTGAGTGGCTATTGCAATGTCATCAGCATAGACGAAGTGTAGACGACCTCCAAGACGGGGTACCCCGGGCAATGGTGCGTGACGACGGAGCGGCAATCAGTCTACACAATAGGCGACCGAACTAGAATGAATTTCTGTCACGGTCAAGAGAACCTATAGAGCAAAATGAAAAAGCAAAAAGGTAATGGTTCTTATCAGAATCACCTGACAAGAGATGTCGGAACTTGTGTCTGTATCTTACAACTAAATGTTGAAGATATGAAACGTCCCCTTAGAAAAATTATACATGACTGTGCTTAAATTGACACACAATATTTTTAGCGCAACGCAATCTGACTTTCAATAATCCCTACAAAAGAATGGCCCTGACCAACATTAACCTATACCTTTCACAAATCACTTACCTCACAAACATCTTCGTTACTCGAACTACTGCAATACAGCAAGCGCCACTACTGCCAGCTAAATAAAAGATTCAAGCTACTGAAGGCACTAACTACTGATAGGCATAGTTGGCAAATGAAAGATTTTGATAGAGAACAAACAATGTATTTACCTTAATAGTGTTCAAAAGTCATAATATATACAGCAGTTCATGACATCCAGTCTTACAAATTTACTGTCTCTGATAGACACACGTCCAGATCATCCGCTCTCAAAACTCCGCCATTTCACTCCCCACATCCACCAGTGCTGGCGGCTCACCTCCAGCTGCGCAACGCTACGCGCTGTTAACAGCCAACTGCCCAACACTACAGTAGCATATATTACAACAATGACAACCAGCCACAGACTGCACACAGCACAGCCAGTGATTTTTATACAGAGCGCTACGTGGCGTAACCAATATAAAAACCTAAACAGCCTACTTACAAAGACTTGCATTGGTGAAAGGTATAAAAAGAAAGCTTATAGAAGTCCCATATCGCTGCAGCTCGATCGCCTTCCACAGTATGTTCGTAAGCTAAAAGTAATTGTCTTTTACTTAACAGTACTGAAACAGGTATATTGGGAGTTTGTCATTTGCATTTCTGGAATTTGTGCATACTTTGGGTGTCTCAAACGCTAAGCAACAATTTTGAACAGCAGACTATTGGCACGCAGTCCTTGATCAGAGTAGCTCTATCGCTGGAATTTGTGTTTGTTTTGTCATCGCTGCTTGGCAGCGAGGAGCGCGGGAGTTACATCTTTAGAGGGAAAAGTGAGATAGAGGCGCTTGAGTCCGGAACCGCACTGCTGCTACGGTCGCAGGTTCGAATCCTGCCTCGGGCATGGATGTGTGTGATGTCCTTAGGTTAGTTAGGTTTAAGTAGTTCTAAGTTCTAGGCGACTGATGACCTCAGATGTTAAGTCCCATAGTGCTCAGAGCCATTTGAACCATTTGAATAGTGAGAGAAGCGCCGAGCAGAAGGCTCGTAGCAGTGTAGACGTTTAAATGCATCTGTGTTTAAGAAAAATGATTTGTGTTTGAATATTGTGAAACAGAGGAGAAAGATTAGACTAGTGATTTAGAATGAAATGAGATGTAATGAAGTTAGAAAAACGTATGAAGTGGAATGAAGGTACGAGGGTAGTCCCGAAAGTAAGGTCTCCTATTTTTTTTTATAAGTACATAGACCTGTTTATTTCTACAATGGTTTACATCAGTTTACACATTGAACATTTAGCTACTTTTCGACATAACCACCATTTCTGTCGATCCATTTTTGTAGACGCTGTGGCAGTTTTTGTATGCCCATGTCATACCAGCTTGCCGCCATGCTGTTCAGAAAGTTATGAACCTCTTCTTTCACCTCGTCGTCGGAGCTGAATCACTGGAACCACAATTAACGCTGACATGTACTGTGAGACTCTGAAAAAACTCGAACGGGCAATTCAGAACCGGAGAAGACGAATGTTGAGCAAGGGCGTACACATTCTCCATGACAAAGCTCGCCCACACATCGCTCGGCAAAACGTTGCTCTCCTGCAACAGTTTCAGTGGAACATAATCACCCACCCACCCAATAGCCCAGTGACTTCAATAGGTTAAAAGAACATTGGCCCGGAAAGCGATTCAGCTGTAGACTGATGTAAAGCATTGTATAAAGAAACAGGTCTACATACTTATAAAAAAATAGGAGACCTTACTTTTGGGACTACCCTCGTAATATTTCTTATTTATTAGTACTGCAGTCGCGCGTTGTTTGTAACCATTGTTGAATGAGCGATCCATATCAGGGAACTATAGATTTTTTATTAAAATTATTTAATTTTCACTGTAAGGATTTTTTACGTTCATCAGTTATCTGTTTAACATTTGTGAGAGTAAGAGTCTGATATCAATGCTGCCCTTTGTCAATGTTAATAAGTGTTGTAACATGAATTTCACACAGGTAGAAATACATCATATAGTCTAAAAACAGTTTGTTAAAGGAATATTTCACCTAAGACCATTGTCCACACCTTCAAAAAATGGCTCTGAGCACTATGGGACTTAACATCTATGGTCATCAGTCCCCTAGAACTTAGAACTACTTAAACCTAACTAACCTAAGGACATCACACAACACCCAGTCTTCACGAGGTCCACACCCTCGATCCAAGTCATTTTTATTTAAAGCAGTGCGTCATTGAATGATGTGTATAAAATAGTTTACTTGTTGTCTGGAGCACTGCGCTAAGCCCTCAGTAGCTGTAGTTAGAAATTTGTAAGCTTGCGCACAGAGAGCAGCAAGAACGATATTTTTCATTTCAGGATCAGTTTGCTACGAAAATTACCAAAACACAGGGATAGGGTTGCCATACGTCGCGGATTTCGCAGACAGTCCGCGATTTTATGCTCGAAGAATTGACGATGAGGAAAATGTCCGCGAAAAAAGTGGCATGCGAAAGTAAAAATCTTTCTTTGACGCAAGTTTTGCCACAGGCCACCAATCAAGAGTTTCATAACTCCTGCAAACTTGACGATAGCCGTTCAAACCTGTGCTGATATTCCGTGTCACTTCAGAATCGCTCGGCTATTTTCAGAACAGACTGTGGAAGCAGTGCAATAATCGATTCTTTGCGACTGTTTGTTTTCCGCTGTTGGTTTACAACGTCTCTGCTGTCGGTATTTGACATTCCTTGGTCATGTAAAGTTAACATTCAGCTGTGCGAAGTGTACTTCTGGTGCTGTTATTGCACAGAATTTGAAATTTAAAATGTCGAAACGAAAAGTACGCTTTCGAGAAGTATTAAACGTGGAAATATGACTGGTTTAAAGCATAAAGTGAAAGATATATATCAATTGTAGCAGCATGATTGTGTACATGTTAATAATTTGTGTTCAGTGCTTTAATTAAAAAGTTATTTAATATCAGTTGCAATTAATTTCCTTCATGAATGAGATTTTCACTCTGCAGCGGAGTGTGCGCTGATATGAAACTTCCTGGCAGATTAAAACTGTGTGCCCGACCGAGACTCGAACTCGGGACCTTTGCCTTTGGCGGGCAAGTGTCGGGACCTTTGCCTTTGGCGGGCAAGTGCTCTACCAACTGAGCTACCGAAGCACGACTCACGCCCGGTCCTCACAGCTGTACTTCTGCCAGTATCTCGTCTCCTACCTTCCAAACTTTACAGAAGCTCTCCTGCGAAACTTGCAGAACTAGCACTCCTGAAAGAAAGGATACTGCGGAGACATGGCTCTGCCAGGAAGTTTCATATCAGCGCACACTCCGCTGCAGAGTGAAAATCTCATTCTGGAAACATCCCCCAGGCTGTGGCTAAGCCATGTCTCCGCAATATCCTTTCTTTCAGGAGTGCTAGTTCTGCAAGGTTCGCAGGAGAGCTTCTGTAAAGTTTGGAAGGTAGGAGACGAGGTACTGGCAGAAGTAAAGCTGTGAGGACCGGGCGTGAGTCGTGCTTAATTTCCTTCATCATTGACCACTCCTTTATAGACACCATTAATGCTTGGCTTGATTTCCATTGTTAATTACAACTTCTTTGCTGACAGAATTACTATTTGAATTATGGAAATTTGAAGATTTGGCTGACGAGCAGAAAGGTGAAAGGACATTGTGTGATTCCAGGTTTAAACCACATCTTCATAGTTACCATTGGAAAGTAATGTTGAAGATTCAACTGAAACGCATACCAATGGTCACTTGCCTAACATATCGGTCCGTGTTTCAACCACATCTTTATAATCACTGAATTTTGTCCTTGATTTTCGTCCTTGGATTATGGCAACCCTATACAGGGACGATTTCATGAACAGCATTTTTAGTCAGATTATTAACGCACGGGGACCACTTTGTTTAATTAGACATTAATAGTAAAGTTCAGAACTGAATAAATTTGCGCATTTTCTTAGTAAGATTATAAAACAGGGCCAAATTCATGTTGTTTTCTCGCAGGCAGATATATTGTTTCTCTCGCAGTTAGAAACGCACAAAGTCATGGAAAGCTAAACAACAGAGAAGTTAACAACCAACCGAGCCAGTACAAAATCAAATCAAACGAAACTTTCAGTACCTTAAAAAAAGAAACTCTGCCACGGACTTGGTAACTAGACGTAGAAATTTGAGGAGCTCTTTATTGTTCAGTCACGTTGTGAGTAGGAGAATGTGATTTTAACGAATATTTCCTTTATTGGTGCTGCCGAGGGCTTGTGTTTCGGCACAAATTAGGACCAAAAAATGACTCTGAGCACTATGGTACTTAACATCTGAGGTCATCAGTCCCCTAGAACTTAGAACTAAGTAAACCTAACACATCCATGCCCGAGGCAGGATTCGAACCTGTGACCGTAGCGGTCGCGCGGTTCCAGACTGAAGCGCCTAGAACCGCTCGGCCACACCGGCCGGCAAATTAGGACCAACATGCATCTGGCAGCATATTTAATGGCTAAAGTGCTGACGATGGGTCCGCCACTGGTTTTCGTGTTTAACGAACCACGTCTTACAATTAGCAGCTTGTTATGTGTAGTGACCACAACCAGACGGCGAAAGCGGCAACTACCAGATTCAGGTACAGAAACGGCTTCGCTCTCAACGTGTCCTGGACCACACCGGTACGTAACGAATACGCCAGCCTGCACGTTAAGCGGTCGTTTATACTAATTAATTCAAGGGAAGGGAAATGAAATCCAATTCTCCAACTGCACATGCTCTACAGTCGGCAAGCCACTGTACGAAGCGTGGCGAACGGGACTTCGTATCGATATCAGCGATTTTCTACCCCAACTTCTATTCAGATTTTGAGCGAGAGGGAAGTGATTGTGTGTATGCACGTGTACGCGAGATGTGCGATGGTACCAGCACAGTCACCACACAGTCTTCCTGAAATACCGGTTTTCTAAATTTATCCAATAGATTTTCGAGAGAACTATTCCGTCTTTCTTCCAAAGATTCCCATTTAATTTCCCCGAGGATTTCTGCTACACTTTTGTATGTACTCCGATACTAACAGTGCATCTGTCAATTCGTTCTGTATATGTTGTCATACCCACTTGATACACACTACAAAATACTGGAGCAGCATTGTAGAAGTGGTAGTACAGGAATCTTGTACGCAATTTCCATCGCAAAAGCACTACACTGCCCCAGAACCCTTGGAACAAATCACATTCTCATATACACTGATGACCCAAAACATTGTGAGCACATGCTTAATAGCTTGTTTGTCCGCCTTTGGAACGAAATACATCACTGATTCTGCGTAGCAGGAATCCGACAGTGTGTCGGTGGAGGTATGTGGAATTAGATGTCTATGCACAGATCATGTAATTCGCGTTAATAACGGTACGCGGTGATGGCGTCCGATGATGACCCAGATGGGTTCCATAGGATTTACATCAAGCGCATTTCGTCGTCTAGACATCAACATGGGTTCACTATAATACTCCTCAAACCACTGTAGCACGATTCTGGCTCCGAGACAGGGACAATTATAATGCTGAAAGACCACATCGCTGTCGGGGAAGACATCAGGCATGAACAGATCTAAGTGTTTCGCAGCTGTCAGCTTGTCCTCCATTACTACCACAGGCCCCATGCAAGAGCAGGAGAACGCCTTCCACAGCATAATACTGCTCCCATCAGCCTGCGTCCATGGCGTGCTGCACGTTTCGAGCCGCCGTTCACCTGGACGACGGCGTTTGTGGAGACGAACATCAACCTAGTGTAGCGAAAATGTGACTCATACGAAGAGCCGATATCTTCCCATTGATCGACAGTCGAATCCTGAAGGTCCCGTGCCCACTGCATTCGTTAATTGCCGATGTCGTTGTGTCAACATGTGGACACGTAGGGGTGGCCTGCTACAGAGCTCCATGCTCAACAATGTACGATGAACGGTGTGCTCCAAAACACTTCTTAGTTAGTTGGCTGATTGCGTGTTCCATTGATCAATCGCACGGTACGGTATCCGTTATGATGTGGAACGTGTCAAGGGCATAAGAAATGCACTTATGAAACTAGATTTTTATATTACAATACAGAGTTAAAGATTAATATTTCTATTATTTACCACATTCCCTTAAATGACACAAAATGCATATACTATATTAACAGATTTATTAATTCATATTCAAGAATTAATCTATGATATAGGAGTAGTTGTCAAGGAGATATGATTTCAATTTATTTTTGAACCTATTACTGCTGTCTGTCAGACATTTTATTTCATCTGCTAATATGTCGAAAATTTTTATAGCAACATATTTTTCCCCTTTCTGTGCCAAAGATAGATTGAGTAAAGGATAGTGTAAGTCTTTCTTTTTTCCGGTGTTATTATCATGAATGTCACTGTTGTTTTTAAACTGGTCCATGTTGTTGTGAACAAATTTCATTAGTGAGTAAATGTACTGTAAGGCTGTTGTAAGAATTTCCAATCTTTTAAAAAGATGCCTACAAGATGTGCGACTATGAACCCCACACATTATTCTAACCACTTTCCTTTGAGCAGTGAATACTTTTTGTCTAAATGTTGAGTTACCCCAAAACATTATTCTGTATGACATCAGAGAGTGGAAGTATGCAAAGTATGTTAGCTTACTAATTTCTATATCCTCAAAATTGGCAATTATGCTGATTGCAAAAGTTGCTGAACCTAGTCGCTGTAGGAGATCCAAAATATGAATTTACCAATTTAGATTCTCATCTATGTGTACACCCAAAAGCTTAGTATGCTCTACCCTGTCTACTGACTTCTGTTGATGTGGTATATTTGTTGAAGGAATTGTACTTTTTGCAGCAGAAAGTTGGATGTACTATGTTTTTTTTCAAAGTTTTGAGCAAGCCCATTTGCAGAAAACCAATTAATGCCTTTTCAAAAGACCTTATTTGTATCAATTTCAAATGGAGTTTCTTTTAATGGATGAATAATGATGCTTGTATCATCAGCAAACAGTGTCAGTTCAGCTTCCTGTTTCCTGTTCACATATATCAAGAAAAGAAGGGGACCCAAGATTGAACCCTGTGGAACACCTAATGTAATTTCACCCCAGTTAGATGTAGTGGCAAACTTATTTAAATCACTTGATCCATATAAGGAAACTTTTTGCTTCCTTTTCTGTAGGTACAACTTTAAAAAATCATATGCTACTCCATTTGTACCATAGAACTGTAATTTCTGTAACATAATGTCATGGTTCACACAATCAAATGTCATGGTTCACACAATCAAATGCCTTGGAAAAGGCACAGAAAATTCCCATTGGTGACATTTTTTTATTTAGAGACTCTGTTATGTGGACAGAGAAATTGCATATTGCTGTCTCAGTGGAACAGCATTTTTGAAATCCGAACTGTGATTTACTAAGTATCCCATTACTGTTGAAATGGCTAACCACTCTTGAGTACATTACTTTCTCAAAGATTTTTGAACATGCTGTAAGCAAGGATACTGGCCGATAATTATTGACATCTGTGGTGTCCTCCTTTTTGTAGAGTGACCTGACAATGGAATATTTTAACCTATCTTGGAAAATACCTTGAGTTAGTGATGCATTACATATGTAACTCAGAACATCAGCTGTAATTGCTCCGCACTGTTTTAATATCTTATTAGAGATGTCATCTACTCCAACAGAACATTTATTTTTCAAAGATTTAATAATTTTACTTATTTCACAAGAGCTTTTTTCAAAACAAACTCTTCCATGTACTGCCTGGCTTCTTCTTTTGAACTGTTCTCACCAATTTTTTCTCCTACACTTAAGAAATGGTTGTTAACACATTAGCTACTTGTGTACTGTTGGTTAGGATGGTCTCGTTCTCCTTAATAGTAATACTATCTACCTCATTGGTTATGTTTCCTGTCTCCCTTTTAACAGAATTCCATATTGAATTGATTTTATTGCCGGAGTTGTTAATTTCATCTCTAACACACCTATTTCTTGATTTCCTTACAACTTTTCTCAGCTTGTTACAATAATTTTTATAGCGTGAAACTACTTCTGGATCTTTACTAGTTCTTGCTGTCTCATAAAGTTTTCTTTTTCTTTCTGAAGACATGTTAATACCTGTAGTAATCCAAGGTTTCTTTGAAAAGTGTGTGGTCTTACATTTAACAACTTTCTTTGGGAAACAATGTTCAAAAAGGGATATAAATTTATCAAGAAATATGTAGCATTTATCATTAGCATTTGGCTCATTATATACATCTCCCCAATTAACATTTCATAAGCTTTCTTTGAAGTGCTCTGTAGATACCGGATTGAGCGACCTCACACTTTTACTTAATGGTTTCCGAACTGTACACCCTGTTAGATTTTGTAAGTTAATCAGTTGTGCATCATGATCTGACAATCCATTTACCACAGGGAAAACATGTGTTTGTTTTACATCCTCTTTCTGTACAAATACATTATCTATTAGCATGCTACTGTCTTGAGCTATACGTGTAGGGAAATTGATCACTGATTCTAAGTTATATGTTGTTAATAACACTTCTAGCTCACTTTCCCTCTCAGAATTATTTAGAAAGTTTACATTGAAATCACCACAGATTAATAACTTCTTCTTTTTGCCTAACGGACAGCATAATAGGGAGACAAACTTTTTTATGATCAGCCCCCAGTCTCCTAATGGCGACCTGTACACTGTTGCTAATATCAATACTACATTACCTAACTGAAGTTCACATGCACATAACTCAAAGTGCTGATCGACAAAATTTGCTGACTTCTACACTTTTGCATTTATGCCCTTGTTTTATGAAAATGACAACTCCTCCTTTATCCATCCTAGATCTACAAGTGTTGTTGTTGTTGTTGTGGTCTTCAGTCCAGAGACTGGTTTGATGCAGCTCTCCATGCTACCCTATCCTGTGCAAGTTTCTTCATCTCCCAGTACCTACTGCACCTTACATCCTTCTGAATCTGCTTAGTGTATTCATCTCTTGGTCTCCCTCTACGATTTTTACCCTCCACACTGCCCTCCAGTACTAAATTTGTGATCCCTTGATGCCTCAGAATATGTCCTACCAACCGGTCTCTTCTTCTTGTCAAGTTGTGCCACAAATTTCTCTTCTCCCCAGTCCTATTCAATACCTCCTCATTAGTTATGTGATCTACCCATCTAATCTTCAGCATTCTTCTGTAGCACCACATTTCGAAAGCTTCTATTCTCTTCTTGTCTAAACTATTTATGATCCATATTTCGCTTCCATACACGGGTAGACTCCATACAAATACTTCCAGAAACGACTTTCTGACACTTAAATCTATACTCGATGTTAACAAATTTCTCTTCTTCAGAAACGCTTTCCTTGCCATTGCCAGTCTACATTTTATATCCTCTCTACTTCGACCATCATCAGTTATTTTGCTCCCTAAATAGCAAAACTCCTTTACTACTTTAAGTGTCTCATTTCCTAATCTAATTCCCTCGGCTTCACCCGACTTAATTCGACTATGTTCCATTATCCTCGTTTTGCTTTTGTCGATGTAAGATGCTAAATTATACCCACTTATACTGACACTATTCATGCGCACAGTTACATGGTGTTCAGACAGACTATATCAATCTCATTCTTATTTTTGAGATAATATAAACACACTAATAGCTCATATACTTTATTTTTTATTCCCCTGATATTTTGATGAAGTAAGTTGATACTGCCTTTAGCTTTACCGCTATTTACTGTACATGAGGTTTCTTTTATTCTATTTATCTGGATTGTCATCTGCCTGGACTTGTGCATGCACCAGCATTGTGCTCTTTCGGCAGAGATGCCACAGGTCACCATCTGTCCTACTTTACAGAGCAGATAAGCCTCCGAACCCAACGTTCTATGAAGAGTTCTGGAGGTCCAACCACTTAGCGCCTAGTGGTTGTTTCTCTGTCGTTCTACCTCTGTCTGTAAATGCTCAAGGCTGTGGCACATAAATATTCGTCCAGCTTTATCGTTTTCGAGATATTCGTTCACAGGCCCTGGGGTCCACTGGAGGCTGAACTGCACAATACCCCTGGGTTCGGTATAGGACGATGGTGGGGTGAGTGGACTTCTGTGGCCTGTTGTGGGGTCATCCACTGAGGGATACGGTGGGACGAAACCTCCCCGTCGTTTCTAGGTCCCCGTTTCCATACACATACAGAGTACTTGTAGAAGAGAATAGAATTTTTATCTGTGTATTTAGCTGTAATACAGGGTGATTCAAAAAGAATACCACAACTTTAAAAATGTGTATTTAATGAAAGAAACATAATATAACCTTCTGTTATACATCATTACAAAGAGTATTTAAATGGTTTTTTTTTCACTCATAAACAAGTTCAGAGATGTTCAATATGGCCCCCTCCAGACATACGAGCAATATCAACCCGATACTCCAACTCGTTCCACACTCTCTGTAGCATATCAGGCGTAACAGTTTGGATAGCTGCTGTTATTTCTCGTTTCAAATCATCAATGGTGGCTGGGAGAGGTGGCCGAAACACCATATCCTTAACATACCCCCATAAGAAAAAATCGCAGGGGGTAAGATCAGGGCTTCTTGGAGGCCAGTGATGAAGTGCTCTGTCACGGGCTGCCTGGCGGCCGATCCATCGCCTCGGGTAGTTGACATTCAGGTAGTTACGGACAGATAAGTGCCAATGTGGTGGCGCTCCATCCTGCTGAAATATGAATTGTTGTGCTTCTTGTTCGAGCTGAGGGAACAGCCAATTCTCTAACATCTCCAGATACTGTAGTCCAGTTACAGTAGCATCTTCGAAGAAAAAGGGACCAAAAACTTTATTGGATGAAATGGCACAGAAAACGTTCACCTTAGGCGAGTCACGTTCATACTGAGTTGTTTCCCGCGGATTCTCAGTGCCCCATATACAGACATTGTGACGGTTGACTTCCCCGTTAGTGTGGAAAGTTGCTTCATCACTAGACACAATCTTTGAAACGAATGATTCATCTGTTTCCATTTGAGCAAGGATAAAATCACAGAAATCGATTCTTTTAATCTTATCAGCTGCAGACAGTGCTTGAACCAATTTCAGACGATAAGGTTTCATAACTAACCTTTTTCGTAGGACTCTCCATACAGTTGATTGTGGAATTTGCAGCTCTCTGCTAGCTCTGCGAGTCGATTTTCCTGGGCTGCGAACAAATGCTTGCTGGATGCGTGCTACATTTTCATCACTCGTTCTCGGCCGTCCAGAACTTTTCCCTTTGCACAAACACCCATTCTCTGTAAACTGTTTATACCAACGTTTAATACACCACCTATCAGGAGGTTTAACACCATACTTCGTTCGAAATGCACGCTGAACAACTGTCGTCGATTCACTTCTGCCGTACTCAATAACACAAAAAGCTTTCTGTTGAGCGGTCGCCATCTTAGCATCAACTGACGCTGACGCCTAGTCAACAGCGCCTCAAGCGAACAAATGTACAACTAAATGAAACTTTATAGCTCCCTTAATTCGCCGACAGATAGTGCTTAGCTCTGCCTTTTATCGTTGCAGAGTTTTAAATTCCTAAAGTTGCGGTATTCTTTTTGAATCACCCTGTACATTTGTCGTCAGATGAACAGTAGGGGAAAATTAGGTAAAGTGGCCACACTAAAGAAAATGATGTTTTTTCTCTGACATCATGTCATAGCTAAGTATACGAAATACATCTATGTAACCCGTGTACATTCGGCAACTATAAAACAGTCGTATCATTATTCAAATTCTCCTTTTGTTGTAGAAAGGTGAGCATAAGTGGCAGTCTGCAAAATGGTCACATTGCCCAGTAGGTAGGACAAAGCAGCCAAAGACAGGAAAAACGAAAAAGAAGACTCATTTGACGTGCGATCTGGTTTTCTAAGGCTTCTGTTTGCATATGTCTGCCTAAAGTGTCTCACACAAATCTTCCCCCCCCCCCCCCACCCCATGTTCTTCTCCTTGTTGAATGGCTGTGGTAGATTATTCCGCTCAGCAAGCTGAAGTGCCAAGTGGCGTTAATCAGCTATTGGCGTGCCTTAATATCTTCTGTGCATGTCCAAAATATGTTTAAGGCGTTACTTCTTTTCGTCTTGGCTGACGACACATCTGTAGTTCCAAAGACTCTTACTGTCTTCAGTAACATGGTTTTTATAAGAACTCATCTTTTAAGTGTGTTTCTTGAGACACTGAATAGTTTGGCTGCTTTATTAAAAAAGCACTCCGCCTTCAGGCCACAAGTGGCCCATAGAGACCATCCGACCGCCGTGTCATCCTCACTCAGCTGAGGATGCAGAGACGACGGGCGTGTGGTCAGCACACCGCTCTCACAGTCGTTATGATGGTTTTCTTGGACCGGAGCCGCTACTATTTGGTCGAGTAGCTCCTCAATTGGCATCACGAGGTTGAGTGCCGGCCACGCCTGACAGCGCATACCTTCGGTGATCTGACGGGAACCGGTGTATCCACTGCGGCATGGCCGTAGGCTGCTGTAGTTGTTGTGGATTGGCAAGACAGACAACCCACTATGAGGAAGCCGAAAGGCACACGTTTAAACGCACGCAGGCTGGCGTGAGGTCTGGAACAGGACAAGGAATTGAGACTAGCAAAAAACGTACGTATCTTCTGGAATACTTAACTTTAATCCATAATTGGTGAACATCGCTCTTGACGGTACATGTTTCACAGCATCAATAGTAACTGGTAATGGCGCCTTGCTAGGTCGTAGCAAATGACGTAGCTGAAGGCTATGCTAACTATCGTCTCGGCAAATGAGAGCGTAATTTGTCAGTGAACCATCGCTAGCAAAGTCGGCTGTACAACTGGGGCGAGTGCTAGGAGGTGTCTCTAGACCTGCCGTGTGGCGGCGCTCGGTCTGCAATCACTGATAGTGGCGACACGCGGGTCCGACGTATACTAACGGACCGCGGCCGATTTAAAGGCTACCACCCAGCAAGTGTGGTGTCTCGCGGTGACACCACAGTAGTAAATGGGATCTTTTATTTTCTTACAGCATCCAACACCTGTTGCATACCTTGTTGTTGTTGTTGTGGTCTTCAGTCCTGAGACTGGTTTGATGCAGCTCTCCATGCTACTCTATCCTGTGCAAGCTTCTTCATCTCCCAGTACCTACTGCAACCTACATCCTCCTGAATCTGCTTAGTGTATTGGTCTCTTGGTCTCCCTCTACGATTTTTACCCTCCACGCTGCCCTCCAATGCTAAATTTGTGATCCCTTGATGCCTCAAAACATGTCCTACCAACCGATCCCTTCTTCTAGTCAAGTTGTGCCACAAACTTCTCTTCTCCCCAATCCTATTCAATACCTCCTCATTAGTTACGTGATCTACCCACCTTATCTTCAGCATTCTTCTGTAGCACCACATTTCGAAAGCTTCTATTCTCTTCTTGTCCAAACTGGTTATCGTCCATGTTTCACTTCCATACATGGCTACACTCCATACAAATACTTTCAGAAACGACTTCCTGACACTTAAATCAATACTCGATGTTAACAAATTTCTCTTCTTCAGAAACGATTTCCTTGCCATTGCCAGTCTACATTTTATATCCTCTCTACTTCGACCATCATCAGTTATTTTACACCCTAAATAGCAAAACTCCTTTACTACTTTAAGTGTCTCATTTCCTAATCTAATTCCCTCAGCATCACCCGATTTAATTTGTCTACATTCCATTATCCTCGTTTTGCTTTTGTTTATGTTCATCTTATATCCTCCTTTCAAGACACTGTCCATTCCGTTCAACTGCTCTTCCAAGTCCTTTGCTGTCTCTGACAGAATTACAATGTCATCGGCGAACCTCAAAGTTTTTACTTCTTCTCCATGAATTTTAATACCTACTCCGAATTTTTCTTTTGTTTCCTTTACTGCTTGCTCAATATACAGATTGAATAACATCGGGGAGAGGCTACAACCCTGTCTCACTCCTTTCCCAACCACTGCTTCCCTTTCATGCCCCTCGACTCTTATAACTGCCATCTGGTTTCTGTACAAATTGTAAATAGCCTTTCGTTCCCTGTATTTTACCCCTGCCACCTTCAGAATTTGAAAGAGAGTACTCCAGTTAACGTTGTCAAAAGCTTTCTCTAAGTCTACAAATGCTAGAAACGTAGGTTTGCCTTTTCTTAATCTTTCTTCTAAGATAAGTCGTAAGGTTCGTATTGCCTCACGTGTTCCAACATTTCTACGGAATCCAAACTGATCTTCCCCGAGGTCCGCTTCTACCGGTTTTTCCATTCGTCTGTAAAGAATTCGCGTTAGTATTTTGCAGCTGTGACTTATTAAACTGATAGTTCGGTAATTTTCACATCTGTCAACACCTGCTTTCTTTGGAATTGGAATTATTATATTCTTCTTGAAGTCTGTGGATATTTCGCCTGTCTCATACATCTTGCTCACCAGATGGTAGAGTTTTGTCATGACTGGCTCTCCCAAGGCCATCAGTAGTTCTAATGGAATGTTGTCTACTCCTGGGGCCTTGTTTCGACTCCTGTCCTTCAGTGCTCTGTCAAACTCTTCACGCAGTATCTTATCTCCCATTTCATCTTCATCTACATCCTCTTCCATTTCCATAACATTGTCCTCAAGTACATCGCCCTTGTATAAACCCTCAATATACTCCTTCCACCTTTCTGCCTTCCCTTCTTTGCTTGGAACTGGGTTGCCGTCTGAGCTCTTGATATTCATACAAGTGGTTCTCTTCTCTCCAAAGGTCTCTTTAATTTTCCTGTAGGCAGTATCTATCTTACCCCTAGTGAGACAAGCCTCTACATCCTTACATTTGTCCTCTAGCCATCCCTGCTTAGCCATTTTGCACTTTCTGTCGATCTCATTTTTGAGATGTTTGTATTCCTTTTTGCCTGCTTCATTTACTGCATTTTTATATTTTCTCATTTCATCAATTAAATTCAATATTTCTTCTGTTACCCAAGGATTTCTATTAGTCCTCGTCTTTTTACCTACTTGATCCTCTGCTGCCTTCACTACTTCATCCCTCAAAGCTACCCATTCTTCTTCTACTGTATTTCTTTCCCCCATTCCTGTCAATTGTTCCCTTATGCTCTCCCTGAAACTCTCTACAACCTCTGGTTCTTTCAGTTTATCCAGGTCCCATCGCCTTAAATTCCCACCTTTTTTCAGTTTCTTCAGTTTCAATCTGCAGTTCATAACCAATAGATTGTGGTCAGAATCCACGTCTGCTCCTGGAAATGTCTTACAATTTAAAACCTGGTTCCTAAATCTCTGTCTTACCATTATATAATCTATCTGATACCTTTTAGTATCTCCAGGATTCTTCCAGGTATACAACCTTCTTTTATGATTCTTGCATACCTTGGGAATTCCATACTACTACTATTACTACTGAACACTGTCCGAAGAGGTCTCGGAAGATCCTATCGGTACCGACCGACCGCCGTGTCATCCTCAGCCTATAGGTGTTTATGGAGGGTCATGTGGTCGGCACACCGCTCTCCTGGCTGTTGTCAGTTTCCGTGACCGGAGCCGCTACTTCTCAACCAAGTCGCTCCTCAATTTGCCTCACAAGGGCTGAGTGCGCCCTGCTTGCCAACAGTATTCTGCAGACAGGAGGGTCACCCATCCAAGTGCTATCCAAGCCCGACAGAATCCCATAATTATTTTTATAAAGATTTTCTTAAATAATTTGATGTCTTCTCAACCTACACCTGTAACAGAAGAATACAGCTTTTCACCAAGTTGTTAATACACTAACACCATAGTATACTTATTTTACGAAATACACTTCTATTATTATCAGTTCCATTGTTTGAAACAAGGTAAGGACATTACTAAATGTATGTTAGGTGAATGGTTGCTATGCCCGACTTGACGCCATTGCGCTACATATTACAAAATAGTTAAGGCTTAAGGCATTCGTGGCCACTTGTTGACAAACTGCCTATTGGCTTCTGTCTCGGGTTCTTCTGCCGACGTTCATATGATGATTTTACTGACGTTTCACCAGCACGAGTGGCTGGCATTGTCAAAGCTTCACCCTCCATTGCCGGTGGTGAACTGGAGCCGAGCTCGCGGGCGCAGACTATATGTACCTGGCGCGCCAACGTCCGAGGGCTTCTCTGCGGTCATTTCCGGTGCGGTTCTCCTCTTGCTACCTGTGACGGTCGTTCGTTAGCAAGAGGAGAACCGCACCGGAAATGACCGCAGAGAAGCCCTCGGACGTTGGCGCGTCAGGTACATATAGTCTGCGCCCGCGAGCTCGGCTCCAGTTCAACACCGGCAACGAAGGGTGAAGCTTTGACAATGCCAGCCACTCGTGCTGGTGAAACGTCAGAAAAATCATTAGATGAACGTCGGCCGAAGAAACCGAGACGGAAGCCAATAGGCAGTTTGTCACGCTAAATATTGTCTGAACACGAAATTATACAACCCAGACTATCCATAAACACGTGGTTTCCAACGGTGCAGTGAAGGGCTATTCAAAAAGACGAAAGAACTTTCAAACATTTCTTGCTTCCACACTACAAAAGATAGAAACACAATTCCAACGTTCATAGAAAGAGAAAAGTTCAAATTTTTATGCATTCAATGAACACCAACGAGGTTTTTAGAGACGGAGCACAAGCTCGGGTTAGGGACGGATGTGGAAGCAAATCGGCTGTGCCCTTTCAAAGGAACACAATCCGGCATTTGCCTGCAGCGATTTGGTGAAATCACGGAAAACTGAATCAGGATGGCCGCACGCGGGTTTGATCTCTCGTCCTCCCGAATCCGAGTCCAGTGTGCTAACCACTCCGCCGTAAGTTACACGAAAAATAACGAAACAGTGGCTCATTTCCTGCTATACGCGAAGCAACTGGTCTCTCATTACCGAATTCACAGCTTCAACAAAGCGATGTTGCAGACTTTCAAGAGTGTCAGGCGTAGGCGGTATTTTTCGTAAGCCCACAGATGAAAGTCGCGAGGGTAAAGCCTAGAGAACCGGGAGGATACCGGCGATGAAGTTCATCTTCTGCTCCTTCTCTTCCAATCCAACGACCTGGAGCGGTGTCATTCAAGTGATGTCGGACGTGCTTAGAGAAATGAGGAGTGGCATCATCTTGCGTGAAGATGAAGTCATCTGAATCATATCAGAAGAATTCGCAGTTGCGAATAACGACTACCATCAGCTGTAGAATGGAATGACGACAGGGAAAATATGTGCCGGACCGGACTCGAACCCGGATTTCCCGCTTATCGCGATAAGGCACTGCAATATCGTACTCATCTGTATCATGTTTAGATTGAGAAAATAACCAGTTTTGAAGCATGTCTTGGGGCGGTCAGTCCTGTCACAATTTCTCCATGAACAAGAAAGAAAGAGCGCCAATGCGGCCGTCTTTGGAGCGTCCACCCGGACTGTTCCCATTTTAAACTGTTACCTGTCCAGGTAACAGTTTCTACCAACTGGTAGAAGCCGACCTCGAGGAAGATCAGTTTGGATTCCGTAGAAATGTTGGAACACGTGAGGCAATACTGACCCTACGACTTTTCTTAGAAAATTGATTAAGGAAAGGCAAACCTACGTTTCTAGCATTTGTAGACTTAGGGAAAGCTTTTGTCAATGTTGACTGGAATACTCTCTTTCAAATTCTGAAGGTGGCAGGGGTAAAAAAAAAGGGAGCGAAAGGCTATTTACAATTTGTACAGAAACCAGATGGCAGTTATAAGAGTCGAGGGGCGTGAAAGGGAAGCAGTGGTTGGGAAGACAGAATTGTAGTCTGTCCCCGATGTTATTCAATCTGTTTATTGAGCAAGTAGTAAAGGAAACAAAAGAAAAATTCGGAGTAGGAATTGAAATCCATGGAGAAGAAATAAAAACTGTGAGGTTCGCCGATGACACTGTAATTCTGTCAGAGACAGCAAAGGACTTGGAAGAGCAGTTGAACGGAATGGGGAGTCTCTTGAAAGGAAGACAAAGGATGAATATCAACAACGGCAAAACGAGGATAATGGAATGTAGTCGAATTAAATCGGGCTATGCAGCGGGAATTAGATTAGGAAATGAGACGCTTAAAGTAGTAAATGAGTTAAATAACTGATGATGGTCGAAGTAGGAAAGATATAAAATGTAGACTGGCAATGGCAAGGAAAGCGTTTCTGAAGAAGAGAAATTTGTTAACATCGAGTATCGGTTTAAGTTTCAGGAAGTCGTTTCTGAAAGTATTTGTACGGAGTGTAGCCATGTATGGAAGCGAAATATGGACGATAAATACTTTAGACAAGAAGAGAACAGAAGCTTTCGAAATGTGGTGCTACAGAAGAATGCTGAAGATTAGATGGGTAGATCACATAACTAATGAGGAGGTACTGAATAGAATTGGAGAGAAGAGAAATTTGTGGCACAACTTGAGTAGAAGAAGGGATCGGTTGGTAGGACATGTTCTGAGGCATCAAGGAATCGCCAATTTAGTATTGGAGGACAGCGTGGAGAGTAAAAATCATAGAGGGAGACCAAGAGATGAATACACTAAACTGATTCAGAAGGATGTAGGCTGTAGTAGGTACTGGGAGATGAAGAAGCTTGCACAGGACAGAGTAGCATGGAGAGCTGCATCAAACCAGTCTCTGGACTGAAGACCACAACAACAACAACAACCTGTCCGGGAACGTTGGAATTGTGATGCTACCTTTTGTAATTTGGAAGATATAACTGTTTGAAATCTGTACCTTCTTTTTGAACAACCCTGTATAACGTTTCACCAGAACTGTATCAATTAACTGCCTCAATATGATGATGAGGTTCCATACTGCAAGGGGCGTAGGGAACGATGCGGGAGATCCGCACCGTCGACAAGGCAAAGTCCTAGCTGGGGTGGTTTGCCATTGCCTTCCTCCGACCGTAATGGGAATGAATGATGATGGTGATGATGAAGACGACACAATATCCAGGCAGGGAAAATCCCTGACCCCCCCGGGAATCTAACCCGGGACCCATTGCGAGAACGCTACCGCAAGACCACGAGCTGCGGATAATATACACATTTTTAAATACATGCAAAATAATTTCCGCTTGCCATACATCAGTCGGAGAGAAAACAAATTCTTTCACTGCAAAGGAGCGCACCCAAATATCGCCACGAGTCTCGCAGGCAAAATCGGAGAAGTCTCTCTGAATAGTTTTACATGTTCGCCACCAGGCTGCAGCACTGTCAAAGGGAATGAAAGGCTGCGGGCACATCATCTGCCCTGGCCACTACAGCCGGCCTTAACCTACTAACTAGCCAGCCATTGTGGCCGAGCGGTTCTATGCGCTTCAGTCTGGAGCCACGCGACGGCTACGGTCGCAGGTTCGAATCCTGCCCCGGGCATGAATGAATGTGATGTCCTGAGGATAGTGAGGTTTAAGTAGTTCTACGTTCTACCCCTGATCATCTCAGATGTTAAGCCACATAGTGCTCAGAGCCATTTGAACCATAACCTACTAAGTAATCAACTTGGTCGGGGGGGGGGGGGCATTTTATTTACTGGTAGAGGGTGAAATCGTGTATGACCCATGAAAGTATCGGAACATCGATGCTGCCGATGACCTCCTGAATGGTTGTTTTCAGCTTAGCAACGATTTTGAGATAATGGTTGTGCAACTTGTGTTTAACACGGTCCCACAAAAAGGAATCGCATGTGTTCAGATCCGGAGAAATGGCGGCCAATCGAGGCCCATGCCAGTACCCTCTGAGTATCCAAGACGCAGAATGCGGTCCCCAATGTGCTCTTACAGGATATCACAGTCCTGCTTCGATGGTGTCGAGCTCCGTCTCGCCCGTACCACATCTTGTCAAATGGTTCAAATGGCTCTGAGCACTATGGGACTCAACTGCTGTGGTCATCAGTCCCCTAGAACTACTTAAACCTAACTAACCTAAGGACATCACACACATACATGCCCGAGGCAGGATTCGAACCTGCGACCGTAGCAGTCGCACCACATCTTGTCGAAATCAGGGTCACTTTGGGTAATGGGTATGAAATCATCTTTCAAATCCTTCACGTGCCGTTCGGTAGTCACCGTACCACCAAGGAATATCGCACCGATTATTCCGTGACTGGATATTGCACACCACACAGTCACCCATTGAGGGTGAAGAGACTTCTCGATCGTAAAATACGAATTCTCAGTCCCCCAAATGCACAAATTTTGGTTATTGACGAACCCATCCAAATGAAAGAGGGCCTGGAAGCTAAACCAAACCAACATGCGCATACTACTTCCCATCACGCCCAGCGGCCAACCGTGCAGTTTGAACATGCTAAAGCAAACCGTTCAGAAGTTATGACGATTTTATTTCACATAGTTCAACAATTGTCATTCTGTACATATGCGGTTTTAGGATGCCCACTACTTCAACGGCTGCATGGTAGTCTTCGTCTGGTGTTACGATGACCTTAAAGGAGCGCGCTTCCTGGACTCCAGTCAGTATGGAATCACCAATTAGTATCGATGGAGAACCGAAAATATGTCACACAAGAAAAAGAAAATGAATACAGGGATTTGGTTAACGAGGAAGCAATGAAGCGAAAAACTATGTGGCATTCGGTCGCCTTATGCATATCCAAGTTACGCCTCTGGTTACGGAGATATTGCAGTGATAGGGCTAAGGACAATTTCTTGAAAGGAGGATATAAGATGAACATCAACAAAAGCAAAACGAGCATAATGGCACGTAGTCGAATTAAATCGGGTGATGCTGATGGTATCAGATTAGGAAATGAGACACTTAAAGTAGTAAAGGAGTTTTGCTATTTGGGGAGCAAAATAACTGATGATGGTCGAAGTAAAGATATAAAATGTAGACTAGCAATGGCAAGGAAAGCGTTTCTGAAGAAGAGAAATTTGTTAACATCGAGTATAAATTTAAGTGTCAGAAAGTCGTTTCTGGAAGTATTTGTATGGAGTTTAGCCATGTATGGAAGCGAAATATGGATGATAAATAGTTTAGACAAGAAGAGAATAGAAGCTTTCGAAATGTGGTGCTACAGAAGAATGCTGAAGATTAGATGGGTAGATCACATAACTAATGAGGAGGTATTGAATGGAATTGGGAGAAGAAAAATTTGTGGCACAACTTGACTAGATGAAGGGATCGGTTGGTAGGACATATTCTAAGGCATCAAGGGATCAAATGGTTCAAGAGGCTCTGAGCACTATGGGACTTAAAATCTATGGTCATCAGTCTCCTAGAACTTAGAGCTACTTAAACCTAAGGACATCACACAACACCCGGTCATCACGAGGCAGAGAAAATCCCTGACCCCGCCGGGAATCGAACCCGGGAACCCGGGCGTGCAACAAGGGATCACCAATTTAGTATTGGACGACAGCGCGGAGGGTAAAAATCGTAAAGGGAGACCAAGAGATTAATACACGAAGCCGATTCAGAAGGATGTAGGTTACAGTAGGTACTGGGAGATGAAGAAGCTTGCACAGGTTAGAGTAGCATGGAGAGCTGCATCAAACCAGTCTCTGGACTGAACACCACAACAACAGGCCTATGTCAGTCACCGTGCAACAAGAAATCAGGTAACGTGAACGCAGAATGAGAGGCAGTGTGGTATTATGTCGTCTCTTCCTTTCACTCAATTGCATATTCATTGCACAGCCTTTCATTTTAAGACTTCTCTATGCGTGACCGGACAGTCTCCGTTTCGTGAATTCATTTCGAAAGAGGATAACGATGTCCTTCGTAGACAGGAATTGGTTTACAAAGTGATGAAGACCTTGAATAGAAATATAAAAGGTAACGCAGCAATAAAAGTGATACGTAATACACAGTGACTGGACCACTACAAAAAAAAAAAAAAAAAATGGTTCAAATGGCTCTGAGCACTATGGGACTCAACTGCTGTGGTCATTAGTCCCATAGAACTTAGAACTACTTAAACCTAACTAACCTAAGGACATCACACACATCCACGCCCGAGGCAGGATTCGAACCTGCGACCGTAGCGGTCGTGCGGTTCCAGACTGTAGCGCCTTTAACCGCTCGGCCACTCCGGCCGGCTTGGACCACTACAAGAGACATCGGACAACATGAGAAGATTTTAAAAAATCTGGACGGAAATTATATACACGAAGAAAAGGAAGACACAGTAGTGGATACAACAGAAATGAAAGAATCAGAAGAGGCACTGTGTAAAATAAAAAGTAGTAGAACACCAGGCAATGATGCAGTTGACTCAAAACGGGTTAAATATACTTCTTCCACATTAAAATCTGATGTATTTTTACCTCATTCCCTCTTCCACTTGAGTATACTGTTTGTGCTTCATATATTATGCTCGCCTTATCACTGTTGTCACGCAGTCTTTTCCCATATTCGTGATAACGTCGTATCCAAATATATCAGCGATTTTGCCTTCCACGCTCACAGTAACCCCGTAACACATAGATAAATTTCTGCTTGAAAGAAAAAACCAAAAATCTTATTTTGTAACTAGTAACGGAGGATAATGGAGTAAGTAAGGTAAAATGTAAGATATGTTACACTTGTCGGCTATAAATGGGCATGACGCATTTTTGCGTCAACAGGCATCTGAGAAATTGAACGTTTGCAACGCTTCATTTAGTAAAAGATGATCCTTGCACGCCGGCCGGGGTGGCCGAGCGGTTCTAGGTCCTACAGTCTGGAACCGCGTGACCGCTACGGTCGCAGGTTCGAATTCTGCCTCGGGCATGGATGTGTGTAATGTCCTTACGTTAGTTAGGTTTAAGTAGTTCTAAGTTCTAGGGGACTGATGACCTCAGAAGTTCCCATAGTGCTCAGAGCCATTTGAAGCATTTGATCCTTGCACAATAGTTCTGCTTTTGTACTGGCTGAAGTCCTGCCTCCCTTTTTCATATCTTTTCCCGGCTTTCAGAGTTCCTCTGCTATTCTAGATTTGAATTCGAGTAGATCATTTTGCTTACTAGGGGAATTTGCCACAGACCTTCTCCGTAGGTGGTACGCAATCTTTGAAATGTCCATTTGCATTTCGACAAGCATAATTACGCAAAAGCTTCAGAGTACCAAGCAATCGCAATAAAAATTAAACGTAATCAGTCAAAACAGTGTTGAACTGGAAACATGTTATGATGAATACAAATGGTCAACGAAAGTATTGTCGTCCAACGAAAAATTTGCTTTCACTTCTTTTTGATTACTTTCAAGGCATGCGCCCACAAAGGTACACAGGTGCATTATGAGGCATTGTTTACACAAATTGTACAGTCGGATTCACTTGGTAAGGTACCCCTTATTTTCAAACAAGAGCGTATTTTCAATGCCAGGAAACGCTGATATTACTAAAAAAAATGGATAACTTTGCCATAACCGAAGATGTACGATCTTATACGAAATATACCGACTGTACACTCAAGTTACAGACTGTGCTCCATGGTTGGCAGTCGTCAATAGGATACCTTTCGATCTGGTCGTGCGGTAGACCGTTCTCTCGTACCGTTAAGAGTTAGCTCATTATCAGTGTGAACAAGTTCATTTTACGGCGATTCTTTAATAAACGCACGTGTAAAAAAAATCTTCTTCCCATTTCATTACGTAAAACATAGACAGTAGTATTGCACTAGGCGTTGCTTGTACGGCTCTGCAATGGGTCAGAAAACTACGAGAGCATCACCACATAACAAGTAGGAAGAATTCCTACGCGGCAACTCACTAAACCAGTTAAAGGACGGACTGGCTTAATTATCGCAAAACTCGGGAGGAAAAGCGTTTCCAGTTATACTGTACGCTCCTTGTATCACCACGGGCTCACCGGCTAAACAGACATTTCTGGAGGTTTAGTAGAAGTGTCGGGATTTTGTATCCCCCTCTATCTGTCGGGGAACCCGTCCCGAGGCATACTAATAGGCACGCGTCCTGTTCCGTTGTAAAGCTAAAGGGTGTTCGCAAAACTCGAAAAGTACTCCGGTGGAATGGCGAAATTTTGATGCAACGCTGCATTCAGATACGAGCGTGTTTTTATACACTTCTTTTAATATATATAACATGTAAATAAATATCTAATATATAAATGGAAAACGTTGTTACCTAAATTCTCGAAACGTTGTTTACAGCGTTATTTAAAATTTTGCACGATACTCTAATGAGCAACCAGACGGACATGGGATGCATATTTTTAATATGGATAATACATAATTTTGTATGTAATACATAAAGGGCAACCATCATTACTACAAATCTCGTAGCATTCTTGACAGATGTACTTAAAATTTTACACGACATTCTAATGAACATTCAAATGGACATAGGCTATATGTTCTTAATATATACGAGGTGCGGCTAGAAAAAAACCGGACTGATGCTGGAAAAAACATTTATTTACATTTATTTACAATTATTTACAATTTCATGTTATCTCCTTCAATGTACTCTCCTCCTCGGTCTCTTCACCGCTCCATACGAATTTTCCACTGTTCATAGCAATGCTGCAGATCATTTTCGGTAAGTCCATACATTACTTCCGTCGCTTTTTCTTTTACTGCTTCAACAGTCTCAAATCTAGTTCCTTTCAAAGCTGACTTGACTTTAGGGAAAAGAAAAAAGTCACAGGGGGCCAAATCAGGTGAGTAGGGTGGATGATCTAAGATGGGAATGTTGTGTTTCGCCAAAAACGTCTTCACTGACAACGAACTGTGAGCTGGGGCATTGTCTTGGTGAAGGATCCATGACTTTTTTCTCCACAAATCGTTCCGTTTTCTCCGTACTCGCTCACGTAGGGTAGCCAGGACGCTAATGTAGTAATGCTGATTCACTGTTTGTCCCTCTGGTACCCAATCAATGTGCACAATCCCTTTGATGTCAAAAAAAAAAACAATCATCATTGCCTTGAATTTCGATTTTGATATTCGTGCTTTTTTTGTCGTGGAGAACCAGGAGTTTTCCAATGCATCGATTGGCGTTTAGTTTCGGGATCGTAAGTAAAAAACCACGATTCATCGCAAGTAATAACATTTTGTAAGAAGGTGGGATCACTTTCAATGTTTTCCAGGATGTCAGAACAAATCATTCTTCGGCGTTCCTTCTGTTCAATTGTGAGACACTTTGGAACCATTTTTGAACACACTTTGTTCATGTTGAAACTTTCATGAAGAATCTGCCTAACACTTTCCTTGTCAACTCCTGTTAACTCAGACACTGCTCTGATTGTTAAACGGCGGTCTTGTCGAACAAGTTTACCGATTTTTTCAATGTTTGCATCAGTTTTTGCTGACAATGGTCTGCCAGTGCGAGTGTCATCACTGGTGTCTTCGCGGCCATCTTTAAATCGTTTAAACCACTCAAACACTTGTGTTCGCGATAAACAATCATCGCCGTACACTTGTTGTAACATTACAAACGTTTC
The DNA here is from genome assembly GCF_023898315.1 of Schistocerca nitens. NCBI lineage: Eukaryota > Metazoa > Arthropoda > Insecta > Orthoptera > Acrididae > Schistocerca > Schistocerca nitens. The sequence continues at coordinate 27,733,756 of NC_064625.1, read as the reverse complement.
ACTTGCAGATTTTCCTAGTTTGAAACAAAATTTGATGTTAACACGCTGTTCTTTCTGTACACTCAACATTTTCCGACGCACAGACAAAACGTCAACTACTTAAAACAGACGCCACGGGCAGACTGAGTGCAGGAGGCAGATGAAACTCGAGCAGTAGGCGGAGCGAGAGTCACGTGACAGGCCACGCGACTTTCAGCCTTATTGCATTCGTTTTATTGTTTCACCAGTACTAGTCCGGTTTTTTTCTAGCCACACCTCGTATGATACAATGACGCGCCAAGGGAACAGGTATAGGCATGCGTATACAAATACACAGACAAGTAAACAGGAAGAATACCGTACTGCTGTCAGCAACGCCTGTATAAGACAACAAGTGTCTGGCGCAGTTGTTAGATCGGCTACTGCTGCTACAATGGCAGGTTGTCAAGATTTAAGTGAGTTTGAACGTGGTGTTATATTCGGCGCCCAAGCGGTGGGACACAGCGTCTCCGAAATAGCGATGAAGTGGCGATTTTCCCGTACGACCATTTCACGAGTGTACCGTGAATATCAGGAATCCGTTAAAACATCAAATCTCCGACATCGCTGTGGCTGGAAAAAGATCCTGCAAGAACGGGACCAACGGTGAGTGAAGAGAATCGTTCAACGTGACAGAAGTGCAAACCTTCCGCAAACTGCTAAAGATTTCAATACTGAGCCATCAACAAGTGTCAGCGTGCGAACCATTCAACGGAGCATTATCGATATGGGCTTCCGGAGCCAAAGGCCCACTCGTGTACCCTTGCTGACTGCACGACACACAGCTTTAGCCTCGCCTGGTCCCGTCAACACCAACGTTGGACTCTTGATGACTGGAAGCGTCTTGCCTGGTCGGACGAGTCTCGTTTCCAATTGTATCGAGTGGATGGACGTATACGGCTACGGAGAGAACCTCATGAGTCCATGGACCCTTCATGTCAGTGGTGTGGGGCGTGTGCAGTTAGAGACCCCTGATACAGTTGGAGACCCCTGATACATTTAGATACGACTCTGACAGGTGACACGGACGTAAGCATCCTGTCTGATCACCTGCATCCATTCATGTCCATTGTGCATTCCGGGCATATCGAGCATTCAGGAATTTTCCATTTAATCAGACTGAGCCACAGAAACATGAGGCCAGGTATAGCAAGTCTCTCAATAAAACAATAGGAGCAGCTACTTGTTGTATTAATTTATGTGGTGGCGTTCCAGGCGATGTTTATCAATTTACAAATTCAGTTGCGTATTGCACGGCTTTCTCTCTAAGATAGTGTCATCACAGTAATAATTTTGAGATGGTAATAGAATGAAGTCATTTATTATACTGCCTTGCAACGCGCTGTTCAGAAGAGATCTCCGCCTCCTCGTACTCTTACGGATTTATGGACAGCCCTGCAGGATTCATGGTGCCAGTTCTCTCCACCACTACTTCAGAGATGAGTCGAGTTCATGCCACGTCGTGTTGCAGCACGTCTGCGGTTCACGGGGTCTACACAATATTAGGCAGGTGTACCAGTTTATTTAGCTCCTCAGGTATATATGTAATATGTAAAGGGAAAACATTGTTCCCCAAAATCTCAGAAAGTGCTCGATCGATTTACTTAAAATTTTTATACGTTACTGTAATGAAACTTTGAACATGAATAGGTCATATACTTCAATATGCATAATATCTAGACACGCATAAAAACATACTACAGTGAAACGTTGTTAGCAACAACAAAAAATGCTGTAACTATGGGTTATCGGCTTTCGATTAGAATAATACTACTGCTCCTGAATTTTGAGTGGCAATAAATAAGGTCACATATGATAGATATGAGTAAGAGGAGATGGACAGATGAGTGGGAGGAAATGGACATAGAGAGCAGACGGGAGTAGCTGGACAGACAGAGGAGGTAGGAGGAAACAAAGGGGAGGAGGAGGTAAAGACAGGGAAAGGGGAGAGGAGGTGATAGACAGAGAGAGGGGTGGAAGAGAGAGAGAGAGGGGGGAAAGAGAGAGAGGGGGGAAGAGTGAGAGGGAGGAGAGATGGAGGGAGAGGATGAGGGAGAGAAGATCAGAGGGGTAAGGAGGAGGAGGAGGAGATGAACAAATAGAAACGGAAGTAGAGATGGACAGAGACATTGGAGGCAAGGAGATTGGGACGCGTATCCACTTCCCACACACATTCAGGAATTTTCCGTTTAATCAAAGCCACAGAAACATGAGGCCAGGTATAGCAAGTCTCTCAATAAAACAATAGGAGCAGCTACTTGTTGTATTAATTTATGTGGTGGCGTTCCAGGCGATGTTTATCAATTTACAAATTCAGTTGCGTATTGCACGGCTTTCTCTCTAAGATCGTGTCATCACAGTAATAATTTTGAGATGGTAATAGAATGAAGTCATTTATTATACTGACTTGTTCATTTGAAGGTGAAAATACAGACATTTTCTGAAATCAGTCAGATTTCTTAGCTGAGATCTTGTGAATGTCTGGGTATTCTTGTTCAGTTAATTCTGAGACGTTTGGAACCATAACGAAGACGTTACCCCCATTTATTTTATTGCTTGTTGCTTGAAGTTGTAGATTTCCTGTTTTGAGCAAGTTATTAGGAAAAATGATTATCTTGTTCGGAAGGTAGAACAGTCATATCAGTTTTAAGTTCAAACTATACTACATCTGACTATAGGAATGATCATTTCAAAATCAATTTACCAATATTACTTCGCTAGGAAACATTACAAACGCAATAGGCGTCGACAACATATACACCACCGGCCATTAAAATTTCTAAACCAAGAAGAAATGCAGATGATAAACGGGTATTCATTGGACCAGTATATTATACTAGAACTGACATGTGATTACACTTTCACGCAATTTGGGTGCATAGATCCTGAGAAATCAGTACCCAGAACAACCACCTCTGGCCGTACTAACGGCCTTGATACGCCTGGCCATTGAGTCAAACAGAGCTTGGATTACGTGTACAGGTACGGCTGCCCATGCAGCTTCAACACGATACCACAGTTCATCAAGAGTACCGAATGGCGTATTGTGACGAGCCATTTGCACGGGCACCATTGACCATACGTTTTCAATTCGTGAGAGATCTGGAGAATGTGCTGGCCAAGGCAGCAGTAGAACATTTTCTGTATCCAGAAACGCCCGTACAGGACCTGCAACATGCGGTCGTCCATTATCCTACTGAAATGTAGGGTTTGGAAGGGATCGAATGAAGGGTAGAGCCACGGGTCGTAACACATCTGAAATGTAACGTCCACTGTTCAAAGTGCCGTAAATTCTAAAAAGAGGTGACCGAGACGTGTAACCAATGGCACCCCTACCATTACGACGGGTGATGTGCCAGTATGGCGATGACGAATACACGCTTCCAATGTGCGTTAACCGCGGTGTCGCCAAACACGGATGCGACCATCATGATGATGTAAACAGAACCTGGATTCATCCGAAAAAATGGCGTTTTGCCATTCGTGCACCCAGGTTCGTCGTCGAGTACACCATCGCTGGCGCTCCTGTCTGTGATGCAGCGTCAAGGGTAATCGCAGCCACGGTCTCCGAGATGATAGTCCGTGCTGCTGCCAACGTCGTCGAACTGTTCGTTTAGATGGTTGTTGTCTTGCAAACGTCCCCGTCTGTTGACTCAGGGATCGAGACGTGGCTGCACGATCCGTTACAGCCATGCTAGTGATACGAGGCCGTTGGGATCCAGCACGGCGTTCCGTATTACCATCCTGAACCCACCGATTCCATATTCCGCTAACAGTCATTGGATCTCGACCAACGCGAGCAACAATGTCGCGATCCGATAAACCGCAATCGCGATAGGCTAGAATCCGTCCTTTATCAAAGTCGGAAACGTGATGGTACGCATTTCTCCTCCTTACACGAGGCATCACAACAACGTTTCACCAGGCAACACCGGTCAACTGCCGTTTTTGTATGGGAAATCGGTTGGAAACTTTCCTCATGTCAGCACGTTGTAGGTGTCGCCACCGGCGTCAACCTTGTGTGAATGCTCTGAAAAGCTAATCATTTGCATATCGCAGCATCTTCTTCCTGTCGCGTCTGTAGCACGTCATCTTCGTGGTGTAGCAATTTTAATGGCCAGTAGTGTAAGTTCAGGAGAAGTTTGAATGTAAACCGCGTAGAGTAGCTCGTCCGACTTCTAAAAGTATGGCAGCAATGCCAGACGATGTCGCCAGGGCCGAATGGAATCACATTCGGTTTTAGAAAGAGCACTATACGTCATTGGCGCCTTACCTAGCTTGCGCTTATCGCGAATTTCTGGCCCAGCGCCAAGTCCCAAGCGACTGCGAGAAGACGCAGATGACTTCTGTGTATAAGAAAGGTAAAAGAACGGACTTGCAAAACTAGGCTAATATCATCAACATCCAGAGTTCTGGAACACATTCTTAGCTCGAATATAATAAATTTCCATGAGATGGAAAAGCTTCCGTCCAGAAGTAACCACGGTTTTAGAAAGAACCGTTAGTATTAAAACTGAGCTTGCTCTTCCTCACACGATATACTGCGAACCATGGGTGAAGGGCAACAGGCAGATTCCATATTCCTAGAGTTCCAAAAAGCGCCTGAGACGGCGTCCCATTGCAGACTGTTGACGAAGGTACGAGCGTACGAATGGGTTCCCAGATAAGTGTCTCGTAAACTTTTTAAGTATAAAACCCGGTACGCTGTCCACGACGGCGAGTGTTCATCAGAGAGAAGGTTATCGCCAGGAATGATCCAGGGAAGTGTCATGGGACTTACTACCTGAGCCCCCATCTTACTCTGTTACTCGCTCTTGTGAACGGGAACGCGTTATGCAGATCTTGGTGCCTCTCGCGTCCATCTAGGAAAGATAACCTGAAGATGCCTAAATAAGGCGAAACGGGTCGTTGAAAAATAATAAACTAAAATTGCAACCAAGACTGTTTTTAACCAATACTCATGGGACCGCTGTTATTTTATATGCGCATAAGTGATGTAAAAGACAGGGTCGGCAGCAATCTACGATTGTTTTCTGATGATGCTGTGGTGAACGGAAAGGTAACGAAGTTGATTGACTGTAGGAGCACACAAGTGGACTAAGACAAAATTTCTGTTTGATGTGATAAATAGCAGCTAACTCTAACTACATTCCTGGAAATTGAAATAAGAACACCGTGAATTCATTGTCCCAGGAAGGGGAAACTTTATTGACACATTCCTGGGGTCAGATACATCACATGATCACACTGACAGAACCACAGGCACATAGACACAGGCAACAGAGCATGCACAATGTCGGCACTAGTACAGTGTATATCCACCTTTCGCAGCAATGCAGGCTGCTATTCTCCCATGGAGACGATCGTAGAGATGCTGGATGTAGTCCTGTGGAACGGCTTGCCATGCCATTTCCACCTGGCGCCTCAGTTGGACCAGCGTTCGTGCTGGACGTGCAGACCGCGTGAGACGACGCTTCATCCAGTCCCAAACATGCTCAATGGGGGACAGATCCGGAGATCTAGCTGGCCAGGGTAGTTGACTTACACCTTCTAGAGCACGTTGGGTGGCACGGGATACATGCGGACGTGCACTGTCCTGTTGGAACAGCAAGTTCCCTTGCCGGTCTAGGAATGGTAGAACGATGGGTTCGATGACGGTTTGGATGTACCGTGCACTATTCAGTGTCCCCTCGACGATCACCAGTGGTGTACGGCCAGTGTAGGAGATCGCTCCCCACACCATGATGCCGGGTGTTGGCCCTGTGTGCCTCGGTCGTATGCAGTCCTGATTGTGGCGCTCACCTGCACGGCGCCAAACACGCATACGACCATCATTGGCACCAAGGCAGAAGCGACTCTCATCGCTGAAGACGACACGTCTCCATTCGTCCCTCCATTCACGCCTGTCGCGACACCACTGGAGGCGGGCTGCACGATGTTGGGGCGTGAGCGGAAGACGGCCTAACGGTGTGCGGGACCGTAGCCCAGCTTCATGGAGACGGTTGCGAGTGGTCCTCGCCGATACCCCAGGAGCAACAGTGTCCCTAATTTGCTGGGAAGTGGCGGTGCGGTCCCCTACGGCACTGCGTAGGATCCTACGGTGTTGGCGTGCATCCGTGCGTCGCTGCGGTCCGGTCCCAGGTCGACGGGCACGTGCACCTTCCGCCGACCACTGGCGACAACATCGATGTACTGTGGAGACCTCACGCCCCACGTGTTGAGCAATTCGGCGGTACGTCCACCCGGCCTCCCGCATGCCCACTATACGCCCTCGCTCAAAGTCCGTCAACTGCACATACGGTTCACGTCCACGCTGTCGCGGCATGCTACCAGTGTTAAAGACTGCGATGGAGCTCCGTATGCCACGGCAAACTGGCTGACACTGACGGCGGCGGTGCACAAATGCTGCGCAGCTAGCGCCATTCGACGGCCAACACCGCCGTTCCTGGTGTGTCCGCTGTGCCGTGCGTGTGATCATTGCTTGTACAGCCCTCTCGCAGTGTCCGGAGCAAGTATGGTGGGTCTGACACACCGGTGTCAATGTGTTCTTTTTTCCATTTCCAGGAGTGTATATAAAAGTGGAAAATGATGCAGATGAGTAGGAAAAACAAACCTGTAATGCTCGAATAGGTATTTGTAGTGTGCTGTTTCAAACAGTAAATTCGTTTAAATAACTGGTTGTAGCAATGCAAAGGGATATGAAATGGGACGAGCTTGTGAGGAACGTAAAAGGGAGGCGAATAGTAGACTTCGGTTTTTGGTGAGAATTGTAGGAAGATGTTATTCACCTGTAAAGAAGACCGCGTATAGGACACTAGTGCGACCCATTCTTGAGTACTACTAGAGTGTTTGGGATCTCCACCAAGTCGGATTACGGAAAGACGTAAAAGCTACATTTGATACCAGCAGGTTCGATCAAGACGCAGGTATTACAGAAATGCTTCGGGAACTCAAATGGGAATCCTTGGCGGGAAGGTGAAGTTGTTTTCGAGGAACAGTGTTGAGAAAATTTGGAGAGCCGGCCTTTGAAACTGACTGCAGAACGATTCTACCGCCGCCAACGTACATTTCGAGTAGGGACCACGAAGATAAGATATGAGAAATTACGGCTCATACGGATGCATACAGAGAGTCCTTTCTTCCCCGAGATCTTTTTGCGAGTGGAACAGGAAAGGAAACGTCTAGTAATGGTGCAAGGTACTTTCAGCCACGCACCATTCAGTGGCTTGTGGAGTACGTATGTACACGTAGATGTAGATGCCACAGTGAGGGCGATTTCTGCACCGTATCTGCCTTTGCATGTATTAAAGTAATTAAAACTGTCTAGCCAGTGCCTCTACGCGCAGATAAATAAAATTCCTTCGTGGTTGTTGATTGAGTACTGTATCAAGTCGTAAATATGTTTTCGCTCGTGAGTCAGTCACACGACGGTAATTTTGAACGGTCTGTAAAAGTCGATGATGACGTAGTTTTCTTCCCGCAAATACTCCGTATTGGTAGATGTATTTATATTGGAATTTATCGACGAAGAAAGTCCCTGACACAGGTTCAGTCTCTTTATTCAGTTCAAGTAAAGCTTCATCGAAGATATTTTGGTCGTAATTTGTATCGTATGATGGCAGCTGTTGACGTTTACAATGCAGTATGGTATGAGTCGTGCTTTCGCAATACTTTCACCAGACGAGCATCGGGTCAGTAACTGCACAAGAAGGAATAATGACAGCAGATAAATGTTTTTAACACAATAAACTGGTAGCCAAGATAGCAAGAATTCCCCTTATTCCATGATCACGGGTGTGTGTCCTAAGATCCGATGATGGCGGCTTTAGTTTGGCCGAAACCGGTAATCATGGAATAAAGGGAATTCCCGCGATCTTGGCTGCCAGTTTATTGTGTTAAAAGCATACAGATCGCTCCCACATGACCACAATGTGCTCCCTAGCAAATAAATGTCTGAGTAATTTAGCTGTACAGCATATCGTAGCTTCGGATAGCGTATTTGGCCAGTGAGAATCGTCTTCTAGTAGACCCAAAACTTTGCACACTCGTTGGAAGGTATTACAAGTCGCGTATCACCGCTAGATGGCAAGGGCATCAGTTTCATCGATTGTGGTAATGATAATTTCTTTTCACAGATTATGGTAAAAGTAATTTCTAGTGCATCAATGTCCTAGCTGCGTCTTTCAATTAGCTGCCGCTTCGGCGACTTGGTTCCATCTAGTCTGTTATCCAACTGCTCATCATCGAGAGGTTACTGCTAGCTTCTAAAACAGAGATATAAATGCGTGGTCTAACCTATATTCGATCCCGCGACCTTTCGATTACCAGGCATGCGCTTTATCTTCAGGCTACCAAGCCCAATCTCGACTAACGGATGATGAAGAAGACCTACAGCTCAACACGGAATACGAAACCCGTTTCGCTTCGCATGATTGACAGCTCAGTGCTAAGTTAAAAGAGTGAGCAACCTTTGCCCAACCGGGACTTGATCCTTGTATTGTCGCCTGCAAATGGAAAAAGACAGTGAAAAGACAGGAAATGACAAAAGCACAAAATCCAATTAACTAAGATAATACACTATTGGCCATTAAAATTCCTAAACCACGAAGATGACGTGCTACAGACGCGAAATTTAACCGACAGGAAGAAGATGCTGCGATATGCAAATGATTAGTTTTTCAGAGCATTCACACAAGGTTGGCGCCGGTGGCGACACCTACAATATGCTGACTTGAGGAAAGTTTCCAACCGATTTCTCATATACAAACAGCAGTTGACCGGCGTTTCCTGGTGAAACGTTGTTGTGATGCCTCGTGTAAGGATGAGAAATGCGTACCATCACATTTCCGACTTTGATAAAGGTCGGATTGTAGCCTATCGCGATTGCGGTTTATCGTATCGCGACATTGCTGCTCGCGTTGGTCGAGATCCAATGACTGTTAGCAGAATATGGAATCTGTGGGTTCAGGGGGGTAATACGGAACGCCTGAATCCCAACGGCCTCGTATCACTAGCAGTCGAGATGACAGGCATCTTATCCTCATGGCTGTAACGGATCGTGCAGCCACGTCTCGATCCCCGTGTCAACAGATGGCGACGTTTGCAAGACAACAACCATCTGCACGAACAGTTCGACGACGTTTGCAGCAGCACGGACTATCAGCTCGGTGACCATGGCTGCAGTTACCCTTGACGCTGCATCACAGACAGCAGCGCCCGCGATGGTGTACTCAACGACTGAACCTGGGTGCACGAATGGCAAAACGTCATTTTTTCGGATGAATCTAGGTTCTGTTTACAGCATTACGATGGTCGTATCCGTGTTTGGCGACATCGCGGTGAACGCACATTGGAAGCGTGTATTCGTCATCGCCATACTGGCGTGTCAGGCGGCGTGATGGTATGCGGTGCCATTGGTTACACGTCTCGGTCACCTCTTGTTCGCATTGGCAGCACTTTGAACAGTGGGCGTTACATTTCAGATGTGTTACGACCCGTGGCTCTACCCTTCACTCGATCCCTGCGAAATCCTCCATTTCAGCAGGATAATGCACGACCGCATGTTGCAAGTCCTGTACGGGCCTTTCTGGATACAGAAAGAGTTCGGCTGCTGCCCTGGCCAGCACATTCTCCAGATCTGTCACCAACTGAAAACGTCTGGTCAGTGGTGGCCGAGAAACTGGCTCGTCACAATACGCCAGTCACTACCCTTGATGAACTGTGGTATCGTGTTGAAGCTGCATGTGCAGCTGTACCTGTACATGCCATCCAAGATCTGTTTGACTCTATGGCCAGGCGTATCGAGGCCTTTATTACGGCCAGAGGTGGTTGTTCTGGGTACTGATTTCTCAGGATCATTGCACCCAAATTGCGTGAAAATGTAATCACATGTCAGTTCTAGTATAATATATTTGTCCTATGAATACCCGTTTATCATCTGCATTTCTTCTTGGTGTAGCAATTTTAATGGCCAGTAGTGTAGTCGCAGCTGCAGTGCATGAAAATCAAAGAAACAATGTTCATTGTTAATAGTAATTGTGTAAAGGCTGTGATACTATTAACACTTACTCTTGTGCGACTCCTTGGAAGAATAAGACACAAACTTGTGCGCTGACATTTTATTACGTGGATGGAAAGGTCTGTGATGTAATAATTTCTGTTCGTTATCTCAGAGTATAATTATTGTTCGTTAACATAAAATAATAGATTTTTATTTCATGTTCATATGTGTGTAAAACACCTTTACTTTGGATTATTGCCATTTTCAATGTAGCAGATATACATTAATTGTTGGCTACCATTCCTACAAGATTCTCTTAACTTACCTAAAGCTGTGCATGGCGTCCACATATTCGTCAAAAATTGGCTGCTTGATCAAGAGAAATAACATGTGCAAGTATTACAAATATATTTGGCCAGAATTTTAAAGTATTTCCTGTACACCAGGACGCAGCCAGCCGCTTATATTAAACATCGACGCAGCTCACTTTCTTTTACTATTTTCAGCTACTTATAAATTTTTTCTAGGTCATTAACAACGGTGCGTGCAGAAACTACGTTAACCCTAAAAATAAGATGGCTCACGTTGTACTGTGTAATCTGCTGCTTAAGAGAATAGTCGTCGTCACAATCGTATGAAGCTAGCGACATCTTTAAGCGAATACTAATTACTGTGATACGGTCGGCTTTAATAACTGGAAATTGGGGAAAAGTCTAAAAATTTCGTGGTTTTTCGCCCCTAAAAAATTTAGCACAACCCGGAAATCGTCTCAAACTCATTTAACTTTTATTTGGGATACCTACCGTCGATTAAAATTACACTCCTGGAAATTGAAATAAGAACACCGTGAATTCATTGTCCCAGGAAGGGGAAACTTTATTGACACATTCCTGGGGTCAGATACATCACATGATCACACTGACAGAACCACAGGCACATAGACACAGGCAACAGAGCATGCACAATGTCGGCACTAGTACAGTGTATATCCACCTTTCGCAGCAATGCAGGCTGCTATTCTCCCATGGAGACGATCGTAGAGATGCTGGATGTAGTCCTGTGGAACGGCTTGCCATGCCATTTCCACCTGGCGCCTCAGTTGGACCAGCGTTCGTGCTGGACGTGCAGACCGCGTGAGACGACGCTTCATCCAGTCCCAAACATGCTCAATGGGGGACAGATACGGAGATCTTGCTGGCCAAGGTAGTTGACTTACACCTTCTAGAGCACGTTGGGTGGCACAGGATACATGCGGACGTGCATTGTCCTGTTGGAACAGCAAGTTCCCTTGCCGGTCTAGGAATGGTAGAACGATGGGTTCGATGACGGTTTGAATGTACCGTGCACTATTCAGTGTCCCCTCGACGATCACCAGTGGTGTACGGCCAGTGTAGGAGATCGCTCCCCACACCATGATGCCGGGTGTTGGCCCTGTGTGCCTCGGTCGTATGCAGTCCTGATTGTGGCGCTCACCTGCACGGCGCCAAACACGCATACGACCATCATTGGCACCAAGGCAGAAGCGACTCTCATCGCTGAAGACGACACGTCTCCATTCGTCCCTCCATTCACGCCAGTCGCGACACCACTGGAGGCGGGCTGCACGATGTTGGGGCGTGAGCGGAAGACGGCCTAACGGTGTGCGGGACCGTAGCCCAGCTTCATGGAGACGGTTGCGAATGGTCCTCGCCGATACCCCAGGAGCAACAGTGTCCCTAATTTGCTGGGAAGTGGCGGTGCGGTCCCCTACGGCACTGCGTAGGATCCTACGGTCTTGGCGTGCATCCGTGCGTCGCTGCGGTCCGGTCGCAGGCCGACGGGCACGTGCACCTTCCGCCGACCACTGGCGACAACATCGATGTACTGTGGAGACCTCACGCCCCACGTGTTGAGCAATTCGGCGGTACGTCCACCCGGCCTCCCGCATGCCCACTATACGCCCTCGCTCAAAGTCCGTCAACTGCACATACGGTTCACGTCCACGCTGTCGCGGCATGCTACCAGTGTTAAAGACTGCGATGGAGCTCCGTATGCCACGGCAAACTGGCTGACACTGACGGCGGCGGTGCACAAATGCTGCGCAGCTAGCGCCATTCGACGGCCAACACCGCGGTTCCTGGTGTGTCCGCTGTGCCGTGCGTGTGATCATTGCTTGTACAGCCCTCTCGCAGTGTCCGGAGCAAGTATGGTGGGTCTGACACACCGGTGTCAATGTGTTCTTTTTTCCATTTCCAGGAGTGTATTTCCAGCTTGTGTGTATTTATTGTCCAGCATGGCCCTTTTTCCTGGACTGTCACTGGATACTATGAATATTATTCATATTCCCAGTGGTATCTTGCTGTTGTACATGACGTAGTCTTCAGGTTTTATTGCCGTGATTATAGACTATGTTCTTAAACGTTCCGTGCTGCACAGCGGTCTTCGCTAAGCCATCAACTATCGGCATTGCTAAAAGTTTATCACGGAACAGGAAAGCCGGTTACGTTGCAGGTTGCCTATCTGAAAGCTTTCAGGGCAACAAAAATTTTATTTTCAATCTTTTGCGTAATTATTCAGCGAAGGTATTTAAAATGCTGATATAATCTGCTCACCAGGATTTACAATCTTATGATAAAGGTTTAACGCGGTAAGCGAGGTATTACAGTTAGAAACTGCGTGTTTGTCTTGAGGCAGTGTAATTGACGGGCTGTAAATACCCCGACTTTATTCATCCAGTATTTGAGGAAAACTGTACATACAGGGTGAGTCACCTATGTCATGGATATATTTCGTAAACCACATCAAATACTGACGAATCGAATCCACAGACCGAACGTCAGGAGAGGGGCTAGTGTAACTGGTTAATACAAACCATAAAAAAATGCACGGAAGTATGTTTTTTAACACAAACCTACGTTTTTTTAAATGGAACCCCGTTAGTTTTGTTAGCACATCTGAACATATAAACAAATACGTAATCAGTGCCGTTTGTTGCATTCAAAAAGGTTAATTACATCCCGAGATATTGTAACCTAAAGTTGACGCTTGAGTACCACTCCTCCGCTGTTCGATCGTGTGTATCGGAGAGCACCGAATTACGTAGGGATCCAAAGGGAACGGCGATGGACCTTAGGTACAGAAGAGACTGGAACAGCACATTACTTCCACATGCTAACACCTTTTTATTGGTCTTTTTCACTGACGCACATGTACATTACCATGAGGGGTGAGGTACACGTACACACGTGGTTTCCGTTTTCAATTACGGAGTGGAATAGAGTGTGTCCCGACATGTCAGGCCAATAGATATTCAATGTGGTGGCCATCATTTGCTGCACACAACTGCAATCTGTGGCGTAATGAATGTCGTACACGCCGCAGTACATCAGGTGTAATGTCGCCGCAGGCTGCCACAATATGTTGTTTCCATATCCTCTGGGGTTGTAGGCACACCACGGTACACATTCTCCTTTAACGTACCCCACAGAAAGAAGTCTAGAGGTGTAAGACCAGGAGAACGGGCTGGCCAATTTATGCGTCCTCCACGTCCTATGAAACGCCCGTCGAACGTGTATCTCACCCCTCATGGTAATGTACATGTGCGTCAGTGAAAAACCTCACAGTTTTTATTTCTTCTCCATGGATTTTAATTCCTACTCGAAATTTTTCTTTTGTTTCGTTTACTGCTTGCTCAATATACAGATTGAATAACATCGAGGAGAGGCTACAACCCTGTCTTACTCCCTTCCCAACCACTGCTTCCCTTTCATGCCCCTCGACTGTTATAACTGCCATCTGATTTCTGTACAAATTGTAAATAGCCTTTCGTTCCCTGTATTTTACCCCTGCCACCTTCAGAATTTGAAAGAGAGGATTCCAGTCAACATTGTCAAAAGCTTTCTCTAAGTCTACCAATGCTATAAACGTAGGTTTGCCTTTCCTTAATCTGATTTGTAAGATAAGTCGTAGGGCCAGTATTGCCTCACGTGTTCCATCATTTCTACGGAATCGAAACTGATATTCCGCGACGTCGGCTTCTACTAGTTTTTTCATTCGTCTGTAAAGAATTAGTGTTAGTATTTTGCAGCCGTGGCTTATCAAACAGATAGTTTGGTAGTTTTCACATCTGTCAACACCTGCTTACTTTGGGATTGGAATTATTATATTCTTCTTGAAGTCTGTGGGTATTTCGCCTGTCTCGTACATCTTGCTCACCAGGTGGTAGAGTTTTGTTAGCCCTGGCTCTACCCGAGGCTGTCAGTAGTTCTAATGGAATGTTGTCTACTCCCAGGGCCTTGTTTCGACTTAGATGTTTCATGCTCTGTCAAATTCTTCACGCAGTATCTTATCTCCTATTTCATCTTCATCTACATCCTCCTCCATTTCCATAATATTGTCCTTAAGAACATCGCCCTTGTATAGACCCTCTATACACTCCTTCCACCTTTCTGCTTTCCCTTCATTGCTTAGAACTGGGTTTCCATCTCAGTTCTTGATATTCATGCAATTGGATCTCTTCTCCAAAGGTCTCTTTAATTTTCCTGTAGGCAGTATCTGTCTTACCCCTAGTGATATGCGCCTCTACATCCTTAAATTAGTCCTCTAACCATCCCAGCTTAGCCATTTTGCACTTCCTGTCGATCTCATTTTTGAGACGTTTGTATTCCTTTTTGCCTGCTTCATTTAATGCATTTTGTATTTTCTCCTTTCATCAATTAAATTCAATATATCTTTTGTTACCCAAGGATTTCTACTAGCTCTCGTCTTTTTACCTACTTTATCCTCTGCTACCTTCACTATTTCGTCTCTCAAAGCTACCCATTCTTCTTCTACTGTATTTCTTTCCCCCATTCCTGTCAATCGTTCCCTGATGCTCGCCCTGAAGCTCTCTACAACCTCTGGTTCTTTCAGTTCATCCAGGTTCCATTTCCTGAAATTCCCTCTTTTTTGCAGTTTCTTCAGTTTTAATCTACCAATAGATTGTGGTTAGAGTCCAAATCTGCCCCTGGAAATGTCTTACAATTTAAAAGCCTGGTTCCTGAATTTCTGGCTTACCGTTACATAATCTATCTGAGACCTTCCAGTATCTCCAGGCTTCTTCCATGTATACAACCTTCTTTTATGATTCTTGAACCAAGTGTTAGCTATGATTAAGTTATGCTCTGTGCAAAATTCTACCAAGCGGCTTCCTCTTTCATTCCTTTCTCCCATTCCATATTCACCTACTACGTTTCCTACTCTTCCTAGTATCGAGTTCTAGTCACCCATGACTATTAAATTTTCGTCTCCCTTTACTATCTGAATAATTTCTTTCATCTCATCATACATTTGTTCAATCTTTTCCTCATCATATGTATGTATATATATATATATATATATATATATATATATATATATATATATATATATATATATATATATATATATATATGTGTGTGTGTGTGTGTGTGTTCTTGTGTGGGTGGGTGGGTGTACACGGTTTAAAAAACCATCCAATACTTCAGGGCATGATAGTATGCATCAAAACAAGATAAAAATGTCTTATGACTATGGGTCCTACAAAGCATACCTTCTGACCTGTGAACACATGTTCTCTTGTCCTTCTACAGACGACTACATTAATTACAACCCCTGGCATGGAATACTGCGAGGGATACTGCCATGCAATATCGACGTAAACATTATTTGGCTCAGTGCTCTGCAGTGAGTTGTTCAATTTACGTTGTGTGACTGTACTGTAGTCTTGTTGGGTTGGGTTGGTTGGGTTGTCTGGGTAAGGAGACCAGACAGCGAGGTCATCGGTCTCATCGGATTAGGGAAGGACGGGGAAGGAAGTCGGCCGTGCCCTTTCAAAGGAACCATCCTGGCATTTGCCTGGAGCGATTTAGGAAAATCACGGAAAACCTAAATCAGGATGGCCGGAGGCGGGATTGAACCGTCGTCCTCCCGAATGCGAGTCCAGTGTGCTAACCACTGCGCCACCTCGCTAGGTGTAGTCTTGTTACATATGTTTATGTTGGCGTACATTTCTCCTAACTTAGGGTGCGTACGGCTATGTTTGGCCTGTTTACAGGTTACATTTAAAGTACACGTTATTGTGGTGTTTGTGGTGCGGTACAAAATGTTTTCTCCCTTGCAGATACTCTGAAACAAACTAGCTGTGGAGACCTTTTATTCCACAAGGGAAATGGAAGTCATGATTTACTGCTA
Organism: Schistocerca nitens; assembly: GCF_023898315.1. Classification (NCBI taxonomy): domain Eukaryota; kingdom Metazoa; phylum Arthropoda; class Insecta; order Orthoptera; family Acrididae; genus Schistocerca; species Schistocerca nitens. Next base: position 27,717,549 of record NC_064625.1, on the reverse strand, counting down.
TAGTATAGCAGATGGAGTTACTCTGAGAGGCCGTAATCTGTACACTGAACGATTTCCAGAATTCGCGGTACTATCTGTTAACACTGTTAAGCCGATTGTTCCAGCGTCTTGAGGAAACAGGTTCCGTAGCACTCAACAAAGTAGACACTGGAAGGCTTCGCTCAGTTCGTACGCCTGATATGGAGGAGCGTGTTCTAGGTGCAGTTGTCGACAATCCTGAAAGCAGTGTGCGACGAAAGCACCAGGTGTTAGTCATCCTCTTGTTTGGGCGGTACTCCACGATCAGTTGTTTTATCCGTACCGTGTTCAGCGCATCCAGACACTCCTTGGACATAAATCCACTGGACTTCTGGTTATGGTCACACATGAAGCAATTGGCGTTTGCCACTCCAATAAAAGATGTGCTATAACACTACAGTCCGCTATTGCTATTCCATAACCTTAAAGCTGGAGGCGGGTTGTGAAATAAAACTATCTTGTTAAAGCAGTTATGGTATATCGCAACAGAGCAGTGTTACCCTCTGAGAGGAATTTTGTTGTGTTGACCGAGTTGTACCTAACGGAGGTGGCTTATCGGAAATGAAAGTCAGAATTGCGTGAATATTTGAACAGTAACAAACAAAATTTTTGCCTATCTGCACTGTTTAACGGATAAAGAAAACGGTCGCCAGCCTAATTAGGCAAGAGAATGATTAACATTCTTGTCCAAGAAAATAATTATTAGTAACTGTAACGGGTAAATACAACCTATACTTTGTCACACGCGAGTGCAATGCACTCTGACACATACATATGTTTACGGTAAGATTGAAGCTAACAGCTAGAGCAGCACAAACTATTGGCAAAAATATAACAGATACCGAAACACACTATTACTTTCAGGGCTTGTTCAAACTGAATGGTCTTTATAACATTACTATTAACATTCACTGCAGGATCATAAATTGGACATAGGTTAAGTCTCTCTCAGTTAAATAGTTTACTATTTAAAGTGAGAGTTAATTGGAATCCACTAACAGGTTGCTTCTCACTATCTTTTGAATAAAGAAATTATGGTTTTCATAATTAGTGGTCTTCCCATTACTTGTTACCTAGCGTTAGCATAATAGACAAACTGTGGATCCTGTTAGGCCGGCCGGAGTGGCCGTGCGGTTCTGGGCGCTACAGTCTGGAACCGAGCGACCGCTACGGTCGCAGGTTCGAATCCTGCCTCGGGCATGGATGTGTGTGATGTCCTTAGGTTAGTTAGGTTTAATTAGTTCTAAGTTCTAGGCGACTGACGACCTCTGAAGTTAAGTCGCATAGTGCTCAGAGCCATTTGAACTATTTTTGATCCTGTTATACTATTAATATGCACTTCCAATACACAAGAGAGACAAACACTTAGCAATCATGGCCATATAATTTTCTACTATTCCAGTTTTCCACTTTTACTACAGTGAAACACAATGTTGACAAAATTGCAAGAAACTGACTCACCTTTTAGAATTTACTACAGACAGCAATGTGATCATTTACTACGTAAAACTTTATAAGCCTCAGTTTTAAGAGCTTTTAATCTTTAAAAGAAACTGCAAATTGTCTTTATTACCACAGTCTTCTACTTTCAAATACATGATTAAATAGGTGACTTTAAACTTCACAAAACTACATTTACTGCCGCCCAAAATTTCACTAAATCCACAGTAAATCTGAATATTCCCTTCTCATCAAAGATCAAACAACATTATGTAATTAACTGTCTAACTCTGAGGCTTTCATTTTTTCCACAAAATAGGACACTCGGTAATCATAGTTCAAATGGAGAGGAACCTGAGAGGTGTTGTGATAGGGAAAAAATCAAGGTAGGTATATGAATTCAGTTATAAGTTACCTTATATTTGTGCACACTAAAACATCCAATAAGCTGATCCTTCACTGTACATTATTATAGCATTCCCATACAGTGATTGCGCAATGTGGTGGCAACTGCATGCTGGTAGGTGGATTTGCAGGCAGAATTGCTGGACTCTGTCCCTTCTTGGTGGCGATGATGGATACCAATTCCAGAATCGTTCCAGCAATTTATCCATCCATCCGAGGCATTGGAAAGTGGCAGAAAAAGCCTCTCTCGGAACCAGCACAATATACAATTTTGACATGGCAGTGCACAGTTTGGTAGCTCGTCCCCGACTGACTCTTGTTCCACCTTTTCTACCTAGGCCAACCACAATTTGCGCGCGCTACACAGTTCCGTTCCCGAGGGGAACCACAACAACTTTTACACACAGAATAACTAAGAATCCTAATTGAAGGTCAGCAGTTTACATAACAGGAAACAAACATTTTAAATAAAACAGAACATTTGCACATATTGACATTTCTAGAAAAAATTATTCACACAGAAATTACATTTATATATAGTAAGTTTTGTTCCCTCCAAGTGGGACAAAGAATTTAAATGACAGATATACTACATTGCATAGAATCAAATCATGACATCAAAGTTTTAACAAAGAAGGGACTATACAATTTTGTGTTACCTATTCAATCAAACACATTTACAGAAGCTCAACGAAGTAACATTAAATAAAACAAAAGCAAGATAAATCCGTAGAGTATTAGAGCTATGGTGTTACAGTGCACACCCTATGCAATAGTGTCTTCCGTGCATCTCAGCACATTCACAACCAACCAGGGCGATTTCAAAGAGTGCATGAGTTCTTACAACGAAGGGCAGAGGCATGCAGTGAGCTGAACAGACATCATGCTGAGGACCTCATCTGAGTAAGATGTCATATATCAAAATGTATGCTCTGTAACACCCACGATTATAAAACTTTTGTTTTGATGCATGCAATCATCCCCTGAAATGTTGGATAGTTTTTGTTGTAAGAAGCAGTTCGCTCCGCGCTCTTGTATGCGCAAGTGCTGAATAAACTTCCGTTAAGTGAAGTTAGTGTTCGTCATTCATCTACTTACACCTTCCTCTACGTGACATTATTGTGGTGGAGGCGCCGGGTACTGGAACTTGTGATAGCGCACATTATCGACGACACAGTGGCTCCCATCAGGCCACGACTGAGCCGCCGTCTACGTGGCGAGAAAGCCGAGTTCCAGCCATACTCAACAGATCGCAATCTATCGGAGACAGAAGAAGAAGAGGACGTTACGATGACAGCATCTGTGTGCCACCGCATGAGACATCCTTCCAGGTTCTCTGGTGACGATGGCCAAGATCCAAACAAGTGGCTGAAGGTATATGAGCGTATAGCCAAATTTAACAAATGGGATGACGCCGTGTGTTTGGCTAACGTATTTTTCTACTTGGAGGGCGCTGCCAAGCAATGGTATGGGAACAACGCGGAGAAGTTCACAAGCTGGGAAGTATTCCTGGTTGAAATGCGCAAGTATTTCGGCGACACAGAACGGCAGAAGTGCGAGGCTGAAGATAAATTAAAGTGCAGGGCACAGCGTCCAGGAGAAACGACTGCATCCTACATTCAAGACGTCATAAGGGAGGAAGTGGAACACACATTGAACTCAATCTCTCGTCCTTCATTTACATTTAAAACGGTAAAAAACTCGAGACCCTGGCGGAGGTACGTTCCTACAATGCCGCATGAGGAACTTGTTTGGGCACGAAGTAGACTGATGTCTGGAGGATCCTGGATAACCAACCAGTATGTTTCCACTGCGGACGACTGGGACACGTGGTGCGCTATTGTCGAGAAAGGCGGCGGATATTTGATGACGCCCGCGCCAGAAGACAGCAGACCGATCTTAACCGACGCCAACTCCGGGAGGACGAAGATGCACTAGAAGATGTGGGCGCAGGACGACGTAGGTCACTATCGCCGCAAGCTAGCCGCTGGAGAGGACGCTCGATCAAGGTCTCCATCGCCGTTTAGAAGATCCAGCCGATCACCTAGCCGCCGAAACCTGGAAACTAAAGGGTGCGACCTTCCTTGGAGGTGAGGCCGCCGAAGAGAAAAATCCTCCGCCGTCGTTCACTACAAAAATGCTAGAAAACTACGCCGGTATCCTCATGGCTGGCCGGCCACGGTGGCCGAGCGGTTCTAGGCGCTTCAGTCCGGAACCGCGCGACTGCTACGGTCGCAGGTTCGAATCCTGCCTCGGGCATGCATGTGTGTGATGTCCTTAGGTTAGTTAGGTTTAAGTAGTTCTAAGTTCTAGGGGAGTGATGACCTCAGATGGTAAGTCCCATAGTGCTCAGAGCCATTTGAACCATTTGAACCTCATGGATGACCGACAAGCCCAAGCCCTTGTGGACTCTGGAGCATCATATTCAGTCATTCCGGAGAAGTACTGTCACCAGTTGAAGAAAACCGTATTCGTCAACAACAAAACATCTCTGCTGAAGGTAGCTAATGGGAAATACGTAAAATCTACAAGAAGATGTGTCATTCATGTGGATATAAGTGGCCATACACAGCCCTTAGAATTCATCGTCTTACAAGAGTGTAGTCGTTCATTCTCGGATAGGACTTTTTGAAAGCTTCTCAAGCGGTTATAGATTGTGGTCGCTAGAAGATTATGCTAGAGGAGATGACATACTGTTGACAGAAAGTTGCGCATCCGCGTGTGTGGAGACTATGTGTGCGGGATGAAGTGATCATTCCTGCAGTAAGCGCTAGAAAGGTAGCCGTTATGTGTCATGCCATGACTCAGCCCATGGATCTTGTAATGGAACGTAACAAAAGCATAGCACTGAAGAATAATTTGGTCATCCCAGCCTCTGTCGTCTCGTTTAAGAACGGTTTCGGTGAATTGTGGATAGTTAACTGTCGCCGAGAACAGCAGATCCTTCCAAGATGCATGTGCGTAACAAATGCTGAGCCGTTAATTGCAGAACAGCTGAGCGTCATAGAAACCTTCCATGCCGAATCTGTGGGCGAAATTAGCGCTACACAACGAGACAAGATCGTGTAGATCGACTATCACCAGATCTCACAAAGGAACAACAGAAGAAACTACTAGCCATTCTTGAAGAGTTCTCTGAATGCTTCAATTCACAGGTGAAGAGCAAATTAGACAAATCGACGGTGAAGCACCGGATTAGCACTCGAGACCATCAACCAATAAGGCAGAGAGCATACCGTGTGTCAGCAACGGAACGTCGAATAATTCGCGACAAGGTAGAGAAAATGATGAAGAATGACAATCATTCAGCCTTCGGAGAGCCCATGGTCATCACCAGTGGTTCTCGTCAGGAAGAAGGATGGCAGTTGGCGCTTTTCTGTTCACTACAGGAAGCTTAGTAAGATAACTAAAAAGGACATTTACCCTCTTCCACGAATTGACGATACACTAGATTATCTGAAGGGTTCAAAAATGGTTCAAATGGCTCTGAGCACTATGGGACGCAACATCTTAGGTCATAAGTCCCCTAGAACTTAGAACTACTTAAACCTAACTAACCTAAGGACATCACACACACCCATGCCCGAGGCAGGATTCGAACCTGCGACCGTAGCAGTCCCGCGGTTCCGGACTGCAGCGCCAGAACCGCTAGACCACCGCGGCCGGCTATCTGAAGGGGGGCTATGTTTTTCTTAACCATGGACATGTACGTGGGATACTGGCAAATCGATGTAGATGAAGCTGATCGTGAGAAAACTGCATTCATCACCACTGAGGGCCTTTATGAGTTTAAGGTAATGCCGTTTGGTTTGTGTAATGCACCAACAACTTTTGAACCAATGATGGGTAATCTTCTAAGGCACCTGAAGTGGACGATGTGTCTTTGTTATTTAGATGACATTATAGTGTTCTCAGAGACATTTGATGAACATCTAAAAAGACTGAGGGCCGTTCTTAAGTGTCTCCAACAAGGCGGACTGAAACTTAATCCAAGAAAGTGTCTCCTTGGAGCAAAAGAAATCAAAATACTTGGGCACCTGGTGTCAAACGAAGGTGTGCGGCCAGACCCAGAAAAGGTGGGAGCTATAACGGAATTTCCTATTCCTAAAAGTATTAGAGATGTGAGAAGTTTCCCCGGATTATGTTCTTATTATCGTCGTTTCATCAAAGACTTTTTTACCAAAGCCAGGCCACTCCAAGTGTTGTTAAAAGCTGATGCTAAATTTATTTGGGATGGTGCTCAACAAGATTCTTTCGATGTGCTGCGAAAAGCTCTGACGACTGATGCTGTACTTGGTCTGTATGATGAGAGAACACCTACAGAACTACACACATATGCCAGTGGGTATGGCATCAGTGCTGTTCTGGTGCTGATTTCGGAACGAAAAGAGAAGGTTATAGCCTATGCTTCTAGGACACTTACAAAAGCTGAGAGACACTACTCAACTACAGAAAGAGAATGTCTTGCTGTGATCTGCGCCATGTGCAAATTTCGACAGCATCTCTATGGAAGGCCATTCACAGTTGTTACAGACCATCATTCACTTTGTTGGTTGACAGGTCTTAAGGATCCAGCAGGACAACTCGCCAGGTGGGCAATACGTCTTCATGAGTATGACATTACTATAGTATACAAAAGTGGAAGAAAACACCAAGATGCCGACTGTCTCTCAAGAAACCCTGTTCAAGACCATCAAGACTTTTATGAAGATAGTGACTGTCTCGTTGCAGTCCAGGATCTCTCTGCTGAGCAGAAGAAGGACGTCTAGATATCTCAAATTATGCTCGCCTTAAATCGGCCAGAGGATGTAGAAGGACAATTTAAGGTAGTTAATGGATTACTTTGCAAGAAAAACTTTGATCCGTTTGTAATTCCTAAACAGATGCGCTTAGATGTTCTACAGAAATTCCATGACACGCCTGAGGCCGTACATTTACGATTTATTAAGACATACGATAGGATCCGCAAGAGATTTTTCTGGTCTCGTTTATTTAGGAGTGTCCGTCACTATGTGTCGCGCTGTCGAGAGAGTCAGAGGAGAAAGGCAGTTCCTCAGAAACCACCTGGCCGACTCATACCAATTCCACCAGCCGAAACGCCTTTCCAGCGTGTTGGGATTGACCTCCTCGGACGATTTCAAAAAAATGGTTCAAATGACTCTGAGCACTATGGGACTTAACATCTGAGGTCATCAGTCCCCTAGAACTTAGGACTACTTAAACCTAACTAACCTAAGGACATCGCACACATGCATGCCCGAGGCAGGATTTGAACCTGCGACCGTAGTAGTTGCGCTGTTCCAGGCTGAAGTGCCTAGAACCGCTCGGCCGCCGCGGCCGGCTCGGACGATTTACAAGCTGTGCTAGTGGCAATAAATGGATTATTGTTTGCACTGATTATCTGACGAGCTATGCCATTACAAAAGCCGTGAAAACAGCCGAAGCATTCGAGTTAGCCAAATTCATCGTGAAGGACATTGTATTAAAAGAAGGTGTCCCAAGGTCGTTAATTACGGATCGAGGGAAAGTTTTTCAATCGAATCTCGTGACAGAGATAAACCGTCGGTGCAACATTACTCATCACATGACGACTGCTTACCATCCGCAAACTAACGGGCTTACTGAACGGCTTAATAAGACCTTGGCCGACATGCTATCAACGTTCGTCAATGTTGAGCAGAGCAAATGGGGTGAGGTGCTACGTTTCGTGACGTTTGCCTACAACACCGCCAAACAAGACACCACAGGATTTACGTCCTTTTTCCTGGTGCATTGGCGTTAGGCGACGACGACGATGGACACTGTTTCCGTTACGTCCTGATGACGTGGGCAACGACTACATCGGCAAGGTGTTAACCATAGCTGAGGAAGCTCGGCAATTGCTGCAGGCTCAAGAAAACGATCGCCGAAAGTATGGCGCGAGCCACCGCCCTGTTGTCTATCAGCCTGATGACTTCGGCTGGATCTTCACTCCTGTTCGGAAGGTTGGTCACTCTGAGAAGCTCCTCAGGCACTACTTTGGACCATATAAGATTGGCTGATGTTGCTTATGAAGATTTTGACTCCGACACAAGACGACGAAAGATCAGAGATACGGTCCACGTCCTTCGAATGAAGCCCTGTAAGGATCCTCCAACCCAGGGTAAATTCGAAGCTCCAGCGACAGGCAACAAGCGGAAAGGCAACGAAGAACGTAGCGTCAAGGGAAGTTCTAAGAAAATCACCGCCAAGGCGAACATCAGTCAGCGGGAGTCGGAGTATGCATGACCGATGACTCGTACCCGGACTACGAGGACGTAACACCGAGACGCTGTTCTCTTAAGGAGGGAGCAATGACGCAGAAGAAGTCGAGTAGCGCAACCGCCGTAGTATAGTGGTTATGATACTACGTTGTTGCATGGAGGATCGTGAGTTCAAAACTCACCTGAATGGAACAATTTTAATTTCTATATTCGGTTCGAGTACATTCTAGAAGTATCCTCAAATGGTAAGAATCATTGTACTGGAATGTCCTGTAGCCGTATATATACCGTTTGTGTTCTGGCCGGAAGCAGTTCGCTCCGCGCTGTTGTATGCGCAAGTGCTGAATAAACTTTCGTTAAATGAAGTTAGTGTTCGTCATTCATCTACTTACACCTTCCTCTACGTGACAATAAATAATATATATCACTAGCTGCATCTGAAAAATCATATCACTGTACGATTCGCATTTCAGGAGATATGATGCCATAAACATTTAGATGTATGAAAAACTAGCTTCCGCTGAAAATGGAGCGCAAATCACCCAGACTATATTCATTCAACAAACCTAAAGCATAATATCAAACCTTTCCTAAACGTTTTCTCCTCTAGATGCTGAAAGACAAATATTTAACACATTATCACATTTGTAGAGTAATCAGGTATTCGAAGTTGCTTGGTACGCGGGAGTTAGATTCTTTAAAGATTTCACTATAAACACATATATTTAGCCCCTTTCCAGAGACTTTAGTTTTCCTTGGTGGCTTTAATATTCTTCGTTTCCATTGTATCAGTTTGATGACCTCATGTCTGAATATCTTGGAGAAAGCTTCTACAATCTGTTGAAACCAAGATATTAGGTTAGTGCAGATGTTCGTAGCGTTATTGTTTTCCATGTTGGTATTCCGGGTACTACGAGTTTATTTCCCGACTGTCATTTTTCTATTTGTAGTTCATTATCGCTGATTGAATTTACATATTCTCATTTTGTCAGCCAGCCGGTGTGGCCGAGCGATTCTAGGCGCTTCAGTCTGGAACCGCGCGACCGCTACGGTCGCAGGTTCGAATCCTGCCTCGGGCATTGATGTGTGTGATGTCCTTAGGTTAGTTAGGTTTAAGTAGTTGAAAGTTCTAGGGGCTGATGACCTCAGGTGTTAAGCCCCATAGTGCTCAGAGCCATTTGAATCATCATTTTGTCGCTTGGATATAGTGAGTGGAGCTGTGGACAGTACAAAGTGGAGTCCCAAGTGAAGAAATCGGATCATTTTCGGGGTACAGTATTCTTGTATTTGATTTCAGTAGAGGGGTGACAGCAGCAGAGGCAGTCAGAAACATTTGCGCCGCGTACGGGGATGATGCCACTGGTCAGAGCATGGGAAGAAAATCGTTTTCTCGTTTTAAAGACATTGGTGACTCTCCACGTTCAGGAAGACCTTCAGGGTTTGACGAAGCCCGCTTAAACGCATTAATCCACAACGATCCACGTCACTGTATTCAAGAACTGGCCATTGTGATGAACTGTTATAATTCCACCATCGTGCGACGTTTGCGTGCAACGGGGAACGTTCAAAAATCGGGTGTATGGGTACTGCATACTCTAACCCAAAGTCACAGACATCAGTAGGTGGCAGTATGTCCGTCCTTGCTTGCTCGACATGAATTGTCTCGTGAACAACACCGACAACTCCTACCGCGTATCGTTACTGGTAACGAGAAATCGTGTCTTTATGCTAACAAAAGCAAAAGAAAGGGATGGTTGAGTCCAAACAAAACAGCAACTCCGTGTACAAAGAGCTCCGCGCATCAACAAAAGATAATGTTAAGCATCTGGTGGAACAGCCTCGGTACAGTGCGCTACGAATTGCTTCCCCGGGGTGTAACCACCACTGCTGACATTTATTGTCGATAAGTGAGACATCTTGCAATCCAATAACAACCACCAGGAAGATCCGTGAAGCGATTCTACTCCGGGACAACGCCCACCCGCGTTCTGCTAGACTGATAAAAACACTGCACAGGAGTTGGCCTGCGAAGTCATTCCGCACCCATCTTATTCACCTCATTTTGCGCCCTTACATTTTCACCTTCTCCGCTCTCTATGGAACAACCTTCAAATAACTTCCTTTCAGGAGGAAAATGCGCTCCAGCCATGGCTCTACGAGTTGTTTCCCTGAAAAAGACGTGATTTCTACAGTAGCGGAATCGAGAAGTTGCCCCGGTGTTGGCAGACAATTGTAAATAGTGAAGGTGAATATACTACTGATCACTAAAAATGTAAATGGCCTGTGACTAGGGCCTCCCGTCGGATGGGCCGTTCACCTGGTGCAAGTCTTTCGATTTGACGCCACTTCGGCGACTTGCGCGTCGATGGGGATGAAATGATGATGATTAGGACAACACCCAGTCCCTCAGCGGAGGAAATCTCCGACCATGCCGGGAATCGAACCCGGGCCCTTAGGATTGAGAGGGATTGCCGAAGTGTCCTATTCCACCCGTCTGCTTTGACCCATGACGTTATCAATATGGCGGTAATGGCTATTCTAAGCGTCTCCATTATGGCGCCTATGATGTCACTACATACACGCGGCAACAAACACGAAAATACGTACAAATAAGACAATATCATCTCCCTCCAAAAATACAATCAAACTAACGGGGCAGCCGCGGGAAATTGGGTGTTTTAGGGAGGGGACAAGCTAAATATAACAGTAAGAAAAGACACACCACGATCCCAAAACACAAAAATGACGAACAAAAAAAAAAAAATACAAGATCTACAGCACTCAGACACTTCCCTTGACCTATATAGGTCAACCGCAGCTGACGATACCAAAACACCAACGCCTACAGCAAAAACTACGAAAATTGGAATCGGACATTTCCCTTGACCACAGCTGACGATACCAAAACACCAATATCTACATATAAAACTACCAAAATTGGTTCAAAAATGGTTCAAATGGTTCTGACCACTATGAGACTTAACATCCGAGGTCATCAGTCCCCAAGAACTTAGAACTACTTAAACCTAACTAACCTAAGGACAGCACACACATCCATGTCCGAGGCAGGATTCGAACCTGCGACCGTAGAGGTCGCGCGGTTCCAGACTGAAGCGCCTAGAACCGCTCGGCCACAGCGGCCGGCACGAAAATTTGAATCTTTCATTTCCCTTGACCTATATAAGTCAACCATATCTATTGATACCAAAATACCACCACCTACAACTAAGAAAACCAAAACCACAACACGTTAAAAATTCAGAAGTCAAACATTCCCACGTAAATTAAAACTCATTCAATACACAAAAAACACAACAAAACGACATCTACAAACACAACCAACTCATAAACTCCGCGTCGTAATGTCGTCACGTACCACAACACCCTTATGTCATGGGTCAAAGGAGACGGGTGGAATCGGACGCTTCCGTTGACCCGGACTGACATCCTGTCGCGCTCACCACTCAGCTACCGGTGACGGACTATTGACCACTGCAGTCTGTGTTATAACTATCTGTTGTGTTTATTAAACTTATGGAAAATCGCTACCAACTTTTCCATCAACCTAATATATTAATGTAATGCTCTGGAAGTAATGTAAAGCTGCAAGTATATCTGTTGCTTCTGGAGAAAAACTGTAAGTCTCACTGGGATGTGAAACCAATTCCTTTTAACCTGTGCTTCGACACAGGAAGCGCGTGTGTTATTGTCCGTGCTTCATTGAGTCAGTCTTGATGTTGCCGATTCATACGACGGCATCCGCTTGAGAGATGTCCTGTGGAGCCGAATACGACACAGTTCGGCAGTTGGTCGCCGCTTGCTACGATTACCTTGAAACACTGTATAGTAGTTCCTTCAACGTGTTTCCACTTTCCTGATTCCATTTTTTACGTGTTTGTATCCATGACATTTGTCGCCACTTATTTGTACGAAGGCAGGCTGAAAAGGAATGTCTCCGAATTTTTTATGTGAAAAAGCTTGAAGCCATTTTAATGAGACAAGCATTACTTACATTCTACATCTTTACTCTCGATGTCCACATATCTGTTTCCCAACATAGTCACACTAGTGATGAACACATTTCTCCGACAGAGATACCAGTTTGTTGATTCCGTCACTGTAGAATTTGTTGGAGCCACAACCTCACCTCTGCTTGCAAGCGTTGCAGATATCAAGAACTTTCTTTACGTTCTGGGAAAAGGTGAGAATTTGAGGGGGCCAAGTCAGAACTGTACGGGGGATGGTCGACGGCAAGGAGGTGAATTGTTGGAGGTGTCGCGGCGCTTGTGTTTGGTCATGTATTGTCTTCCTGAAGGCGAGGGTGCTCAGTATGTGGATGAGTTCTTCGAATTGATGCTTTAAGTTTTCTGAGGCTCTCGCAGTACCTAGCAAAGTTTATAGTGGTGTCTTGACGCATGAATTCCAAACGCAGCGCACCTCGAACATCCCAGAACATTATATAAGTTTCCCTGCTGATGGCGTATCTTGAAATTTTTGTCTTCGGTGGTCCTCTATGGCGTATCTCCATTGATGCTCTCTTGTTTTTGGGATCAAAATGGTGACCGCAGCTTTCATTACCTGTCAAACGTTAAGGAACTTCCACTATGTGATCAAAAGTGTCCGGACACCTGGCTGAAAATGACTTAAAAGTTCGTGGCGCTCTCCATCGGTAATGCTGCAATTGCTTATTCTGTTGGCCCACCCTTAGCCTTGATGACAGCTTCCACTCTCGCAGGCAAACGTTCAGTCAGTTACTGGAAGGTTTCTTGAGGAATGGCAGCCCACTCTTCACGGAGTGCTGCACTGAGGAGATGTATCGATGTCAGTCGGTGAGGCCTGGCACGATGTCGGCGTTCCAAAACATCCCAGAGGTGTTCTATAGGATTCAGTTCAGGACTCTGTGCAGGCTAGTGCATTACAGGGATATTACTGTTGTGCAACCACTCCGCCACAGGTTGTGCAGTATGAACAGGTGCTCGATCGCGTTGAAAGATGCAGTCGCCATACCCGAATTGCTCTTCAACAGTGGGAAGTAAGAAGGTGCTTAAAACATCAATGTAGTGTGAAAGTGCCATGCAAAACAACAAGAGGTACAAGCCCCCTCCATGGAAAACACCACCACACCATAACACCACCGCCTCGAATTGTACTGTTGGCACTACACACACGCTGGTAGATGATGTTCACCGGACATTCGCCATACCCAGACCCTCGCATCGGATCGCAACATTGTGTACCGTGATTCGTCACTCCACACAATGTTTTTCCACTGTTCAATCGTCCAATGTTTACGCTCCTTACACCAAGCGAGACGTCATTTGGCATTTACCGGCGTGATGTGTGGCTTATGAGCAGCCACTAGACCATGAAATCCTAGTTTTCTCAGCTCCCGCCTGCCATAGTACTTGTAGTGGATCCTGATGCAGTTTGGAATTCCTGTGTGATGGTCTGGATAGATGTGTTCCTATTATACATTACGATCCTCTTCAACTGTTGGCGGTCTCTGTCAGTCAACACACGAGACAGACCTGTAGGCTTTTGTGCTGTACGTGTCCCTTCAAGTTTCCACTTCACTATCACATCGGAAACAGTGGGCCTAGAGATGTTTAGGAGTGTGGTCGTACGACACAAGTGACACGCAGTCACCTGACCACGTTCGCAGTCCGTGAGTTCCGCGGAGCGCCCCATTCTGCTCTCTCACGATGTCTAATGACTACTGAGGTCGCTGATATCGAGTACCTGGCAGTAGGTTGCAGTGCAATGCACCTAATATGAAAAAAGGTATGTTTTTCTGGGGGTCCTGATACTTTTGATTACATAGTGTATCGCTCTTACGCTCAAAATCAAAAAAATTCTTGACTGACGTCCCATCCTGTCCGTTTCGTGTCAGAACTGAACATTCGAGGCACCCGCCGTGCAAACAGTTTTCTGTACCACAGTTCTACACCGATGGCCTTTCTCCTCATTATGAGCAATAACGACACAGCATCGCACATTTCCTGTGTCGGCACAATCATCGCCATACAGAGCTTTCATTCTTCTATGGTTTCCAATTTGAGGCTCGTTTTCTGCTGGTAGAAACTCGATTACAACACGCACCAACACAGTTAAGCCGTCGGCACACGAACGGTGCATCCAAACGTTGAGCGCGCCGAATTTCTGACACCAGAGCGTAATACAGCACGCAGGGGAGTCTTTCCAAACGTGCTGAGCAATATCTAGCATGTCAGTGCGTTTGAACGTTGACCAATGACAGAACGCCACCAACGTCACATGCACGCTATCTCTCCTCGGTGCAGATTTGCGAGGGGGCATACTGGCTTTCAGTTGAAGCCCGTATGTATACACTATGTGATCAAAGGTATCCGGACATCCCCCAAAAACTTACGTTTTTCATATTAGGTGCATTGTGCTGCCATCTACCCTGCCAGGTACTCGATATCAGCGACCTCAGTAGTCATTAGACATCGTGAGAGAGCAGAATGGGGCGCTCCGCGGAACTCACGGACTTCGAACGTGGTCAGGTGATTGCGTGTCACTTGTGTCATACGTCTGTATGCGAGATTTTCACACTCCTAAACATCCCTAGATCCACTGTTTCCGATGTGATAGTGAAGTGGAAACGTGAAGGGACACTTACAGCACAAAAGCCTACAGGCCGACCTCGTCTGTTGAAAATGGTTCAAATGGCTCTGAGCACTATGGGACTCAACTGCTGTGGTCATTAGTCCCCTAGAACTTAGAACTAGTTAAACCTAACTAACCTAAGGACATCACAAACATCCATGCCGGCCGAAGTGGCCTTGCGGTTAAAGGCGCTGCAGTCTGGAACCGCAAGACCGCTACGGTCGCAGGTTCGAATCCTGCCTCGGGCATGGATGTTTGTGATGTCCTTAGGATAGTTAGGTTTAACTAGTTCTAAGTTCTAGGGGACTAATGACCTCAGCAGTTGAGTCCCATAGTGCTCAGAGCCATTTGAACAAACATCCATGCCCGAGGCAGGATTCGAACCTGCGACCGTAGCGGTCTCGCGGTTCCAGACTGCAGCGCCTTTAACCGCACGGCCACTTCGGCCGGCCCTCGTCTGTTGACTGACAGAGACAGCAAACAGTTGAAGGGGATCCTAATGTGTAATAGGCAGACATCTATCCACACCATCACACAGGAATTCCAAACTGTATCAGGATCCACTGCAAGTACTATGAGAGTTAGGCGGCAGGTAAGAAAACTTCGATTTCATGGTCGAGCGGCTGCTCATAAGCCACACATCGCGCCGGTAAATGCCAAACGACGCCTCGCTTGGTGTAACCAGAGTAAACATTGGACCATTGAACAGCGAGAAAACGTTGTGTGGAGTGACGAATCACGGTCCACAATGTGGCGATCGGATTGCACGGTGTAGGTATGGCAAATGCCCGGTGAACGTCATCTGCCAGCGTGTGTAGTGCCAACAGTAAAATCGAGCCGGTTGTGTTATGCTATGGTCGTGTTTTTCATGGAGAGTGCCTGCACCCCTTGTTATTTTGCGTGTCACTATCACAGCACAGGTCTACATTCATGTGTTAAGCACATTCTTGCTTTCCACTGTTGAAGAGCAATTCAGGGATGGCGACTGCATCTTTCAACACGATCGAGCACCTGTTCAGAATGCACGCCCTGTGGCGGAGTGCTTGCACGACAATAACATCCCTGTAATAGACTGGCCTGCACAGAGTCCTGACCTGAATCCTATAGAACACCTTTGGAATGTTTTGGAACGCCGACTTCGTGCCAGGCCTCACCGACCGAGATCGATACCTCTTCATTGCATTACCCCGTGAAGAATCGGCTGCATTCCCAAAGAAACTTCCCAGCACCTGATTGAACGTATGCCTGCGAGAGTGGAAGCTGTCATCAAGGCTAAGGGTGGGCCAACACTACGCCGAGTCCCAGCATTACCGATGGAGGGCGCCACGAACTTGTAAGTCATTTTCAGCCAGATGTCCGAATACTTTTGATCACATAGTCTATATGCCGTTTCTGGGGACCAGCAAACTGAAGAGTTCTCGAAAATCCGCCGTTAATTGTATGATTCGTTGTAATAAAATGACGAGAAAGGTCATATTAGTGGTAGAAAGAGTTATTGTAACTTTCGTATTATGTGAGGCCATTTGAGGGCAACGGCACGTTGTGGATCCATTAAAAACGCTTTGTTCTTGGTACAATTCGTTATAATTAATTTTCAGTTACTGATATGGCTACGATTAAAGGTTTCAGGAGAAGGTAAAAATCTTGATAAGGACGTCAACACTTCGCGATCGTTAAAACGCAGTGGGTAGCTTCAAATGTTCGTAATGAAAATCATGATGTGCTAGTTGTTCGTGTCCCACTACACCTACATTTTTTGTAACCTTTGCGTTTTTAATAGGTTCTACTTTCTTATGTTGTGTAAATATAAGTGTGCTCTTTTTGGGGAGTTACTTTGCTCGATTGGCTGAATCTACCAGATAGCTTGCACCACTTCCAGTTAAGATACTCTGCCCTTTCTTCTTTTAAGTCTTTTAATTCACATGTTGTATAGATTCTGCAACTGAGTTGGAACGGTGATCAAGTAAGAATGACCTTAGGGTTTTATGAAAAAGGTCAGAATGATGAAATAACTGTGCGTGCATAACTATTGTAAATTCGTATCGCACTATTTGTAATGGAATTTTTATACGCCCAGTTCTGTACTGACTGGAAATGGTACTTCTCTTTTTGCCTTATAATATTTTCACGGATATTAAAGTTTTTATTTATGCATAGTACACACAGAACAACCTGGTTACCATATGGATAATGGAGGAAAGAGATTTTAATAGAGTTAATAAAGGAATTTCACTCTGGTCCATTTACTAGCCAGATACAGCCGACAACTGCCTTCCAGAGCGCGTTGCGATCGCTTACACCACGTCGGGGCCCACGTACCGTATGCACAAGTCGCATCGTTTCTGAGCGTTCGGCAGCAAGGTGAGCTCGGCATGTCGAACGTTGACGTTCGACAGCACCGCGCGGGGTAGCCGTGCGGTCTTAGGCGCCTTGTGACGGTCCGTGCGCCTCCCCTCGTCAGAGGTTCGAGTCCTCCCTCAGGCATGGGTATGCGTGTGTCGTCCATAGCGTAAGTTAGTGTAAGTTAGATTAAGTGGTGTGTACGCTCAGGGACCGATGACCTCAGCAGTTTGGTCCCATAAGACCTCACCACAAATTTCCAAAATTTGGTCCGACAGCACGGTCCGTGTAGCGAGAGCTGTACGTTCCACACCGTCATGTTACACCCTAGAGACCTCTAGCGGCAGAGGTTTGCAACTCACATCAGCGAAGCGGGAAAAGTCGACCGAGTAATATGCATGGCATGTAATACCTCAACCGATTTTGAGAGCCACATAAAAAATTCAGAGGCAATACTTTTCAGCAAGCTGTCGAGTAACAGTGCCGAACGTGAATAGGGCTCATGAAATATGTTCGGATTCCATTCCGTACCGGTATGTTAGATTAAATACTCGCACTGATCTGTGACGTAATCCGGCACAGCGGATTGTAGCGTTGATGCAAAGGGCGTTCAAAAAGTTTTGCACAGTCGTCTCTAATTTTTTTTTATTTTTTACAGGAGGAGAATGAATTTTTTTGTGAATATACTTGGAACATTTAACTATAATTTGGTGTATAAAAGTATTTTCTTTTATTTACATATGAGCCATAATAGACAGTGAAGTAGATGTCAGGTTACGACAACGGTCGGTGATGGAGTTCCTCTTCAAGACCGGCGATGACTCTGCGACATCGATTCACAAGAAGTCGATCCCTGTTCATGGGGAGGACACAGTGGATCGCTGCTGTATCCAGCGGTGGTTGCAGAGGTTTGAAGAAGGTGATTTCTCTCTACTGGACAATCCACGATGCGGTAGACCATCGACGGATTGAGTGGTGTGAATAAGGAGACCATTGATCAACTCATCCAAAATACAGATGTGTGAAGACACGACAGCTTGCTGAAATGACTCGTTTGTTATTGGGTAGTGTAGTATCACTGGTATAGTCACTAGGGTACAGAAAAATCTGTGGGTGCCTAGATTATTGACAAGAGAAATGAAAACGATGCGGAAGAATGTGTGCGAGGGTCTCATGAAAACCTTTACTGAAGAGTGTGTACTGCTCCTCGGTAGTGGTGTGTCTGTTAAATTATACACTCCTGGAAATTGAAATAAGAACACCGTGAATTCATTGTCCCAGGAAGGGGAAACTTTATTGACACATTCCTGGGGTCAGATACATCACATGATCACACTGACAGAACCACAGGCACATAGACACAGGCAACAGAGCATGCACAATGTCGGCACTAGTACAGTGTATATCCACCTTTCGCAGCAATGCAGGCTGCTATTCTCCCATGGAGACGATCGTAGAGATGCTGGATGTAGTCCTGTGGAACGGCTTGCCACGCCATTTCCACCTGGCGCCTCAGCTGGACCAGCGTTCGTGCTGGACGTGCAGACCGCGTGAGACGACGCTTCATCCAGTCCCAAACATGCTCAATGGGGGACAGATCCGGAGATCTTGCTGGCCAGGGTAGTTGACTTACACCTTCTAGAGCACGTTGGGTGGCACGGGATACATGCGGACGTGCATTGTCCTGTTGGAACAGCAAGTTCCCTTGCCGGTCTAGGTAGAACGATGGGTTCGATGACGGTTTGGATGTACCGTGCACTATTCAGTGTCCCCTCGACGATCACCAGTGGTGTACGGCCAGTGTAGGAGATCGCTCCCCACACCATGATGCCGGGTGTTGGCCCTGTGTGCCTCGGTCGTATGCAGTCCTGATTGTGGCGCTCACCTGCACGGCGCCAAACACGCATACGACCATCATTGGCACCAAGGCAGAAGCGACTCTCATCGCTGAAGACGACACGTCTCCATTCGTCCCTCCATTCACGCCTGTCGCGACACCACTGGAGGCGGGCTGCACGATGTTGGGGCTTGAGCGGAAGACGGCCTAACGGTGTGCGGGACCGTAGCCCAGCTCCATGGAGACGGTTGCGAATGGTCCTCGCCGATACCCCAGGAGCAACAGTGTCCCTAATTTGCTGGGAAGTGGCGGTGCGGTCCCCTACGGCACTGCGTAGGATCCCACGGTCTTGGCGTGCATCCGTGCGTCGCTGCGGTCCGGTCCCAGGTCGACGGGCACGTGCACCTTCCGCCGACCACTGGCGACAACATCGATGTACTGTGGAGACCTCACGCCCCACGTGTTGAGCAATTCGGCGGTACGTCCACCCGGCCTCCCGCATGCCCACTATACGCCCTCGCTCAAAGTCCGTCAACTGCACATACGGTTCACGTCCACGCTGTCGCGGCATGCTACCAGTGTTAAAGACTGCGATGGAGCTCCGTATGCCACGGCAAACTGGCTGACACTGACGGCGGCGGTGCACAAATGCTGCGCAGCTAGCGCCATTCGACGGCCAACACCGCGGTTCCTGGTGTGTCCGCTGTGCCGTGCGTGTGATCATTGCTTGTACAGCCCTCTCGCAGTGTCCGGAGCAAGTATGGTGGGTCTGACACACCGGTGTCAATGTGTTCTTTTTTCCATTTCCAGGAGTGTATGTACTGCGCTAGCCAACAACACCTGCTAAAGCGACTACTATTTATCAGTGTGTCAAACCTGGGTGGGATGGCACTGATACACAGAGATGGCAACTGTATTAAAACGCGTAGCGACACCATAGAGTTCCGCAACGCCGTGTACTGTATCAGCTATCTGCAAGTAGTTGTGAGGATGGAAAGTTTAACCAAATGCTTACCACTCGCACAATAGCTGCCGCCGAGGATGCAACTGGACCACCACTAGTACAAACGGGATCTGGTTTTATCGGCTAGTGTTAGCACCTGACTGAAAATTTTTGTTAACGCATCTATCACAAGATTTTACAGGTTCGACCAGTAAGCAAACACCAAAAGTAGTCTATTAGTCGATGGAATCAAGCAGAAACTACAAGTGTGATTAGGATGCGCTACTTAAGCCAATTAAACCCAACTCACTGCGATGTGCCACACTTCACAGCAACGTGATCGGAAACCTCGCTTACGTAACTCAACTCTCCAACGCTGATACCTTGGATTTATCTTATCTTTTTCCCAGCTTGAAAACTATACAACGGGGAGTTTAAGCGTTCCTTTTAATAGAACCCCACTGAAGCAATCAATCTAGACTGAACTCTCTTAGCTACCAGTTTCAGTTACTTTGATTTTCGTAAGAGCACGCCAGCGATATAATTTTACGTGTTGACTTAGCGTTGCTAGTCAGAGATTATTAATCCTATACAGTCATTGCACTGCAGCTCTATCCTTGCTTATTTCTTTTTACAAACACACACAATGGATAATGCTATTTACACTCTATGAATGATAATGGTTTATGCTACAACCTTTATAGTTTATTAATTCCCCATAATTTAACTTTTCCACTTTTTATCACTTAAATAGTCAGCCAAAAACCTCTTTCATGTACTTTAAGCCGAACTTTACGTAATCATCGTAACAAACTCTCAGTGTGACTTATCTTTCACTTAAATATTCTTTGTCCTGCTTGCACTTTACCGTTTTGATTCACTGCGTAATCTTTAACCTTTTTACCTTTTGAGATTCAAAGATTCTGTTATCGTAAGTTATGTTATATGGGGAGAAATGATAACACGAGGCACCAATTTTTCCTTTATCATGCACAGGACCTGAGCATAATTTTATTTAGCAATGTTCTTAATTTTCAAAGTCTCCACAAAGTCTCGTCAGGCGTGAGTGCTGCTGCTAAACTACTTTCCCACTAAGCGGAAGCTAGTAAAAAAAAAAAAAAAAAAAAAAAAAGGAACAAGAAACCTAATCGTCACCGCCACTTTAAAGTATCATTAATATTCACTCAGATCAAAGCAAATCTCTCCCTCTTCAGGCGTTGACATACGCGGACCCTCTATATCAAATTTAAAACACTCAGCACTCACAATTTCAAAGAGACAATTATCGTACTCTACTCAGTTAATAGGTCTTTGTTCTGTCAGTTTCGTCGGATGGAAAATTACTACACTCCTGGAAATGGAAAAAAGAACACATTGACACCGGTGTGTCAGACCCACCATACTTGCTCCGGACACTGCGAGAGGGCTGTACAAGCAATGATCACACGCACGGCACAGCGGACACACCAGGAACCGCGGTGTTGGCCGTCGAATGGCGCTAGCTGCGCAGCATTTGTGCACCGCCGCCGTCAGTGTCAGCCAGTTTGCCGTGGCATACGGAGCTCCATCGCAGTCTTTAACACTGGTAGCATGCCGCGACAGCGTGGACGTGAACCGTATGTGCAGTTGACGGACTTTGAGCGAGGGCGTATAGTGGGCATGCGGGAGGCCGGGTGGACGTACCGCCGAATTGCTCAACACGTGGGGCGTGAGGTCTCCACAGTACATCGATGTTGTCGCCAGTGGTCGGCGGAAGGTGCACGTGCCCGTCGACCTGGGACCGGACCGCAGCGACGCACGGATGCACGCCAAGACCGAAGGATCCTACGCAGTGCCGTAGGGGACCGCACCGCCACTTCCCAGCAAATTAGGGACACTGTTGCTCCTGGGGTATCGGCGAGGACCATTCGCAACCGTCTCCATGAAGCTGGGCCACGGTCCCGCACACCGTTAGGCCGTCTTCCGCTCACGCCCCAACATCGTGCAGCCCGCCTCCAGTGGTGTCGCGACAGGCGTGAATGGAGGGACGAATGGAGACGTGTCGTCTTCAGCGATGAGAGTCGCTTCTGCCTTGGTGCCAATGATGGTCGTATGCGTGTTTGGCGCCGTGCAGGTGAGCGCCACAATCAGGACTGCATACGACCGAGGCACACAGGGCCAACACCCGGCATCATGGTGTGGGGAGCGATCTCCTACACTGGCCGTACACCACTGGTGATCGTCGAGGGGACACTGAATAGTGCACGGTACATCCAAACCGTCATCGAACCCATCGTTCTACCTAGACCGGCAAGGGAACTTGCTGTTCCAACAGGACAATGCACGTCCGCATGTATCCCGTGCCACCCAACGTGCTCTAGAAGGTGTAAGTCAACTACCCTGGCCAGCAAGATCTCCGGATCTGTTCCCCATTGAGCATGTTTGGGACTGGATGAAGCGTCGTCTCACGCGGTCTGCACGTCCAGCACGAACGCTGGTCTAACTGAGGCGCCAGGTGGAAATGGCATGGCAAGCCGTTCCACAGGACTACATCCAGCATGTCTACGATCGTCTCCATGGGAGAATAGCAGCCTGCATTTCTGCGAAAGGTGGATATACACTGTACTAGTGCCGACATTGTGCATGCTCTGTTGCCTGTGTCTATGTGCCTGTGGTTCTGTCAGTGTGATCATGTGATGTATCTGACCCCAGGAATGTGTCAATAAAGTTTCCCCTTCCTGGGACAATGAATTCACGGTGTTCTTATTTCAATTTCCAGGAGTGTATTACACCAATTCGCGCGTGTGTCCCGTTTACATTACTCAAACTGGGACGTCCGTTCTCACAATTACACGACAATCACCGGCCGCACTTCAATTTGAGAGTTCTTTCAGCCGGGGATTCTATTACCTTAGGACTTCCCCACAATTACAACTAATACAGTCGCACACTCACGCCAAAGCTTTAGCAAATCCTTATTACAGAAGCGGCAACGGCACATGTGCCTTTGTGCTTACCCTTATTAAACTAATCACTCACAAAGTCTTCGTGTGAAGGCGACACCAAATACACACAATCAAGACTGAAAAGAACCTCCCCTTAGCACGAGATACGGAACGCCTGATTGCGAGTGACTCCAAGGTTAGCTCGACCAAACTTTACACTGTCACTAATCACATGAAAACGCAAGAAAAACCAATCTCTTAGCGTGTCTCACAACGAGTTACTCTTTCAAAGCAAATTCCAAATATCATCGCACATCCCACTACCGATTGCGAACAATACACCTCCCGCAATAATTACTTATAACTTCCCATATAGGCCATAACCCCATCACGGGTTCAACTAATAACTTTATAAGCCCAAATCCGACAATAAATCACTCGAGCGCCAACTCCAAATAGGCTTGTACTTCCCGAGTGTCACGAACTGACACGTTACCTTGAGACCTCAATGGTGACTAACTCCCCGATGTCTCAAATGTAACTCGCTACACGAGATCTCAACGGTAACTCCTCTTGAAACAAAGGACAAAACCAAGAACCAGAATTTTTGAACAAACAGACATGTCACGTTAATTGTCTCTTTTTCACAACTTCCATTATTAGATGCTTTCGTTCCTCTTCAATAGCAGCCAGCTGCGCATCAGTCGATATCTTTGCCGCGCGCCACGCTGCTGCTATCGTCGCGGTTGTGTGACATCTCTGGCCGCCACAGGCTCCCCTGCGTATGCTCTTTCTGCAACATAATTTTGACAACGTTTTCAGAAGCAAATACAAATAAAATTAACAACCCCTTTTTTATATCGAAATTGACACTTTGATAATAAGTTGAGGCGACTTACGTACATAATGCCACATACGTACACCATTCACACTACTTTTCAATTTTGGGGCATTACAAGTGGAAACAGTGTTTTGGTGGCGTCATTATCCAGCATGAAACATGGTTGTTTTTGTCCGAACCTGAAAGCAAAACCCAATCCACGGACTGGCGTCATCCTGGTTCCCATCGGAAGAAGAAACCAAGACGTTCACGAACAGCAGGTCGAAAGGTGATGGTTTCCTTCTTCTGGGATCAGTGTGGTGTCATTTTCACTGACTTTTTGGAATCTGGATCCACAATTAACCGAGACCGTTACTGTTTGTCTGTGGGCAAGCTACGCCGTGCCATCAAGACCCACAGACCACAGCTTCAGGTTCAGCTCATCACACTACACCATGACAATGCCAAACCCCATACAGCCCTTATGACGCAGGAGAAAATCATGAAAATGGGTAGGAAAATTGTTCCTCATCCTCCCTACAGTCTGGACTTGGCTCTATCTGATTTTTACCTCTTTGGTCGTCTAAAGGCCCACCTGCGCGGTAAAACATTTGATAGTGAGAAAGACTTTATTTCCTGTGTCAAGCGATGGTGTTAAAGTCAATCTCCAGAATTTTACCAAAGTGCATTTACATCATGGAAAGAACGATGGGCCAGACGCGTCACAGCTGATGGAGGCTACATTGAGTAGGCTAAATGTTCCAAACATGTACACAAAAAATTTCACTCTCTTCCTGCAAAAAATAAGAAAATTAGAGGCGACTGTACAAAACTTTTTGAACGCCCTTTGTACCTTCAGATTACGCATTATCAAAATTCGCGAAATCACCTGTCCGAGTCATGAGTCGAATATACGCTTCGTCGTCTATCAACTTAACATAAGGAGCAACATCGACAAAACTGTAAGCGTACCCAACAACCAACTCATCTCCCAAACAAAGTGTATCGTAAAAGCAGTTGACAATTGCGAACACTTTTGGTTGTTGTTGTTTTTGGGGAAGGAGACCAGACAGCGAGGTCATCGGTCTCATCGGATTAGGGAAGGAAGTCGGCCGTGCCCTTTGAAAGGAACCATCCCGGTATTTGCCTGGAGCGATTTAGGGAAATCACGGAAAACCTAAATCAGGATGGCCGGACGCGGGATTGAACCGTCGTCCTCCCGAATGCGAGTCCAGTGTCTAACCACTGCGCCACCTCGCTCGGTCACACTTTTGGTTATTCATATCCGTACGGGAAAGTAATCTTTGAGGTAAACTTTCCAAATGTCGTGTCCATGGTATGACTTTAAAGTCAGTACTCACAAATTCCTCCCGCCGGCGGGAGCCAATCGGCAACAACACTCTGAGGACCACAGCGTTGTCATATGGACTGCCGCTAGACCACGACTACACGCAGCACTACTGCATCTAGGGCGGAAGGCAACACTTCTCCCACAAGCTTTCGCATCCTGCAGAGGTGCCACGTGGCCGGATGGTCGATGTGCAATTCCGAGGACAGTAAATTTTATTGGAAATTAAGCGGATGTAGTAGTTCAGTTTAAAAAAGGTGAGCAGAATGATTAGAGAGGTATGAGTCTTCTCAGCTCAGTACGTCTGTTATATGCAAGAAGAGTAAATAGCAGCCGGCCAGTGTGGCCAAGCGGTTCTAGGCGCTTCAGTCTGGAACCGCACTGCTGCTACGGTCGCACGTTCGAATCCTGCTTCGGGCATGGATGTGTGTGATGTTCTTAGGTTAGTTAGGTGCTCTGATGACCTCAGATGTTAAGTCCCATAGTGCTCGGAGCCATTTGAACCAGTAAATAGCAGACTAACAACAGTTTCGGACATTCTCGTTACTGAACAACAGAGTGGATTAGGAAAAGAATATCAATCATAGACAATGTACGTACTATGCAAAAAGTAATAAAAATAGATCATAACGAACAAACACACGTAGCATTTATAGATTTGGTTGAAACATTTGACAATGTGAAAAACAAAATTTGGACTATAATGGAAAGCAGTAGATGTCTCAGCAAATTATTAAAGCCAATAAGTAGTCTATACGAAGAATCAAAAAGCATAATAAATACAAGTGAAACAAGAAAAGTACAAATGTTAATGAATGAATGAAGGAATATGAGTCTTTTTAATATTTATCGGTAAGAAAAGGCAGCAGAGGATCAAGTAGTTAAAAAGACGAGGGCTAGTAGAAATCCTTCGGTGACAGAAGAAATATTGAATTTAATTGATGAAAGGAGAAAATACAAAAATGCAGTAAGTGAAGCAAGCAAAAAGTAATACAAATGTCTCAAAAATGAGATCGACAGGAAGTGCAAAATGGCTAAGCAGGGATGGCTAGAGGACAAATGTAAGGATGTAGAGGCTTATCTCACGAGGGGTAAGATAGATACTGCCTACAGGAAAATTAAAGAGACCTTTGGAGAAAGGAGAACCACTTGCATGAATATCAAGAGCTTTGATGGAAACCCAGTTCTAAGCAAAGAAGGGAAAGCAGAAAGGTGGAAGGAGTATGTAGAGGGTCTATACAAGGGCCATATACTTCAGGACAATATTATGGAAATGGAAGAGGATTTTGATGAAGATGAAATGGGAGATATGATACTGCGTGAAGAGACCTGAGTCGAAACAAGGCCCCCAGAGTAGACAACATTCCATTAGAACTACTGAGACCCTTGGGAGAGCCAGTCCTGACATCCACCATCTGGTGAACAACATGTATGAGACAGGCGAAATTCCCTCAGACTTCAAGAAGAATATAATAATTCCAATTCCAAAGAGAGCAGGTGTTGACAGATGTGAAAATTACTGAACTATCAGTTTAATAAGCCACAGCTGCAAAATACTAACGCGAATTCTTTACAGACGAATGGAGAAACTGGCAGAAGCCGACCTCGGGGAAGATCAGTTTGGATTCCGTAGAAATGTTTGAACACGTGAGGCAATACTAACCCTACGACTTATCTTAGAAGAAAGATTAAGGAAAGGCAAATCTACGTTTCTAGCATTTGTATACTTAGAGAAAGCTTATGACAATGTTGACTGGAATACTCTCTTTCAAATTCTGAAGGTGGCAGGGGTAAAATACAGGGAGCGAAAGGCTATTTACAATTTGTACGGAAACCAGATGGCAGTTACAAGACTCGAGGGGCATGAGCAGGAAGCAGTGGTTGGGAAGGGAGTGAGACACGGTTGTAGCCTCTGCCCGATGCTATTCAATCTGTATATTGAGCAAGCAATAAAGGAAACAAAAGAAAAGTTCGGAGTAGGTATTAAAATCCATGGAGAAGAAATAAACACTTTGAGGTTCGCCGATGACACTGTAATTCTGTCAGAGACAGCAAAGGACTTGGAAGAGCAGTTGAACGGAATGGACAGTGTCTTGAAAGAATGGTGTAAGATGAACATCAACAAAAGCAAAACGAGGATAATGGAATGTATTCGAATTAAGTCGGTTGATGCTGAGTTAATTAGATTAGGAAATGAGACACTTAAAGTAGTAAAGGAGTTTTGCTATTTGGGGAGCAAAATAACTGATGATGGTCGAAGTAGAGAGGATATAAAATGTAGACTGGCAATGGCAAGGACAGCGTTTCTGAAGAAGAAAAATTTGTTAACATCGAGTATTGATTTAAGTGTCAGGAAGTCGTTTCTGAAAGTATTTGTATGGAGTGTAGCCATGTATGGAAGTGAAACATGGACGATAAATAGTTTAGACAAGAAGAGAATAGAAGCTTTCGAAATTTGGAGCTACAGAAGAATGCTGAAGATTAGATGGGTAGATAACTAATGAGGTGGTATTGGATAGAATTGGGGGGAAGAGGAGTTTGTGGCACAACTTGACTAGAAGAAGGGATCGGTTGTTAGGGCATGTTCTGAGGCGTCAAGGGATCACCAATTTAGTACTGGAGGGCAGCGTGGAGGGTAAAAATCGTAGAGGGAGACCAAGAGATGAATACACTAAACAGATTCAGAAGGATGTAGGCTGCAGTAGGTACTGGGAGATGAAGAAGTTTGCACAGGATAGAGTAGCATGGAGAGCTGCATAAAACCAGTCTCAGGACTGAAGACCACAACAACAACAATGCGGCAGCATCTGTACCTAATACGTTCCAAAACTCCGCGCGTGAAAACGGATTCTATAGGTGTTAAAAAGTTACGATCAAGTGTTTTGGATAGTCCTTGAACTAGACACCATTTATATACCCAACAGAAGAATCGTCTCAGTGCCACTATCCTACAGTACAGAGTCAACTTTGATTATTGGTTCAAATGGCTCTGAGCACTATGGAACGTAACATCTGCGGTCATCAGTCCCCTAGAACTAAGAACTACTTAAACCTAACTAACCTAAGGACATCACACAACACCCAGTCATCAACTTTGATTATTCTATATTTCCTCCTGCTCACGAAAATGGAGCAAATCGGTTAGATCTTTTTGCATTTGATGTGATGTACGTTAGGCTTAGTGGGATTAATGAAGGCACCATTAGTTCAGGGGCGGTAAATCGGAAAACCCCAAGAAAAGGTTTTTTCACAATATTTTACCTGTCACTAGAGGACCAAGATTCAGCCTAGGACTCCAAGACCGCTACGCACAGCAAACGGCTGAACTTTCTACGATATTTACAAGATACCGTTCTCGAATAACCTTGACAATTTTCTTGATATCTTTACCCGTTTATAAGATCAGAGGTTCAAAGCTAGCCTACTGCTACACGTAAAATCCAGTGTGAGGCGAATTCCAAATAATAAATAACTGCAGGAAAATTGCTCAGATTTTAACGGTGTAATCTATAGGCATGTATCGACAACACCTCAAAAACTTTTTTTTTTATACCAAAACCCAGCCGCTGATTCCGAGACGTTTATGCACAGCAAATTGCTGTAATTGTTACGATGTATGCCTAACATCTCGATCTCGAAAAACGGTGAAAATTTTCTTCGTATCTTTATCCGTTTCCGAGATATAAGGGTCAAAAGTTACCCTACCTGTACACGTAAAACACTCACGTAAAATCCGGTGTGAGGCGAAAACGTAGTTTTTGAAGTGAATTAGTAAGGTGAAATATGCTCTAAAGTCTCTCCCTTATCATCTTTGAACTCCATGTTATAGTACTAAAGCACATGCAAAATTTTTTTGTACGTAAAAACCGATTTGAAGTGCAAAATTAGCTTTGTCTCATTTTAATTTCACACAAGAAAACTGTCTAAATTTAGCTGACCAATACATTTCTTTTGATATGAGATACACGCCATGCTGCCTCAGGGAAAAGAAAGGAACCACGGGAAAAATGCTTTTATCAAAGCACAAAAAATGCGATATGCTCCTGTTTATTAAGACTGACTGAAAAGTGGGGTACTAGCTGCCTTATTCTACCTTCCTAACAGCTTTAGAAATTGTCCCAGAAATTTTGGCATGCGAAGATATTCATGTTTTTTGTTGAGAGAAAAGAAGACAGTGGCAGTGGCAAAGAGACAGAGCAGTAATAAGTACTGGAAGATAAAAGACAGTGATTGCGTTATAGACAGTACGAAGAAGACAATGGATGCGTGAGAGAAAGAGAGGGAGGCAGTGGCATTGGACCATAGCAGTTATTGGCAGAACAGTGGCAGGATGGGAGGAATAGAGAGAAGGAGAAACTGGAAGTGGCTGAGAGGCAGTGATAATCACAGACAAAGCCGATGACAATGACAACGAGGAAGAGAGAGACAGTGACATTGAGAAGGGACAGCAGCAGTGGGAAGGAAGGAATGAGATAGTAGCAGAAAGAGAGAAAGAGAGGGAGACAGTGAGAGGAGGCTGAAGTAATAGGACACTGCTGTTGAAATTGCTCGTGAATATTTTATAAAGTTTTAGTCTTCAGTTACTTATTTTAAAGTTTATTTGTGTTAATATTAACTGTAAAATTAACTTATTAGTCGATTTTCATTAATCTCAGTCTTTCTTCCTGTGTTGTTGACTCGAGTGGTCTGTTATTCGTCAGTGTGCTTACGTCGTTCGCCCAAGTCTCATGCCTCGGTAGTGTGTTTACGTTTCACGGCGTGCGGTTGCAGCTGTTGCGGCTATAAAGCTAAGTACTGACAAAGTTATTTGTGCACTGTTATACAGTTATTAAATTTAACAGTTTTCAACGGTGTATAAAGCTAATTGTGGCGAAATAACGATTTAAGAAACCTTTGGAAAAGTTCGTTCGCTGTGTTTTTTAGAGTTTTCTGTGCGTTCAAGTCGTTTAGTAAATTTCGTGCGGTACTTTTCAGCTGACATTTCTTATTCTTTCTAGTGAAATATTTCAGTAAAATTTTCATTCACTGTTTTAACTGCGTTGAGTGTTCCAGCTTGAATTTTTTATTTTAGTTAATAAATTTTGTGAAGTTTTGTTGGTATTGGTATTAGTGTGGTGTAGTAGTATTAATACAAGTAGTTGCTTTCTTAGTAGAGAGAGAATTTCGAGACCGCTATTGTTAGTTCTACAAATAGTTCTACTGGTACAACTGAACGTAGGTAACGCAGACGGCTAGTTTTTTTCAGTAACTGTAAAATTTTACCATGAGTGAGAAGTGTGGGCTCTGTCTTAGGTTTGTGAGTAGTTGGTTACGGTGTGGGATTTGTTCGAAGTTTTATCGTTGGGGGAATGCAGTGGGGAAGCCAGTGGGCATTCTAGAGGGATCCTCTCCTGGGAGTGCAGAAACTGTACTAGAAATAAGTTGATAGAGGAGAAGTAACGTAAGATCTGTGTCCTCCAGGTGCAGTTACAACGCGCAGCGCACAGGTGCAACTAGATAGGTTGAGGAGGTAAGGTCGATGGGGAATGGGAACTGGCAGTTGGCAAGAAGGCAGCTAGGAGGAGGAGGTATTCAGACAATTGTACTTTGCATATATGCAATACATTTGACCAGCTGTCAGGGTTGAGTGGAGAGGAGCCTCTTGTAGCTGTAGGTGAAGGGAACATGCAGCAGTCCTCAGAATTTAGGAGGTCTAAGTCAGCTGCAAAGTCTAACAGAAAGAAGGAAGTTCTGCTGCTAGGTAGTTCGCACGGTAGAGGTGTGGGCCAGCAGTTGCAGGAAGTGTTGGGGAGTGAGTACCAGGTCACCAGCATTGTGAAGCCTAATGCAGGGTTGGCTCAGGTGACTGTTAACATAGGGGAGCTATGTAGGAATTTTACGGAGGAGGGTCAGGTAGTGAGTAGGTGGAGCAAGGAATACCCTTGATACGGACGGGGAATAGATTAGATTAGATTAGATTAATACTTGTTCCATAGATCATGAATACGACACTTCGTAATGGTGTGGAACGTGCTAGGTTAATAAAAGATGTCTGTACAAGATATTACATTACACAAAATATTGCATGACACTAATGTTTAAGTTGGTTTTTTCCCCCTCCCTTAATTTATATCTAAAACTTCAGCCAATGAGTAGAAGGAGTTGTCATCTAGAAAGTCTTTTAATTTATTTTTAAATGTTGGTTGGCTATCTGTCAGGCTTTTGATGCTGTTTGGTAGGTGACCAAAGACTTTTGTGGCAGCATAATTTACCCCTTTCTGTGCCAAAATCAGATTTAACCCTGCATAGTGAAGATCATCCTTTCTCCTGGTGTTATAGCTATGCGCACTGCTATTACTTTTGAACTGCGTTGGATTATTAACAACAAATTTCATAAGTGAATATATATACTGTGAGGTTACTGTGAGGATCCCTAGATCCTTAAATAGATATTTGCAAGATGACCGTGGGTGGGCTCCAGCAATTATTCTGATTACACGTTTTTGAGCAATGAATACTTTCCTGCTCAACAATGAATTACCCCAGAATATGATACCATACGAAAGCAGTAAATGACAGTAGGCATAGTAAGCTAATTTACTTAGATTCTTATCACCAAAATTTGCAATAACCCTAACAGCATACGTAGCTGAACTCAGACGTTTCAGCAGACCATCAGTGTTCCAGTTTGAAAATTCTACCTTAGCTACAGACTTCTGTTCAAAGTCTATATTTATTACTGGCGTTGTGCCATTTACTGTACAGAACTGTATATACTGTGTTTTATCAAAATTTAAAGAGAGTCCGTTTGCTGAGAACCACTTAATAATTTTGTGAAAAAAATCACTTACAAATACATCACTTAGTTCTTGGTTTTTGGATGTTATTACTATACTTGTATCATCAGCAAAAAGAACTAACTTTACATCTTCATCAATGTGGAATGGTAAGTCATTAATGTATATTAAGAACAGTAAAGGACCGAAGACCGAACCCTGTGGGACCCCTTACTTGATAGCCCCCCAGTTTGAGGAATCAGCTGTTGTTTTAACATTACATGAACCACTTATTTCAACTTTCTGCATTCTTCCAGTTAAGTATGATTTAAACCATTTGTGCACTGCCCCCCTCAAACCGTAATGATTTAGCTTATCTAAAAGAATTCCGTGACTTACACAATCAAAGGCCTTTGAGAGATCACAAAAAATACCAATGGGTGATGTCCGGTTATTCAGAGCATTTAATATTTCATCAGTGAAAGCGTATATAGCATTTTCTGTTGAAAAGCCTTTCTGAAAACCAAACTGACATTTTGTTAGTACTTTATTTTTACAAATATAGGAGGCTACTCTTGAATACATTACTTTCTCAAAAATTTTTGTTACAGCTGTCAGAAGAGAGATTGGGCGATAGTTGTTGACATCCGACGTATCCCCCTTTTTATGCAATGGTTTTACAATGGCATATTTCAGTCTATCGGGGAAAACACCCTGCTCCAAAGAGCATACGTGGCTGAGAATCCTACTTATCTGTGGGGAACAAGCTTTAAGTACCTTGCTGGAAATGCCATCAATTCCGTAAGAGCTTTTACTTTTCAGTGAGTTTATTATTTTACTGATTTCAGAGGGGGAGATTGGTGGAAATACAGTTGTTTCAAACTGCACAGGTATGGCCTCTTATATTAGTAGCCTTGCCTCTATGATGTAGGCAGTGACCTGGTAAAGATAGCTACTCAAACTGGTGGCGCCAATGTGCATTTCGTTCAACTGTTTCAGCGTCATGATCGGCCTCACCTTAATGCGACTGTTAGGGGCGTTAACATGGGGCTGGAGAGGGCGCTAATGGCAGAGGGCATAGGTGACATTTCAGTGGTGCCAGTTGAGTCTATCAGTAGATTGGGTTTCACTAGGCATGGCCTGCACCTCAATAGGTATGGAAGAGGAGGCTGGCTAAGCTTATAGGTGACAGGGTAGTGGGTGGTGGTGGGATCTCTCATGGAAAAATTCCTGTAGTAGTTGGTGTTAGAGCTGCACCTTTTTTAGGTTGAAGTCAGCTGATAGGAATACCTACTTAAAGGAAGTCCCTCTAACTAAGGAATCACCTTCAGAGGATGTCATATTTCCAGGCATAGAGGGAATTAGCGTATTTTATCAAAATACAGGGTGATTCAAAAAGAATACCACAACTTTAAAAATGTGTATTTAATGAAAGAAACATAATATAACCTTCTGTTATACATCATTACAAAGAGTATTTAAAAAGGTTTTTTTTCACTCAAAAACAAGTTCAGAGATGTTCAATATGGCCCCCTCCAGACACACGAGCAATATCAACCCGATACTCCAACTCGTTCCACACTCTCTGTAGCATATCAGGCGTAACAGTTTGGATAGCTGCTGTTATTTCTCGTTTCAAATCATCAATGGTGGCTGGGAGAGGTGGCCGAAACACTATATCCTTAACATACCCCCATAAGAAAAAATGGCAGGGAGTAAGATCAGGGCTTCTTGGAGGCCAGTGATGAAGTGCTCTGTCACGGGCTGCCTGGCGGCCGATCCATCGCCTCGGGTAGTTGACGTTCAGGTAGTTACGGACAGATAAGTGCCAATGTGGTGGCGCTCCATCCTGCTGAAATATGAATGGTTGTGCTTCTTGTTCGAGCTGAGGGAACAGCCAATTCTCTAACATCTCCAGATACTGTAGTCCAGTTACAGTAGCACCTTCGAAGAAAAAGGGACCAAAAACTTTATTGGCTGAAATGGCACAGAAAACGTTCACCTTAGGCGAGTCACGTTCATACTGAGTTGTTTCCCGCGGATTCTCAGTGCCCCATACTGTCGTCGATTCACTTCTGCCGTACTCAATAACACAAAAAGCTTTCTGTTGAGCGGTCGCCATCTTAGCATCAACTGACGCTGACGCCTAGTCAACAGCGCCTCAAGCGAACAAATGTACAACTAAATGAAACTTTATAGCTCCCTTAATTCGCCGACAGATAGTGCTTAGCTCTGCCTTTTGTCGTTGCAGAGTTTTAAATTCCTAAAGTTGTGGTATTCTTTTTGAATCACCCTGTATAAGAGGTATTAGAGATAAAGTTAGCGAACTACTTATAGATCTTGACTCTGACATTATTGGTATATCAGAAAACCACTTAAATAATTTGACAATTCAGAGGCTTCCTTTACCAGGATACAGATTAGCTGGCTGATTTCCAAGGAGCTCCGCGTGGAATGGGGCAGTGGCCATATACGTAAAAAACAGTGTTCTGTGTGAGTGCATAGATGTATCACGACACTGCACTGATCAGATATTTAAATGTTGAGCAGGGGCAGCTGAGTTTAGTGAAACTAAACTTCTGATTGTTGTTGTTTATAGGTCCCATAACTCTGACTTCAGGGCATTTCTGCTCAAGCTAGATAGGGTTCTTGATTCACTTTATAGCAAGTACCAGAAATTAGTTATATGTGGTGACTTCAGTATTAATTTTTTATATGACTGTGCAAGAAAAAGGATGTTGGTAGATCTCCTAAACTCATATGATCTGATGCAGACTGTGTTTTTTTCCGACTATGGTGCAGGGGAACAGTAGCACAGTCATAGACAGTATTTTTATTCATTCTACATTACTACACTCCTGGAAATTGAAATAAGAACACCGTGAATTCATTGTCCCAGGAAGGGGAAACTTTATTGACACATTCCTGGGGTCAGATACATCACATGATCACACTGACAGAACCACAGGCACATAGACACAGGCAACAGAGCATGCACAATGTCGGCACTAGTACAGTGTATATCCACCTTTCGCAGCAATGCAGGCTGCTATTCTCCCATGGAGACGATCGTAGAGATGCTGGATGTAGTCCTGTGGAACGGCTTGCCATGCCATTTCCACCTGGCGCCTCAGTTGGACCAGCGTTCGTGCTGGACGTGCAGACCGCGTGAGACGACGCTTCATCCAGTCCCAAACATGCTCAATGGGGGACAGATCCGGAGATCTTGCTGGCCAGGGTAGTTGACTTACACCTTCTAGAGCACGTTGGGTGGCACGGGATACATGCGGACGTGCATTGTCCTGTTGGAACAGCAAGTTCCCTTGCCGGTCTAGGAATGGTAGAACGATGGGTTCGATGACGGTTTGGATGTACCGTGCACTATTCAGTGTCCCCTCGACGATCACCAGTGGTGTACGGCCAGTGTAGGAGATCGCTCCCCACACCATGATGCCGGGTGTTGGCCCTGTGTGCCTCGGTCGTATGCAGTCCTGATTGTGGCGCTCACCTGCACGGCGCCAAACACGCATACGACCATCATTGGCACCAAGGCAGAAGCGACTCTCATCGCTGAAGACGACACGTCTCCATTCGTCCCTCCATTCACGCCTGTCGCGACACCACTGGAGGCGGGCTGCACGATGTTGGGGCGTGAGCGGAAGACGGCCTAACGGTGTGCGGGACCGTAGCCCGGCTTCATGGAGACGGTTGCGAATGGTCCTCGCCGATACCCCAGGAGCAACAGTGTCCCTAATTTGCTGGGAAGTGGCGGTGCGGTCCCCTACGGCACTGCGTAGGATCCTACGGTCTTGGCGTGATCCGTTCGTCGCTGCGGTCCAGTCCCAGGTCGACGGGCACGTGCACCTTCCGCCGACCACTGGCGACAACATCGATGTACTGTGGAGACCTCACGCCCCACGTGTTGAGCAATTCGGCGGTACGTCCACCCGGCCTCCCGCATGCCCACTATACGCCCTCGCTCAAAGTCCGTCAACTGCACATACGGTTCACGTCCACGCTGTCGCGGCATGCTACCAGTGTTAAAGACTGCGATGGAGCTCCGTATGCCACGGCAAACTGGCTGACACTGACGGCGGCGGTGCACAAATGCTGCGCAGCTAGCGCCATTCGACGGCCAACACCGCGGTTCCTGGTGTGTCCGCTGTGCCGTGCGTGTGATCATTGCTTGTACAGCCCTCTCGCAGTGTCCGGAGCAAGTATGGTGGGTCTGACACACCGGTGTCAATGTGTTCTTTTTTCC
The DNA here is from genome assembly GCF_023898315.1 of Schistocerca nitens. Taxonomy (NCBI): domain Eukaryota; kingdom Metazoa; phylum Arthropoda; class Insecta; order Orthoptera; family Acrididae; genus Schistocerca; species Schistocerca nitens. Next base: position 27,681,589 of record NC_064625.1, on the reverse strand, counting down.
ATTTCCAGGAGTGTAGATGGACGTACTGTTAGCAAAAGGGTGAATGGCCTTTCAGACCATGATGCACAAATTTTAACAGTAAATGGCTTTAGTGCTCAAACAAATGTCACATATAATCACAAACTATGTAGGCTAGCTAATACTATGGCAACAGAGAGTTTTTAAACCTCATCAAGGAACAAGAGTAGCAGGATGTTTATAGTGCCGATAACATAGACGATAAATGTAACGCCTTCCTCAACACGTTTCTCATGCTCTTTGTGAGTTGCTTTCCATTATAACGTTTTAGACGAGGTAATAGCAATAAAAGGCAGCCTCTCTGGCTGACTAACGGGATAAGGATATCATGTAGAACAAAGTGGGAATTATGTCGAAATGTTAGAAGTAGCCAATCTAACTAAAGTAGCCCGTTACAAACCGTACTGCAAGGTAATTAAAAATGTTAGAAAGTCAGAGTATGTGGTACACAAATACAGTAGCTAATTTACAGGATAAAATTAAAACCATGTGGTCAGTTGTGAAGGAAGTGTCTGGTCAGCAGCACAACGGCGACGATATAAAGTCAGTTCATAGTAAAAATATTTCTGTTGCTGATAAATTAGATATATGTGTAGTATTAGCGATCATTTTCTGAGCATTGCTGATGAATTAAATAAAATATAGTTTTGACATGGAATCGTACAACTCTGAGCAATTGCCTTTCTGAGATTGATGTCTGAAATGCTCCTCTGTGATACTGACAAAGGGGGAGATTGAGTCAATATTTAAATCACTTAAGACTAAGGACTCTCATGGATATAATGGAGTGCCTAGCAGTTATTAAAGTACCGTGCTGCACATGTTAGCCCTGTATTTAACCATATTTGTAGTTTTTCCTTTAGGGATGGTCAGTTTCCTGAACAATTAAAGTACTCAGTAAAGCCGCTTTATAAAAAGGGAGAAATGGATAATGTAGACAATTTTAGAGCTATTTTAATATCAGTGTTTACTAAGGTTATTGAAAAGGCTGTATATTTAAGGATAATTAGCCATTTTACATCACACGATTTGCTATCAGATGTACAGTTCGGCTTTAGAAGTCGTTTAACAACTGAAAATGCTAGGTTCTCTTTTCTCTGTGAGGTACTGGATGGGTTAAACAAAAGGTTTCGAACGCTAGGAATATCTTTTTTATTTAACTAAGGCGTTTGATTCTGTTGATCACAAAATATTGCTCCAGAAGTTGGACCATTGTGGAATACAGAGAGTAGCTCACAATTAGTTCACCGCTTTCTTTAACAACAGACAGCAAAAGGTCATTAATCACAGTGTGGGGAGTGGCTGTGATGTGGGGTCTGAATGGGGTACTGTCAAGTGGGGGGTGCCTCAGGGATCAGGGTTGCGGCCACTCCTGTTCCTTAAATACATAAATGATACGCCCTCTAACATTAGGGGTAATTCTAAAATATTTCTGTTTGCTGGTGACACTAGCTTGGTAGTAAAGGATGTTGTGTGCAACATTGGCTCTGTTTCAAATAGTTCAAATAACTTCATGGCTCGTAGAAAATACCTTATCGCTAAATCACAGTAACACTCAGTTTTTACAGTTTCTAACACACAATTCAATAAAACCTGACGTTTTAATTTCACTGAATGGGCATATAATTACTGAAACGGAACAGTTCAAATTTCTATGTGTTCAGATAGATAGTAAACTGTCGTGGAAATTCCACGTTCAGGATCTGGGTCAAAGACTTGATACTGCCACTTTTACTAGTCGAACGGTATCTGAAGTAAGTGATAGTTCGACGCGAAAATTAGTCTACTTTGCTTATTTTTCATTCGCTTATGTCGTATGGTGGTATATTTTGGGGTAACTCTACCCATTCTAAAAGGACATTTTTGGTTCAGAAAGGGCAGTTCGAGCAATAAGTGGTGTAAGTTCACGAACCTCTTGTCGACCCCTGTTCACTACTCTCAATGTTTTGACATTGCTGTCCATTGATAGTGACCGGCCTAAATATCTCACGAAATGAGCATCAAACGAAAAAACTACAAAGAATGAAACTCGTCTAGCTTGAAGGGGGAAACCAGATGGCACTATAGTTGGTCCGCTAGATGGCGCTGCCATAGGTCAAACGGATATCAACTGCGTTTTTTTAAATAGGAACCCCCATTTTTATTACATATTCGTGTAGTGAGTGAAGAAATATGAATGTTTTAGTTGCACCACTTTTTTCGCTTTGTGATAGATGGCGCTGTAATAGTCACAAACGTATAAGTACGTGGTGTCACGTAATATTCCGCCAATGCGGACGGTATTTGCTTCGTGATACATTACCCGTGTTGAAAGTTTACGAATTGCGGAAAAGGTAGATATCGTATGATGTATGGCTATTGTGATCAAAATTCCCAACGGGCGTGTGCTATGTAAAGTGCTCGGTATTCTGGACGACATCATCCAAGTGTCCGTACCGTTCGCCGGATAGTTACGTTATTTAAGGAAACAGGAAGTGTTCAGCCACATGTGAAACGTCATCCACGATCTGCAACAAATGATGATACTCAAGTAGGTGTTTTAGCTGCTGTCGCGGCTATTCCGCACATCAGTAGCAGACAAATTGCGCGAGAATTGGGAATGCTACATGAACATGGATTGCACCCGTACCATATTTCTATGCACCAGGAATTGCATGGCGACGACTTTGAACGTCGTGTACAGTTCTGCCACTGGGCACAAGAGAAATTACGGGACGATGACAGATTTTTTGCACGCGTTCTATTTAGCAATGAAGCGTCATTCACCAACAGGGGTAACGTAATCCGGCATAATATGCACTATTGGGCAACGGAAAATCCACGATGGCTCCGACAAGTGGAACATCAGCGACCTTGGCGGGTTAATGTATGGTGCGGCATTATGGGAGGAAGGATAATTGGCCCCCATTTTATCGATGGCAATCTAAGTGATGCAATGTATGCTGATGTCCTACGTAATGTGCTACCGATGTTACTACAAGCTGTTTCACTGCATGACAGAACGGCGATGTAATTCCAACATGGTGGATGTCCGGCACATAGCTCGCGTGCGGTTGAAGTGGTATTCAATAGCATATTTCATGACGGGTGGATTGGTCGTAGAAGCACCATAACCATGGCCCCCACTTTCACCGTATCTGACGTCCCCGGATTTCTTTCTGTGGGGAAAGTTGAAGGATATTTGCTATCTTGATCCACCGACAACGCCTGACAACATGCGTCAGAGCATTGTCAATGCATGTGCGAACATTACGGAAGGCGAACTACTCGCTGTTGAGAGGAATGTCGTTACACGTATTGCCAAATGCACTGAGGTTGACGGACTTGATTTTGAGCATTTATTGCATTAATATGGTATTTATAGGTAATCACTCTGTAGCAGCATGCGTTCTCAGAAATGATAAGTTCACGAAGGTACATGTATCACATTGGAACATCTTCCGTGCATTTTCGTTACAGTTCTACAGACTCGCGACAGTTTTTGTCATCTTATGTTCTTACAGGTGGGCAGGGTGTGTCCTTCGCCTACACGCCTGTAAGAAAATGACTCCTGTTTCAATTGCAGGTTTTTCACAATCCTCATGTATCTGGTGGAAACTTTCCAAATTGTGTAGCGAATGTTTGCGAAAGATGACAATCACCCGAAATGAATCAATGTTGTTGTTATTGTCTTGTACCGGCCACATAAGACATAAATAACAGTAGTCCTATCAATGAATTCTGTTACAACGTAAATAATATTAGCAACGAAGTCTAGAAATTTTTCATAATGATAAATAATTTCATCCCAATGAAATTTATCATTATGAAAAATTTCTAGACTACGTTGCTGATATTAATTACATTGTAACATCAATAAAACGTACGTCTCAGACACACTGCCGAAATGTCGCAGGTAGCACGAGTCGTCCACACATAAGAGGCGCGTGAGGAAAGTAAAGAAACTGATGTTTTATCTACTAAATAATTTTTTTAAAATAATAGTATCGTCGCCTTCAAAGTAGTTCGCCTCGGCCGCTATACACTGGTGGAGACGTCGTTCCCAGTCTTGGTAACAGCACTGAAAGGCTTCAATTGATAGGGCCTTTAACGTGTCACTCACAATCTTTTGAATGTTCTCTAGAACCCCAAAATGACGTTCTTTTAAGATATTTATTTATATTCTGGGAAAAGAAAAAGTCACAAGGACTCAGATCAGGCAAACAGGGAGGCTGTGGAACAACAGCAATACCTTTTGAGGTCAAAAATTCCGTGACGGGAGTGCGGTGTGACATGGCCCGTTGTCATAATGAAGCATCCACTTGTCTGCAGTGTCCAGTATCAATCGATTCACACTTTTTCTGACTCTTTCAAGGAAGTCTTTGTAAACCACTTCGTTGACAGTTAGTCCCGGAGGAATAAATTCTTTAGGTATGATACCCCTACTGTCAAAAACAAATAATTAAATATATCAGGGTTGTTCTAATCACTGATTTGCTCATTCGAGCTTTTATTTTTAAAAAATGGTTCAAAAGGCTCTAAGCACTAGGGGACTTAACATCTGAGGTTATCAGTCACCTAGACTTAGAACTACACTACTGGTCAATAAAATTGCTACATCAAGAAGAAATGCAGATCATATACCGGTAATCATTGGACAAATATATTATACTAGAACTGACATGTGATTACATTTTTACGCAATTTGGGTACATAGATACTGAGAAATCAGTACACAGAACAACCAACTCTGGCCGTAATAACGGCCTTGATACGCCTTGGCATTGAGTCAAACAGAGCTTGGATGGCGTGTACAGGTACAGCTGCCCATGCAGCTACAACACGATACCACAGTTCATCAAGAGTAGTGACTAGCGTATCGTGACGAGCCAGTTGCTCGGCCAGCATTGACCAGACGTTTTCAGTTGGTGAGAGATCTGGAGAATGTGCTGGCCGCGGCAGCAGTCGAACATTTTCTGTATCCAGAAAGGACCGTACAAGACGTGCAACATGCGGTCGTTCATTATCCTGCTGAAATGTAGGATATCGCAGGGATCGAATGAAGGGTAGAGCCACGTGTCGTAACACATATGAAATGTAACGTCCACTTTTCAAAGTGCCGTCAATGCGAACAAAAGGTAACAGAGACGTGTAACCAATGGCACCTCATACCATCACGCCAGGTGATACGCCAGTATGGTTACGACGAATACACGCTTCCAATGTTCGTTCACCGCGATGACGCCAAACAGGTATGCGACCATCATGATGCTGTAAACAGAACCTGGATTCATCCGAAAAAATAAAGTTTTTCCATTCGTGCACCCAGGTTCGTCGTTGAGTGCACCGTCGCAGGGGCTCCTGTCTGTGATGCAGCATCGTAACCGCAGCCATGGTCTCGGAGCTGATAGTCCATGCTGCTGCAAACGTCGTCGAACTGTTCGTGCAGATGATTGCTGTCTTGCAAACGTCCCCATCTGTTGACTCAGGGATCGAGACGTGGCTGCACGATCCGTTACAACCGTGCGGATAAGATGCCTGTCATCACCGATTCCATATTCTGCTAACAGCCATTGGATCTCGACCAACACGAGCAGCAATGTCGCGATACGATAAACCGCAATGATAATAGGCGACAATCCGACCTTTATCAAAGTCCGAAAGTCCTTACACGAGGCATCACAACGAAGTTTCACCTGGCAACGCCGGTCAACTGCTGTTTGTGTATGAGAAATCGGTGGGAAACTTTCCTTAAGTCAGCACGTTGTAGGTGTCGCCACCGGCGCCAACCTTGTGTGAATGCTCTGAAAAGCTAATCATTTGCATATCACAGCATCTTCTTCCTGTCGGTAAATCTCGCGTATGTAGCACGTCATCTTCATGGTGTAGCAATTTTAATGGCCAGTAGTGTACTTAAACCGAACTAACCTACGGACGTCACACACATCCATGCCCGAGGCGGGATTCGAACCTGCGACCGTAGCAGCAGCGCCGTTCCAGACTGAAGCGCCTAGAACCGCACGGCGACTCTAACAACACAACATTTCAAGACCTGCTCGCAGTGTTGTCGCTATCACGACTTTTCTCAAACACCGTATTAGAAATAAAACTCCCCGCCGATTTGTTCTGTCTGCATGTGTAGGCTAATCAAAGAGTCTACTGTAAGGATTTTTATACGGTTTTCACTAACAGGCAAGATGATTCGGGAGGAAAGTTTGTGTACATCATGGCCGGCTGGTGTGGCCAAGCGGTTCTCGGCGCAAGTTCGAATCCTGCCTCGGGCATGGATGTGCGTGATGTCCGTAGGTTAGTTAGGTTTAAGTAGTTCTAAGGTCTAGGGGACTGATGACTTCAGATGTTAAGTCCCATAGTGTTGGGAGCCATTTGAACCATTTGTGTACATCATTATATGTTACAAACTGGTGATCCGGCTGTAGACAGTTCGTGCTACCCTTGCGAACCAGCGGCAGGTCGCTGGTGTAATATGATGCAATGTAATGTTGTTATTTCCGGGTGAGTGCCTGCCATTAAAACAGGTAGTTACTGTATTTGGAACGTCTCGCATTATCGTATTTCTTGTCGCGAGACCGTAGTAAGTGTGCGGTGAGCGTTTTAACGGCAGAGCTGTCCCAGTTCTGGTTGTCTGTTGGCGATGGAACGCTACGAGTATTTACTGTGTGCGTTAATTACAGGTCGCTACCGCCATTAAACCGACTGGTGAAGAGATCTCCGCCTTATACAATGGTATTTTATTTCTGTTATGTTACACGTTGAGTAATAACGTAAGCCTAACGAATACTTTCGTTTGCACCCTGGTTATAGCGTTATACACACATGCAGATGGCTGTAGTATCGGGTGCACAAGGTATAAAAGGGCAGTGCCCTGACGTCATTTGTACTCGGGTGATTCACGTGGAAACGTTTCTGACGTGATTGTCGCCCACGACAGGATTTAACAGACTCTGAACGCAGAATGACAGTTAAAGCTAAACGCAAGGGGTATTCCATTCCATTTCGGAAATTATCAGGGAATTCAGTATTGAGTGAGCGGGGAACAGCATATTTCAGTCATTACATCTCACAACGGGCTTCACTTAACGACAGAGTGCAGCTGCGTTTCCGTACAGTGATCAGTGCTAATAGACAAGCAACGCTGCGTGAAATAATCGCAGAAATCAACGTGGGATGTACGACGAACGTATCCATCAGGACAGTGCGGCAAAATTTGGCGTTAATGGGCTACGGCAGCAGACGACAGATGAGAGTGCCTTTGCTAACAGCACGACACCGCCTCCAGTCTCTCTTCTGGGCACGTGACCATATCGGTTGAACCCTTGGACTCTTTTCGGACTTCAAGGAATACTGCATGTGAAACTTCCTGGCAGATTAAAACTGTGTACCGGACCGAGACTCGAACTCGGGACGTTTGCCTTTCGCGGGCAAGTGCTCTACCAACTGAGCTACCCAAGCACGACTCCGCTGCAGAGTGGAAATCTCATTATGGAAACATCCCCCTGGCTGTGGCTAAGCCATGTCTCCGCAATATCCTTTCTTTCAGGAGTGCTAGTCCTGCAAGGTTCGCAGCAGAGTTTCTGTGAAGTTTGGAAGGTAGGAGATGAGGTACTGGCAGAAGTAAAGCTGTGAGGACGGGGTGTGCGTCGAGCTTGGGTAGCTCAGATGGTAGAGCACTTGCCCGCGAAAGGCAAAGGTTCTGAGTTCGAGTCTCGGTCCGGCACACAGTTTTAATGTGCCAGGAAGTTTCAGTAACGAGACTGTTAAGCTGCCAGACGTCCTGGAACTAACGCACGCAGCTTTCTCACATCTCACTGCCGAACGCTGGCGGGATACACAACGGCACTTGACTTCGTGAATTGTGTTGTTACAGAACTGAAATGTATTTCACGGATTCGGAGCAGGAAGGAGCTAAGAGATTACCAGACGACTGACTGTAATTAATACTTTCATTGGCCTCAGTATTCAACAGTACGGTGAAATCCCTGCCGTACGCTTTTACATCACGCATAGCACGCTCAGAAAAATTACTCTGTCTTTAAGATAGGAATTTTCATCACTCTTTTTTGTAATTAAAATACACTACTGACCATTAAAATTGCTGCACCACGACGATGACGTCCTACAGACGCGAAATTTAACCGACAGGAAGAATATGCTGTGATATGCGAATGATTAGCTTCTCAGAGCATTCACACAAGGTTGGCGCCGGAGGCGACACCTACAACGTGCTGACATGAGGACAGTTTCCAACCGATTTCTCATACACAGTTGACCGGCGTTGCCTGGTGAAACGTTGTTGTGATGCCTCGTGTGAGGAGGAGACATGCGTACCATCACGTTTCCGACTTTGATAAAGGTCGGATTGTAGCCTATCGCGATTGAGATTTACGTATCGCGACATTGCTGCTCGCGTTGGTCGAGATCCAATGACTGTTAACAGAATATGGAATTGGTGGGTTCAGGAGGGTAATACGGAACTCCGTGCTGGATCCCAACGGCCTCGTATCACTAGCAGTCGAGTTGACAGGCATCGTATCCACATGGCTGTAACGGATCGTGCATCCACGTCTCGATCCCTCAGTCAACAGATAGGGACGTTTGGAAGACGGCAACCATCTGCACGAACAGTTCGACGACGTTTGCAGCAGCAGGGACTATCAGCTCGGAGACCGTGGCTTCGGTTACCCTTTTCGCTGCATCCCAGACAGGAGCGCCTGCGATGGTGTACTCAGCGACGAACCTGGGTGCACGAATGGCAAAACGTCATTTTTTTCGGATGAATCCAGTTTCTGTTTACAGCATAATGATGGTCGCATCCCTGTTTGGCGACATTGCGGTCAACGCACATCGGAAGCGTGTATTCGTCATCGCCATACTGGCGTATCACCCGGCGTGATGGAATGGGGTGCCATTGGTTACACGTCTCGGTCATCTCTTGTCCGCATTGACGGCACTTTGAACAGTGTACGTACATTTCACATGTATTACGACCCGTGGCTCTACCCTTCATTCGATCCCTGCGAAACACTACATTTCAGTAGGATCATGCACGACCGTCGAAGTAGAGAGGATATAAAATGTAGACTGGCAATGGCAAGGAAAGCGTTTCTGAAGAAGAGAAATTTGTTAACATCGAGTATAGATTTAAGTGTCAGGAAGTCATTTCTGAAAGTATTTGTATGGAGTGTAGCCATGTATGGAAGTGAAACATGGACGGTAAATAGTTTGGACAAGAAGAGAATAGAAGCTTTCGAAATGTGGTGCTACAGAAGAATGCTGAAGATTAGATGGGTAGATCACATAACTAATGAGGAGGTACTGAATAGGATTGGGGAGAAGAGGAGTTTGTGGCACAACTTGACCAGAAGAAGGGATCGGTTGGTAGGACATGTTCTGAGGCATCAAGGGATCACCAGTTTAGTATTGGAGGGCAGCGTGGAGGGTAAAAATCGTAGGGGGAGACCAAGAGATAAATACACTAAGCAGATTCAGAAGGATGTAGGTTGCAGTAGGTACTGGGAGATGAAGAAGCTTGCACAGGATAGAGTAGCATGGAGAGCTGCATCAAACCAGTCTCAGGACTGAAGACCACAACAACAACAACAAACATGCACGACCGCATGTTGCAGGTCCTGTACAGTCCTTTCTGGATACAGAAAATGTTTGATTGCTGCCCTGGGCAGCACATTCTCCAGATCTCTCACCAATTGAAAACGTCTCGTCAATGGTGGCCGAGCAACTGGCTCGTCACAATACGCCAGTCACTACTCTTGATGAACTGTTGTATCGTGTTGAATCTGCATGGGCAGCTGTACCTGCACACGCCATCCAAGCCCTGTTTGACTCAATGCCCAGGCGTATCGAGGCCGTTTTTACGGCCAGAGTTGGTTGTTCTGGGTACTGATTTCTCAGGATCTATGCACCCAAACTGCGTGAAAATGTAATCACATGTCAGTTCTAGAATAATATATTTGTCCAATGAATACCTCTTTATCATTTGCATTTCTTCTTGGTGTAGCAATTTTAATGGCCAGTAGTGTACTATGTCAGGCGAGAACGAGAGTATTTTATGCTTTACTCCTGGTCACCCAGGAAGCGCGCAGTACTGCTGAAGTTTAGCCGAATATTATTTCATTATCTTTAAAAATTAAATGACAATAGAAGCTATATTGTTTATTTGCTTGTCTCTTTTTACGTCTGAACTGCAACTGCTCACATCATTGCAGGTTAGTTGGCAGTGGCAGTGGCATCCAAGTTTATTGCGCCGGTAAAGCTATTGCCCCGCATTATCGCTCAGTTATGTGCGTGTGACAAAGCGTAAAACGTATCCTTACGATCGTACTTGACTATACTGGTCACAAGTTGGCTTCCATTTCACATGTAACGAAATCCAATCAGATTCAAGCCAACGCGGAAGAATTCAAGACGTAATTAAAAGGAAGGTCAGTGTTGGCCGTAATATTTATGGTTTATTGATAGAAAAAGCGATTTTTAATCACATAGTGATCATCTTCAGTGCTGTGGTGTACAAATTAAACTCATAGGCATTGGTATCAGTAACCAAAACTGAGAAACGGTTATTGTGATTGTTTCTCAGTTTTGGTTACTGATAACTTGATACCCCCCCCCCCCCCCCCTCCCATGAACCATAGACCTTGCCGTTGGTGGGGAGGCTTGCGTGCCTCAGCGATACAGATAGCCGTACCGTAGGTACAACCACAACGGAGGGGTATCTGTTGAGAGGCCAGACAAACGTGTGGTTCCTGAAGAGGGGCAGCAGTCTTTTCAGTAGTTGCAAGGGCAACAGTCTGGATGATTGACTGATCTGGCCTTGTAACAATAACCAAAACGGCCTTGCTGTGCTGGTACTGCGAACGGCAGAGAGCAAGTGGAAACTACGGCCGTAATTTTTCCCGTAGCTTTACTGTATGATTAAATGTTGATGACGTCCTCTTGGCTAAAATATTCCGGAGGTAAAATAGTTCCCCATTCGCATCTCCGGGTGGGGACTACTCAAGAGGACGTCGTTATCAGGAGAAAGAAAACTGGCGTTCTACGGATCGGAGCGTGGAATGTCAGGTCCCTTAATCGGGCAGGTAGGTTAGAAAATTTGAAAAGGGAAATGGATAGGTTAAAGTTAGATATAGTGGGAATTAGTGAAGTTCGGTGGCAGGAGGAACAAGACTTCTGGTCAGGTGACTACAGGGTTATAAACACAAAGTCAAATAGGGGTAATGCAGGAGTAGGTTTAATAATGAATAGGTAAATAGGAACGCGGGTAAGCTACTACAAACAGCTTAGTGAACGCATTATTGTGGCCAAGATAGATACGAAACCCACACCTACTACAGTAGTACAAGTTCATATGTCAACTAGCTCTCCAGATGACGAAGAAACTGAAGAAATGTATGATCAAATAAAAGAAATTATTCAGATAGTGAAGGGAGACGAAAATTTAATAGTCATGGGTGACTGGAATTCGAGTGTAGGAAAAGGGAGAGAAGGAAACGTAGTAGGAGAATATGGATTGGGACTAAGAAATGAAAGAGGAAGCCGCCTTGTAGAATTTTGCACAGAGCATAACTTAATCATAGCTAACACTTGGTTCAAGAATCATAAAAGAAGGTTGTATACCTGGAAGAACCCTGGAGATACTAAAAGGTATCAGATAGATTATATAATGGTAAGACAGAGATTTAGGAACCAGGTTTTAAATTGTAAGACATTTCCAGGGGCAGATGTGGACTCGGACCACAATCTATTGATTATGACCTGTAGATTAAAACCGAAGAAACTGCAAAAAGGTGGGAATTTAAGGAGATGGGACCTGGATAAACTGAAAGAACCAGAGGTTGTACAGAGTTTCAGGGAGAGCATAAGGGAACAATTGACAGGAATGGGGGAAAGAAATACATTAGAAGAAGAATGGGTAGCTTTGAGGTATGAAGTAGTGAAGGCAGCAGAGGATCAAGTAGGTAAAAAGACGAGGGCTAGTAGAAATCCTTGGGTAATAAAAGAAATATTGAATTTAATTGATGAAAGGAGAAAATATAAAAATGCAGTAAATGAAGCAGGCAAAAAGGAATACAAACGTCTCAAAAATGAGATCGACAGGAAGTGCAAAATGGCTAAGCAGGGATGGCTAGAGGACAAATGTAGGGATGTAGGGGCTTATCTCACTAGGGGTAAGATAGATACTGCCTACAGGAAAATTAAAGAGACCTTTGGAGAAAAGAGAACCACTTGTATGAACATCAAGAGCTCAGGTGGAAACCCAGTTCTAAGCAAAGAAGGGAAAGCAGAAAGGTGGAAGGAGTATATAGAGGGTCGATACAAGGGCGATGTACTTGAGGACAATATTATGGAAATGGAAGAGGATGTAGATGAAGATGAAATGGGAGATACGATACTGCGTGAAGAGTTTGACAGAGCACTGAAAGACCTGAGTCGAAACAAGGCAACCGGAGTAGACAACATTCCATTGGAACTACTGACGGCCTTGGGAGAGCCAGTCCTGACAAAACTCTACCATCTGGTGAGCAAGATGTATGAAACAGGCGAAATACCCTCAGACTTCAAGAATAATATAATAATTCCAATCCCAAAGAAAGCAGGTGTTGACAGATGTGAGAATTACCGAACAATCAGTTTAATAAGCCACAGCTGCAAAATACTAACGCGAATTATTTACAGACGAATGGAAAAACTAGTAGAAGCCGACCTCGGGGAAGATCAGTTTGGATTCCGTAGAAATACTGGAATACGTGAGGCAATACTGACCTTACGACTTATCTTAGAAGAAAGATTAAGGAAAGGCAAACCTACGTTTTTAGCATTTGTAGACTTAGAGAAAGCTTTTGACAATGTTGACTGGAATACTCTCTTTCAAATTCTAAAGGTGGCAGAGGTAAAATACAGGGAGCGAAAGGCTATTTACAATTTGTACAGAAACCAGATGGCAGTTATAAGAGTCGAGGGACATGAAAGGGAAGCAGTGGTTGGGAAGGGAGTGAGACAGGGTTGTAGCCTCTCCCCGATGTTATTCAATCTGTATATTGAGCAAGCAGTAAAGGAAACAAATGAAAAATTCGGAGTAGGTATTAAAATTCATGGAGAAGAAGTAAAAACTTTCAGGTTCGCCGATGACATTGTAATTCTGTCAGAGACAGCAATGGACTTGGAAGAGCAGTTGAACGAAATGGATGGTGTCTTGAAGGGAGGATATAAGATGAACATCAACAAAAGCAAAACGAGGATAATGGAATGTAGTCGAATTAAGTCGGGTGATGCTGAGGGTATTAGATTAGGAAATGAGGCACTTAAAGTAGTAAAGGAGTTTTGCTATTTGGGGAGCAAAATAACTGATGATGGTCGAAGTAGAGAGGATATAAAATGTAGACTGGCAATGGCAAGGAAAGCGTTTCTGAAGAAGAGAAATTTGTTGACATCGAGTATAGATTTAAGTGTCAGAAAGTCATTTCTGAAAGTATTTGTATGGAGTGTAGCCATGTATGGAAGTGAAACATGGACAATAAATAGTTTGGACAAGAAGAGAATAGAAGCTTTTGAAATGTGGTGCTACAGAAGAATGCTGAAGATTAGATGGGTAGATCACATAACTAATGAGGAAGTATTGAATAGGATTGGGGCACAACTTGACCAGAAGAAGGGATCGGTTGGTAGGACATGTTCTGAGGCATCAAGGGATCACCAATTTAGTATTGGAGGGCAGCGTGGAGGGTAAAAATCGTAGAGGGAGACCAAGAGATGAATACACTAAGCAGATTCAGAAGGATGTAGGTTGCAGTAGGTACTGGGAGATGAAGAAGCTTGCACAGGATAGAGTAGCATGGAGAGCTGCATCAAACCAGTCTCAGGACTGAAGACCACAACAACAACAACAACAACTTGATACCAATGCCTATGAGTTTAATTTGTACACCACAGCACTGAAGATGATCACTATGTGATTAAAAATCGATTTTACTATCAATAAAGTATAAATATGAAGGCCAACACTGACCTTTCTTTAAATTTAACATATATGGTCGTTGTGCTGACAGCACTCAATGGAGTAGCCAATCAACAAGACGTAATGTTTACATCAGGTTCATTTTTATGATGAACAGGCTACAGTAACAGAGGTCACACCTATAGAAGAAAGGGTATAAAAAATAAAACTAAGACCTCCACCACCATCTACGAGATGCCGACTAATAGAAATCTTGCCGCATATCTTTACTTCTAGCGAACGGGATCAGATTTGAACATGGACCATGGAAAAATCAACAATAGGACCGGTGAGAACGGCATTACATGGCAACGCATCATAAATCGTTTTTTTTTTTTTTTTTTTTTTTTTTTTTTTTTTTGTCATCAGTCTACTGACTGGTTTGATGCGGCCCGCCACGAATTCCTTTCCTGTGCTAACCTCTTCATCTCAGAGTAGCACTTGCAACCTACGTCCTCAATTATTTGCGTGACGTATTCCAATTTCTGTCTTCCTCTACAGTTTTTGCGCTCTACAGCTCCCTCTAGTACCATGGAAGTCATTCCCTCATGTCTTAGCAGATGTCCTATCATCCTGTCCCTTCTCCTTATTAGTGTTTTCCACATATTCCTTTCCTCTCCGATTCTGCGTAGAACCTCCTCAATGAATGGTTCGAATGGCTCTGAGCACTATGGGACTTAACATCTATGGTCATCAGTCCCCTAGAACTTAGGACTACTTAAACCTAACTAACCTAAAAGAACAGCACACAACACCCAGTCATCACGAGGCAGAGAAAATCCCTGACCCCGCCGGGAATCGAACCCGGGAACCTCCTCATTCCACCTAATTTTCAACATTCGTCTATAGCACCACATCTCAAATGCTTCGATTCTCTTCTGTTCCGGTTTTCCCACAGTCCATGTTTCACTACCATACAATGCTGTACTCCAGACGTACATCCTCAGAAATTTCTTCCTCAAATTAAGGCCGGTAGGCCGGTATTTGATATTAGTAGACTTCTCTTGGCCAGAAATGCCTTTTTTGCCATAGCGAGTCTGCTTTTGATGTCCTCCTTGCTCCGTCCGTCATTGGTTATTTTGCTGCCTAGGTAGCAGAATTCCTTAACTTCATTGACTTCGTGACCATCAATCCTGATGTTAAATTTCTCGCTGTTCTCATTTCTACTACTTCTCATTACCTTCGTCTTTCTCCGATTTACTCTCAAACCATACTGTGTACTCATTAGACTGTTCATTCCGTTTAGCAGATCATTTAATTCTTCTTCACTTTCACTCAGGATAGCAATGTCATCAGCGAATCGTATCATTGATATCGTTTCACCTTATATTTTAATTCCACTCCTGAACCTTTCTTTTATTTCCATCATTGCTTCCTCGATGTACAGATTGAAGAACTTTTCTGCTCCTTACGTTTCGTCGGCCGACTGTCGGCAAGACTCAGCGGAGCAGCGCCTCTGAGGAAGTCCAGCGCAGTTCTGGACGAAACGTAAGGAGCAGAAAAGTTCTTAGACCACGACCTCACATCCCGGAAAGTATATCAACAGCCATGTCACCCGGTCGTGAAAGCCTTAATTCCGCAACGCATTCAGTTGGATATTTGCACATGGAACATCAATGTACGATGGGTTCTGGAAGTTCAACCAATGTGCGTGGCTTTTGTCAATAAACGACGTCCTTTAGTGTCTCCCCCCCCCCCCCCCAGGTAAAAATCCAGAGGAGTAGGTCTGGGGAACGTGGTGGATACTCCACAGCGCCTCTACGGCCTATCCATCTTCCTGGAAGATTTTCGTCGAGATACGCCCTGACACGATTTTGGTAGTGGGCTGGGGCACCATCTTGTTGAATGTAAACTCTTCCGTCTTCATAAGCCAGCCGGAGTGGCCGTGCGGTTCTAGGCGCAACAGTCTGGAACCGAGCGACTGCTATAGTCGCAGGTCGAATCCAGTCTCGGGCATGGATGTGTGTGATGTCCTTAGGTTAGTTAGGTTTAATTAGTTCTAAGTTCTAGGCGACTGATGACCTCAGAAGTTAAATCGCATAGTGCTCAGAGCCATTTGAACCATTTGAACCGTCTCCATACAAGTCTCGGATGGCAGGTAAAATGGATGTCTGAAGCTTCTGAAGGTACACCTCACCGTCAAAGAAGAATGGCCCAATCAAGCCGCAGCAAGACAGCCCACACCACACATTTACTCCTGGCAAATTCACGGCTTTGTCTACATGGACGTTCTGATTTTCGGCGGCGCAGTAGATGAAATTGTGGCGATTTACTCTACCATTGAGTTTGAAGTGTAGTTCATCAGACCATACAATCATCTCTGCAATCTCTTCATCGTTGGAACTAGGTATAACTAAGAACAAAACACTATCTAGCGAC
Source organism: Schistocerca nitens (assembly GCF_023898315.1). NCBI lineage: Eukaryota > Metazoa > Arthropoda > Insecta > Orthoptera > Acrididae > Schistocerca > Schistocerca nitens. Next base: position 27,665,187 of record NC_064625.1, on the reverse strand, counting down.
TGTCATCTGACAAAACAAAACTACGCAGTACAATGCTTGTGTGGAGATTGCCGGGACTACAAACAATTACACTACCAAAGATGAGACACCTTTGTCAATTAGTTTGCCAGTTATGGACTTTTAAACAGTGGATACATTTGATATAATCCATTATGGAGTCGAGGTAGCAGTTGTCGTTATACTGGTTATCACTGTTAGCATTCAACCGCGATTCTTATACATATATTTTAACAACGCGTTTCAAGAGACAAAGCTCTCATCATCAGGTTGTAAAGTCTATGTCATGAAATTAAACGGACTAAAAAGACAAAATACTATCACAAATAGTTGGGAAGTCCATAGAGTAAAACAGAATTAAAAGTATATTGGACTGTGGGTCCTCGTCTTACATTGAAGTTGTTGATACAAGTCAATGGCCGACCCATAGCTACCAGATATGCTGTCGCACTGTGCCGGCTCAGGACGTGCCTAGGTGTTGTGGCGTGGTTACAGCCGTGTGCTTGACGGTAACGCTATGCTATTGGGCGCGTGATTTCCTTATTGCATTGGTCTGCCATCGTTAGCCTCTCGCAACTCCGTCAGTGACATGCTACAAGTTTAAAGTCGCATACTTGCCCTAAGATAATTCTAAAAACCCGCTAAAAAATCTCATTTCTTTAAAATTATCTTGCGCATTTAGAATATTGCTTCGTTTCTTTTCATGGATAGCTATCTCGAATTCCTCTATTAAATCAAGTTTCCTCCCTTTCTTTTCTACATGCAATATTTCTGTTACCTTCTATGCTATTAAGGGGATGGCGTGTTTCATATATATGGTTCGCAACAGCTGATTTGTCATAATTTCCTAACCTGAACGCATATTTGTTCTTTATACCGGATCGCGAATGATCTTCCTGTCTGCCCTATATATTTTGCATCACAAGTTCTGCACTGAATCTTATAAACTCCCGATCTTTCAAACTTATTTCTCTTCTCGCCAATATCGTGCTTAAGGCTATACCTCACTAGGTTATTAGTCTGAAAAGCTATTTTAACATCGTATGGTTTAAAAATATTTGCTATCTTTTGTGAGACTGTTCCGTAGTACGGCATCGTGATAATTTTCACTTTCTCTCCACCAGGTTTTTTCTTTTTGCGCTTATTACTTTTCCGTAACAGTTTTTTAACCATATCTATTCTGTAAACTCCCAAGAAAAGTGTTTATTTTTCGGAATCAAAGATAGAAGTTAATACGTTGAAACGTTTTATTTTATACTGCACGCAATTTTGAAATATCGTTTCCCTAAAAAAAAAGCTGTTTAAAGTTTGTTCAGTTTGCATAAATTGCATGATACTATATATTATTGCTATCTCTGAACTCGAATCTGAAGTTATATTTTCAAAATTGAAAATGGCTAATCCAGTATCGAGGACCAAAAACTATGTTTTGACCAATTTTTACCGAAATTTGACTAAATCAAAGTGTTTTCGTTAGTTATATTTAATTTCTTCATTTGCTTGGTCATAGTGTCCGAAGTTGCTTTATAATTCGTGAGGGTATTTTTGTTCAAAAAAATGGCTCTGAGCACTATGGGACTTAACATCTGTGGTCATCAGTCCCCTAGAACTTAGAACTACTTAAACCTAAGGACATCACACACATCCATGCCCGAGGCAGGATTCGAACCTGTGACCGTAGCGGTCGCACGGTTCCAGACTGAAGGTCCTAGAAACGCACGGCCACACCCGCCGGCGGTATTTTTGTTGCTGCAACGACAGAAAAAAAATATCCTCAAGTCTTACGCATACTCTGAAATTCCCGGACCGTACATTAACCCTTCCTCTAATTCTAAATGTTCCTGGAGAGCGATTCCCTCGTTCTTCTTTTGCGAGAGAAGCCGATTTGGCTGATCTGGATGTACTGCGTTCGGCAGCCTCCACACGTCGCTCGTCACCTTTTTCGGTGAATGTGTTTGCATCTATACCGCAATATAAGTCACTTTGTGAACGTCCGTCACGGCACAGGAAGTTTTCCTCTTGAGCCGGGCGACTCCGGCTGAAAGCGTCCCACGGCGGCCGCGACAATGCGTCGAAAAATGGGCTGTACAATCTTTTGTAATGCACGGATTAAAAAACCTTGTTGTCCCAAAATTCTAGACACATATACCTTTGAAAAAATGCAATTACTAAGAATCGAATTTTCTACTTCTACGGCTACATGTATACCGTGCAAATGACACTTAAGTACCTCGCAGAGGGTTCATTGAACAACCTTCACAATAATTCTCTATTATTCCAATCTCGAATAGTGCGCGGAAGAAACGAGCACCTGTGGCTTTCCGTCTGAGCTCTGATTTTCATTCTTTTATTATGATGATGGTTTCTCACTATGTAGGTCGGTGTCAACAAAATATTTTTGGATTCGGGGAAGAAAGTTGGTGATTGAAATTTCATGAGAAGATTACACTGCAACGAAAAACCCTTTCTTTCAATGATGTCCACCCTAAATTCTGTATCATGACCGTGATACTCTCTCCCCCCCTATTTCCGGACCTCTTTGAACTTTCTCGACGTACTCCGTCAATCCTATCTGGTAAGGATCCGAGACCGCGCACCAGTGCTCCAAAAGAGGACGGACAAGCAAGCAGATGTGTTACATTTTCTAAGTGTTCTGCCAATAAAACGCAGTCTTTGGTTCACCTCCTCCACAGCACTTTCTGTGTGTTCTTACCAATTTAAGTTATTCGCAATTTTAATTCCTACGTATGTAGTTGAACTTACGGCTGTTAGATTTGACTGATTTATCGTGTAACCAAAGTTTAACGGATTCCCTTTAGTACTCATGTGGATGGCTTCAGACTTTTCATTATTTAGGGTCAATTGCCAATTTTGCCACCATACAGATTTTTCAAAATCGTTTTTCGCCGATAAACGATAGCATTATCTGTAAACAACCTTAGACGGCTACACAAATTCTCTCCTAAATCGTTATGTTGTTGTCGTGGTATTCAGTCCTGGGACTGGTTTGATGCAGCTCTCCATGCTACTCCATCCTGTGCAAGCTGCTTCATCTCCCAGTACGTACTGCAGCCTACATCCTTCTGAACCTGCTTAGTGTATTCATCTCTTGGTCTCCCTCTACGATTTTTACTCTCCACGCTGCCCTCCAATACTAAATTGGTGATCGTTTGATGCCTCAAAACATGTCCTACCAACCGATCCCTTCTTCTGGTCAAGTTGTGCCACAAACTCTCTTCTCCCCAATCCTATTCAGTACCTCCTCATCAGTTACATGATCTACCCATCTAATTTCAGCATTCTTCTGTAGCATCACATTTCGAAAGCTTCTATTCTCTTCTTGTCCAAACTATTTATCGTCCATGTTTCACTTCCATATATGGCTACACTCACAAATACTTTCAGAAACGACTTCCTCACACTTAAATCTATAGATGTTAACAAATTCCTCTTCTTCAGAAACGCTTTCCTTGCCATTGCCAATCTACATTTTATATCCTCTCTACTTCGACCATCATCAGTTATTTTGCTCCCCAAATAGCAAAACTCATTTACTACTTTAAGTGTCTCATTTCCTAATCTAATCCCCTCAGCATCACCCGACTTAATTCGACTACATTCCATTATCCTCGTTTTGCTTTTGTTGATGTTCATCTTATATCCTCCTTTCAAGAAACTGTCCATTCCGTTTAACTGCTCTTCCAAGTCCTTTGCTGTCTCTGAAAGAATTACAATGTCATCGGCGGACCTTAAAGTTTTTATTTCTTCTCCATGGACTTTAATACCTACGCCGAATTTTTCTTTTGCTTCCTTTACTGCTTGCTCAATATACAGATTGAATAAGATCGGGGATAGACTACAACCCTGTCTCTCTCCATTCCCAACCACTGCTTTCCTTTCATGCCCCTCGACTTTTATAACTGCCATCTGGTTTCTGTACAAATTGTAAATAGCCTTTCGCTCCCTGTATTTTACCTCTGCCACCTTCAGAATTTCAAAGAGAGTATTCCAGTCAACATTGTCAAAAGCTTTCTCTAAGTCTACAAATGCTAGAAACGTAGGTTTACCTTTTCTTAATCTATCTTCTAAGATAAGCCGTAGGGTCAGTATTGCCTCACGTGTTCCAATATTTCTACGGAATCCAAACCGATCTTCCCTGAGGTCGGTTTCTGCTAGTTTTTCCATTCGTCTGTAAAGAATTCGCGTTAGTATTTTGCAGCCGTGGCTTATTAAACTGATAGTTCGGTAATTTTCACACCTGTCAACACCTGCTTTCTTTGGGATTGGAATTATTATATTCTTCTTGAAGTCTGAGGGAACTTCCCCTGTCTCATACATTTTGCTCACCAGATGATAGACATTTGTCAGGACTGGCTCTTCCAAGGCTGTCAGTAGTTCTAATGGAATGATGTCTACTCTCGGAGCCTTGTTCCGACTTAGGTCTTTCAGTGCTCTGTCAAACTCTTCACGCAGTAGCATATCTCCCATTTCATCTTCATCTACATCCTCTTCCATTTCCATTTCCATAATATTGCCCTCAAGAACATCACCCGTGTATAGACCCTCTATATACTACTTCCACCTTTCTGCTTTCCCTTCTTTGCTTAGAACTGGGTTGCCATCTGAGCTCTTGATATTCATACAAGTGGTTCTCTTTTCTCCAAAGGTCTCTTTAATTTTCCTGTAGGCGGTATCTATCTTACCCCTTGAGAGATAAGCCTCCAGATCCTTACATTTGTCCTCTAGCCGTCCCTGCGTAGCCATTTTGCACTTCCTGTCGATCTCATTTTTGAGACGTTTGTATTCCTTTTTTGCCTGCTTCATTTACTGCATTTTTATATTTTCTCCTTTCATCAATTAAATTCAATAGTTCTTCTGTTACCCAAGGATTTCTACTAGCCCTCGTCTTTTTACCTACTTGATCCTCTACTGCCTTCACTATTTCATTCCTCAAAGCTATCCATTCTTCTTCTTCTGTATTTCTTTCCTACATTCCTGTCAATTGTTCCCTTATGCTCTCCCTGAATCTCTGTACAACCTCTGGTTTAGTCAGTTTATCCAGGTCCCATCTTCTTAAATTCCCACCTTTTTGCAATTTCTTCAGTTTTAATCTACAGTTCATAACCAATAGATTGTGGTCAGAGTCTACATCTGCCCCTGGAAATGTCTTACAATATAAAACCTGGTTCCTAAATCTCTGTCTTACCATTATATAGTCTATCTGAGACCTTCCAGTATCTCCAGGTTTCTTCCATTTATACAACCTTCTTTTACGTTTCTTGAACCAAGTGTTAGCTGTGATTAAGTTATGCTCTGTGTAAAATTCAACTAGGCGGCTTCCTCTTTCATTTCTTACCCCCAGACCATATTCACCTATTACGTTTCCTTCTTTTCCTTTTCCTACTATCCGATTCCAGTCGCCCATGACTATCAAATTTTCGTCTCCCTTCACTATCTGCATAATTTCTTTTGTCTCTTCATACATTTCTTCAACTTCTTCGTCATCTGCAGAGCTAGTTGGGATATAAAACTGTACTACTGCAGTAGGCGTGGGCTTCGTGTCTATCTTGACCACAATAATGCGTTCACTATGCTGTTTGTAGTAGCTTACCTGCACTCCTATTTTTTTTTATTCATTATTAAACCTACTCTTGCATTACCCCTATTTGATTTTGTATTTATAACTCTGTATTCACCTGACCAGAAGTCTTATTCCTCCTGCCACCGAACTTCACTAATTCCTACTGCATCTTTAACCTATCCATTTCCCTTTTTAAATTTTCTAACCTACCTGCCCGATTAAGGAATCTGACATTCCACGCTCCGGTCCGTAGAACGCCAGTTTCCTTTCTCCTGATAACGACGTCCTCTTGAGTAGTCCCCACCCGGAGATCCGAATGGTGAACTATTTTACCTCCGAAATATTTTAGCCAAGAGGACGCCATCATCATTTAATCATACAGTAAAGCTACGTGCCCTCGGGAAAAATTACGGCCGTGGTTTCCACTTGCTCTCTGCCGTTCGCAGTACCAGCACAGCAAGGCCGTTTTGGTTAGTGTTACAAGGCCAGATCAGTCAATCATTCAGACTGTTGCCCCTGCAACTACTGAAAAGCCTGCTGCCCCTCTTGAGGAACCACACGTTTGTCTGGCCTCTCAACAGATACCCCTCCATTGTGGTTGCACCTACGGTACGGCTATCTGTATCGCTGAGGCACGCAAGCCTCCCCACCAACAGCAAGGTCTATGGTTCATGGGGGAGGGTGAAATCGTTTGTATACAGGGTAATTCACGAAGATATGCAAATATTTTAATATGTTATTCTACAAGTAAAAATAAAGAAAAAAGTTCAGATAAACATGGGTCCGCAAATGTTTAGTTACGGAGTTACGCCTAATAAAAGATTTTGCCTGAAATTTAGCAACTTTGCTACTATGAAGTCGTCGCAACACTGTACGAGGTTAAAGTAAAGCACGATTTCCATTTATTTTGTTGTTGTTGGTCTGGTTAATGTAATAAAACATGTCCCAGACGTGTATCTGCATTACACGCTCGCATTATGAATGTAATAGACGAAATTAAGAACAACCCTTTGAAACTGAAACGAGCAACAAAATCTGTTCGTGCATGTGCAGCTAAATGCATTGAGCCGGCCGGAGTGGTCGTGCGGTTTTAGGCGCTACAGTCTGGAGCCGAGCGACCGCTACGGTAGCAGGTTCGAATCCAGCCTCGGGCATGGATGTGTGTAATGTCCTTAGGTTAGTTAGGTTTAATTAGTTCTACGTTCTAGGAGACTGATGACCTCAGAAGTTAAGTCGCATAGTGCTCAGAGCCATTTAAATGCATTGAACTCGGTGGAGACATTTTTGAACATTTATTGTGATTGAATAGTGAAATTCTATGTACACTGTACAACTTCCTTAACCTTGACCTTCGTTTTTTTCCGTTTAACATGAATTCACGTGTGCTAAGGTATTAGTAAAAGCAGATTATCTGACACATTTATACAGTTTCAGTTAACGTTATTACCATCATTTTTCCAAAATTAAATTCTCTGCAACTTCTGTTGAAAATTTTGTGCAATTGTCTGGAATTTAAAACACAAAATGGACCAAGTAGTCAATAAATTAAAAATTTTACGAAATTACGTCTTTGCTTCTCTGGATGTTCTGGAAAACTACTGCATATACACGCCTGGGACATGTTTTATTAGATTCACCAGATAAACAGCAACAAAATAAATGGAAATCGTGCTTTACTTTAACCTCGTAAAGTTTTGCGATGGCTTCATATTAGCAAAGTTGCTAAATTTCAGGCAAAATCTTTTATTAGCCACAACTCCGTAACTAAGTATTTGCATACCTGTGTTTACGTAAACCTTTTTCTTTAGTTTTACTTGTAGAATAACATATTAAAATACTTGCATATCTTCGTGAATAATCCCGTCAATAAGGAACAGGAGAGGACTGAGAACACTACCTTGGGGAATGCTAGAAATCCCTTCTGTTTTGCTCGATGACTTTACGTCAGTTATTACGAACTGTGATTTCTCTGACAGGAAATCACGAATTCAGTCACATAGCTGACACGATATTCCATAAGCACACAATCTCACTACAAGCCGCTTGTATGATCCATTGTCATAAGTCTTCTGGGAACCTAGAAATATGGAACCAATTTGAAATCTCTTGTCAATAGTATTCAACACTTCGTTCGACCATTTTGAACCAGAACCTGGCTTTAAAGAATTTACTTTTCCAACAAAAGACTCTTTTAGTTCATTTTTCAACATTCCAGACGTACGGGCCACAGTGAGTCGTTACTGGGAAGATTACGATACACAACATGCTGTAGCATTTAGACACTGTTCTTTTTCTTTCAGTAAACTTGAATCCATAACACTTTATTCACTGTACAACTCTTTCAGTAGAGAGTTTCACTCAATGTACAAAACGAATAAAAACATTTCTTTTTACAGAGCACAACAGGTATAATATTTAGTTTAAGAGCGAGCATGGTGGTGCGGTGGTTAGCGCTCTGGACTGGCATTCGGCAGGATGAGGCTTCAAACCGCGTCTGGCTATCTAGATTTATGTTTTCCATGGTTTCCGTAAATCACTTAAGGCAAATGCTGGGATGATTCCTTCGAAACGGCACTGGCACTCCCCTTCTCCATCCTTCCCTAATCTGAGCTAGTGCTCCTCTCTAATAACCTCGATGTCGACAGTACGTTAAACACTAATCTCCTCCTCCCTCCTACACTTAGTTTAAGAATGCAGGGCACAGACTGTAGGATGTGTCGTGTGAGCACTAACTTGGGGATGCGTGAGGCAAAGCTGTTGTTGCTAGCTCTATAAAGAAAAAGTGCATTCCATAATGTAATGAGAACATAAAATTTTTAACTTGGCTGACAGTATGTTCCTGCTTTCTTCTGAGCTGTCTGGCCACCCCTGCAAATCTCCCTATGTCAGGAACCACTGATGCCGGGAACCACTGATGCCGGGAATCACTGATGCCGGGAACCACTGATGCCGAAGATGCAGTTTGTGAAATCAGATTAATGTCTCTGAAATACCTTGTAGTTGAGGATTCTCTACTGTCAACATAATTTGCACCCTAAATGATTCTGACTCCCTCCAGCAGGGTAAAGGTAAAGTTCCGCATTCATACCCTAGCAGACGAGTTGGGCCCAACTGACCATTGTGTCATCCACCGTGAGTGGTATTACCGGATGCGGTGTCGGAGGCATTCTATGTCTACACCTACACAGATACTCTGCCAGTTACTGTACAGTTTCTGGCGGAGGGTACCCTGAACCACTACTTGTCATTTCCTTTCCTGTTCCACTTGCAAATAGAGTGACGAAGAAACTATTGTTTATATGCCTCCATATGAGCCCAGATTTCTAGCATATTATCTTCGTAGTCCTTATGTGCAATGTATGTTGGCTGCAGCAGAATCGTTTGCGCAACCAACTTCTAATGCCCGTTCTCTAAATTTTCGCAACAGCATTTCTCGAAAAGAATGTCACCTTCGCTACAGGGATTCCAATTTGAGTTCCCGAAGCATCTCCGTGACACTTACAAGTTGATCAAACGTGCAGGTAACAAACCCCCTCTGAATTGTTTCGATGTCTTCCTTGATTCTGACCCGGTACAAATCCAAAACACTCGGGCAGTACTCAAGAATAAGTCGCAGCAGTGTCCTAAATGTGATCTTTACAGGAGACCACTCTTTCCTAAAATCCTCCAAATAAACAGAAGTCGACCATTCGCATTCCTGCTACAGTTCTCACATGCTCGTTTTATCACATATCACTTACCCCCAGATATTTATACGACTTGACTGTGTCAAGCAGAACATCAGTAATACTGTATCTGAACAATAGAGGTTTTATCTTCCTACTCATCCGCATCAACTTACACTTTTCACATTCAGTGCTAGCTGCCATTCATCACATCAACTGAAAAATTTGTCTAAGTCGCCTTGTATCTTCCTGCAGTGAATCAACTTGGACACCTTACCGTACATCACGGTATCATCAGCAAAGGACTGCAGATTGCTGTCCAACCTGTCCGCTAAATCATTTATGTATATAGAGAACAACAACGGTGCTATCACTCTTCCCTGGGGCTCTACTGACGATACCTTGTCTCTGATGAACACTCGCCGTCGAGATGTGTTATTCAAGAAGTCTTCGAGCCACTCGCATATCTTTGAACTTATTGCATATGCTCGCGCCTTCGTTAACAGCCTGCAAGGGGGCACCGTGTCAAATGCTTTCTGGAGAAACAGAAATATGGAATCCGCTTGTTGCCGTTCATCCGTAGTTGTCAGTATATCATGTGAGAAAATGGCAAGCAGAGCTTCGCACAAACGATGCTTTCTAAAACCATGCTGTTTCATGGACGTAAGCTACTCAGTCTCAAGAAAGTTTATTATATTCGAAACGAGAATATGTTGTAGGATTCTGCAGCGAATATAAGTTAAGTATATGGGTATGTAATTGGTCAGCACACTGCTCTTCCAGTCACTGTCGTGTTTCTGGAGCTTGGAACCGCTACCAATCGGCTGAGCAGCTCCTCACTTACAGCCAACGGCCTTGCAGCAGTGGTAACACCGGTTCCCGTCAGATTATCGCAGTTAAGCGCTGTCGGGCTGGGCTAGCACTTGGATGGGTGACGATCCACTCTGCCGAGCGCTGTTGGCAAGCGGGGTGCACTCAGCCCTTGTGAGGCAAACTGAGGAGCTACTTGATTGAGAAGTAGCGGCTCCGGTCACTAAAGTCCGCTGCTCGTGGTCTCGCGGTCGCATTCTCGCGGGGTCCCGGGTTCGATTCCCTGCGGGGTCAGGGATTTTTACCTGCCTCGATATGACTGGGTGTTTGTGTTGTCCTCATCATTTCATCATCATTCCTGAAAGTGGCGAGTTTGGACTGAGCAAAGGTTGGGAATTTGTACGAGCGCTGATAACCGTGCAGTTGAGCGCCCCACAAACCAAACATCATCATCATCCAGTCACTAAAACTGACAACGGCCGGGAGAGCGGTGTGCTGACCTCACGCCCGTCCATATCGGCATCCAATGGTTCCTACAGTCTGAGGTGACACGGCGGTCGGTCGGTACCGTTAGTCAGGCTGAGTGCACCCACTAAGGAAAAATCTCTGGCAGTGCCGGGAATCGAACCCTGGCCTTCCCGTGTGGAAATCAGCCGCACTGACCATACAGCTACAGAACTGGACACACCCTCCAGTAGAAAGTAGCAAACGCACACCTGAGGTGAAGTCAACCGCGTTGGTGGCGGTGTCCTTGTTCAGCTCTGTGTCTTTTTGTGCCAATTAAATGCGCTCAGCGAACAAAGCTTTCTAGCCAGCAAGCAGCTAGGCCACGACTGTGACAAGCGACCAGAGGGAAATGCACCGCCTTCCAGGTGTCTGTCGCGTGGAAAGGTTGGAGTGACCGCTCTCGCAAAAGCGTCCTAGCGAGGTGGTTTTTCTGCACCACACACGGCACGGTGAGAACCACAAAACCGCAAGCCAGGGATATACGAACGGAGCGGCGCTGGAACGCAAGTACGACAGGGCGCCAAGCTACGTATGGGCCTCTGCTTCAGGAAATGCATTTAGTTTGCGACAGAACACAACGATACGGATCTCATACCTTACATTACTTTTTGCGGTGAAAACTAATTGCTATTTTCTAAATTTCTAAGGTTAATAGTAGCTGCAACGTGTAATTGAGGCCCCTGAAAGTGTAACTGCAACTTACGGATAATTATAAAAAGAAAAGTACCTTTTGTCCGGACGTAAACACACGTCAGATCACAATAACCTACTCAGCGTTTCAAGTAAAGCTGACCCTGGTGCTTGAAATTTTTGCTCTGAAGGATGAAGTGCCGTTACGTTCACTGAAGCATGCTAGCATACACTAACGCCCTGAAGACAGCGGGATTTTAACCCTCTTTCTCATATTTTAAAGGCCAGCCATTTGTCAGTGCAGCTATTGTATTCTTGCTGCTGGCTTCATTTCTGGACAATGGTGACATTTTTGTGCCCTCCCGGATGTTTCCTACTATTTTTAAGGTTCCGTACCTCAGTCGGTAAAAACAGAACCCTTATGAGATCACTCTGTCATTAGTCTGTGTGTTTGTCTGACTGCTACGAACCCTTTTTTCTCAGCAACACAGAGACGTATCAAGTTGAAATTTAAGTTATAAATTGGGGGGGGGGGCTCAATACATAATGCAACGCCTTTTTTCTGAAAAAAAGGATTGGTTTTATTCAGGAGTCCAATACGTCATATTATTCCCCACTCTTTTGGGTACAAAATTTTATTTTTCAACAAGGCGTGAATGCCCACATGGTCCACTCTGCTGGTCAATGTCGCACCCAACGTCTTGCTGCATCAGTATACACATACTGCTTCCACCGGAGAGAATCCTGCACTGAGACAAACACATGGGAATCTTAAGGTGCGAGATGCGGGCTGTTTGGTGCGAGAGGAAGAAGAGTCCAATGAAGTTTTGTAAGCACCTCTCGGTTGTGTGAGGCCTTGCTTTGTTATGGAGAAGGAAAAGATCGTTTGCGTTTCTGTGGCGCGAACACGCTGAACTCATTTCTTCAATTTCCTGAGGGTACCACAATACATTTCAGACCTGATCGTTGCACCACGAGGGAAGACATAAATGGGAAATACCCCTTCAGAGTCTTAGAAGATGGTCAGCATGGCTTTACTGGCTCAGGGTACGACTTAGAACATTTTCATCGGATGGGACACGGTGTGGCAGCAGTCCATGAATTACCGTTTTGATTCCGGTTCGAGGTGACGCACGGATAGTCCATTTTGCCCTTTATGGTCTTCTGTTAGGCTGCGAGAAACCCAGTGCGCAAACAATTCTCAAATATTACTCAAAATACTATTACATGGATAATGTTGTGGGGAGAGCAAATCAAAGACTTCGATTCATTGGCAGAACACTTATAAGGTGCAACAGACCTACTAAACAGACTGCTTACACCACACTTGTCAGCCCTATTCTGGAGTATTGCTGTGCGGTGTGGGATCCGCATCAGGTGGGACTGACGGATGACGTCTAAAAAGTTCAAAGAAGGGCGGCTCGTTTTGTATTATCGGGAAATAGGTTAGGTAGTGCCACAGAATTGATACATGAATTGGAGTGGCAGTCATCAAAACGAAGGCGTTTTTCATTGCGACGGGATCTTCTTATGAAATTTCAATCACCACTTTTTTCCTCCGATTGCGGAAACATTCTGTTGGCACCCATCTACATAGGGAGAAATGATCATCACGATAAAATAAGAGAAATCGGGCTCGCACAGAAAAATTTAAGTGCTCGTTTTTCCCGCGTGCCGTTCGAGAGTGGAACGGTAGAGAGACAGCTTGAAGGTGGTTCATTGAACCCTCTGCCAGGCACTTTATTGTGAATAGCAGAGTAATCACGTAGATGCATATGTTCACCCCAGCTGGTGGACGAGGGTGTCAGCACTACCGACAGAGGCGTCCAGTTGAGCAGCGAGGTGTCGATTGTGACCCATCGATCACCTCCAATGAGAGTGTCCGCACGTTCCAACATTGCAGGAGTCGCTGCTGTGTGTAGCCGGCCCACACGCGGGGCATTAGGCAGGTTTGCGCGATCTTGCTGCGATGACGACAGACGCCTCGTCCGACGACTCACCGTGCTTTTGGTCACTGCCAGTCTCCGCTGACATCCTGCAGGCGCCTATGAATACCTGAGATGCTCTGATTTTCCGGCAAAAGAAACTCAATGACAGATCTCAGCTTGGAAGGCACCTCCATTACAGACGGCATTTTAAAGGTTGCGTATAGCGCGCCATCTACTGGAACTTCGTGAAACAATAGGAGCTCAATGCGGAGTATTTCACGATGTCCCACATCATATTCCGCATATTTTTAACAGAAATTGGCCGAAAAAAAAGTGTTGCAACGATTATCGAACGCCCGTGTGTGAGACGTATGTGTCTACGTCAGCGTAATGAAAAGATACGACTATTTATGTTACATATTGTGATACTCGCGAACTCACTTAGCAAAACATATAGGGTACTTTTTGTTGACCTAGAATAATGAAATTTAACAGGATTCAGGTTACACAGTACTATAATGGGAAAAAATCGAAAAATTGCTAATTTGTAATTACATCAACCGAGGAAAAACTTGTTTGCCACTTGTTATCTGATTATTTGTCTGTCCATAAGACGCCTTTATCTCTGTGTTTACAATAGCAAGTGTGAAATTACACACAAAAAAAATAAAATTAAACAGTCTTGAGAGTTTTGGATTTCGCAGAACCAATATGTTGCTAGCATGGCTAACGGTAATAGGCAAAAATCGTTGACATTCTAGAGCCTGGGATGGATGAACCACCTATATATACATAATTGAACTTATATTAAACCTTGAGCACTAGTTCTACTAGTACTCTATGTGATCAAAAGTATCCGAACAACCCCAAAAACATACGTTTTTCGTATTAGGTGCATTCTGCTGCCACTTATTGTCTGGTACTGCATATCAGCAACCTCAGTAGTCATTAGACATCATGACAGACCACGATGGGGCGCTCCACGGAACTCACGGACTTCGAACGTGGTCAGGTGATTGGGTGTCACTTGTGTTATACATCTCGACGCGAGATTTCCACGCTCCTAAACATCCCTAGGAACACTGTTTCCGACGTGATAGTGAAGTGGAAACGTGAAGGGACACGTACAGCACAAAAGCGTACAGGCCGACCTCGTCTGTTGACTGAGAGAGACCACCAACAGTTGAAGAGGGTCGTAATGTGTAATAGACAGGCACCTATCCAGACCATCACATAGGAATTCCAAACTGCATCAGGATCCACTGCAAGTACTGTGACAGTTAGGCAGAAGGTGAGAAAACTTGAATTTCATGGTCGAGTCGCTGCTCATAAGCCACACATCAGACGCCGGTAAATGCCAAACGACGCCTCGCTTGGTGCGTAAACATTGGACGAGTGAACAGTGGAAAAACGTAGTGTGGCTTGACGAATCACGGTACACAATATGGAGATCAGATAGCGGGATGTGGGTAATGCCCGGTGAACGTCGTCTGCCAGCGTGTGTAGTGCCAACAGTAAAATTCGGAGGCGGTGGTGCTATGGTGTCGACGTGTTTTTCATGTAGGGGACCTGCACCCCTTGATGTTTCTCGTGGCACTATCACAGCACAGGTCTACATTGATGTTTTTAGCACCTTCTTGCTTCTCACTGTTGAAGAGCAATTCGGACATGGCGATTGCATCTCTCAACACGATCGAGCACCTGTTCATATTACAAGGCCTGTGGCAGAATGGTTACACGGCAATAACATCCCTGTAATGGACTGACCTGCACAGAGTTCTGAATCGTATAGAACACCTTTGCGATGTTTTGGAACGCCAACTTCGTGCCAGGCCTCACCCACCGACATCGATACCTCTGGCCAGTGCAGCACTCCGTGAAGAATGGGTTGCCATTCCGCAAGAAACCTTCCAGCACCTGATTGAATGTATGCCTGCGAGAGTGGAACCTGTCATCAAGCTAAGGGTGGGCCAACACCTTACTGACTTTCAGAATTACCGATGGAGGGCGCCACGAACTTGTAAGTCATTTTCAGCCAGGTGTCCGGATACTTATGATCAAATTGTGTACTTGGCCAATTGTTATAAGGGTAGTCTGGAAAGTAAGTTACGTTTGGTAATAAAAAAGGAATAGATGACAGATAAAGAAAACTATTTATTTGACAAGAATCTCTAACACTTACACTGCCTTTCGACATAATCTCCGTAATTTTTCAGGCACTTCTGAGCGCACAGTGAGCACGTATAAAGATGCCTATAACAGTAGCGTTTTCCGTCAAGTATGACGGCCTGGTGAGAGATTTCGCCTGATATCATGCAGCCCACATAACACAACTGTCATGTGGTTTCTTCTTCATGACAATTCTCGGCCGTTCTCTCCAGGTGAAATGAAGATGCTCCTGTAGCATTTTCGATGTGAAGTGTGTGACCACCCACAATACAGCCCATAACTGGCTGCCCCTGAGTTTCATCTCTGCTCACATGAACCGCTAGCTATGAAGACATCATTCTGGCACGGTCAGCGAGTTGTAGACCGGCGTAGTGTGTTGCCGGAAAGCAGACGCGGCTGTCTTCTATGACGAGAATACTGGAAAGTTGACATAACGCTACGACAAATGTCTAAGCTGCAGCACGGGCTACATAGAGAAGTACCTGGAAGGTGTAGGTTACTGTTGCAAACAAAACATTTTCGATTTTCGCAATGGTTCCCAATTCGCGACAAATCGGAAACTATTTCCCGAATAGCCCTCGTATTTTTCATGGCATCTCCTTAACTTTTTTGAAACAATATGTTGCGGTTGTTGTTTCAGTCTTGAGTCACACACTAATTTACACTTTGCAGATCTCACATCCGTCGTGAAGTATGACACGCTGATTATTTAGCTGCAAGGGTGCATCCATCCATCCACATGCCGTGTCCCCTAAATCACATCATGAAGAAAAGCTTCTTCCATTCAAATGGTTCAAATGGCTCTAAGCACTATGGGACTTAAGATCTGAGATCATTAGTCCCCTAGACATAGAACTAATTAAACCTAAATAACCTAAGGACATCACACACATCCATGTCCGAGGCAGGATTCGAACCTGCGACCGTAGAAACAGCGTGGTTCCCGAATGAAGCGCCTAAAACCGCTCGGCCACCGCGGCCTGCTCTTCCATTCACTCACTGTAACGTACGTACTATTCCTCTTGTTCTAACTGGGATTTTGTACCGTGTATTCACTGGATCGACATTTTAGCTGCGGATTCGCCAACGCTATTCTGTTGTCGTCCTTCCCCCCCCCCCCCCCCCCACACACACACACCCACACCCACCCACCCACCCACCCACACACACACACACACACACACACACACACACACACACACACGTCCCTCCCGTTTTTTCAGTGCTCGTGTAAACCCATGTTAAAGTGTGAGGACGTTTTATGATTGTTTGTGGATCATGTAACTCACTTGGAATTTGGGTACCAGCCGGGTATTCACGCAGTGGGATGTGGGAAACGGCCTAAAAACCACATCCAGGCTAGCCACCACATCGGGCCAACTCGATTCAAAATCTGTACAGAATGTTGTTGTTGTTGTTGTGGTCTTCAGTCCTGAGACTGGTTTGATGCAGCTCTCCATGCTACTCTATCCTGTGCAAGCTTCTTCATCTCCCAGTACCTACCGCAACCTACGTCCTTCTGAATCTGCTTAGTGTATTCATCTCTCGGTCTCCCTGTACGATTTTTACCCTCCACGCTGCCCTCCAATACTAAATTGGTGATCCCTTGATGCCTCAGAACATGTCCTACCAAACGATCCCTTCTTCTAGTCAAGTTGTGCCACAAACTTCTCTTCTCCCAAATCCTATTCAATACTTCCTCATTAGTTATGTGATCTACCCATCTAATCTTCAGCATTCTTCTGTAGCACCACATTTCAAAAGCTTCTGTTCTCTTCTTGTCCAAACTATTTATCGTCCATGTTTCACTTCCATACATGGCTACACTCCATACAAATACTTTCAGAAATGACTTCCTCACACTTAAATCTATACTCGATGTTAATAAATTTCTCTTCTTCAGAAACGCTTTCCTTGCCATTGCCAGTCTACATTTTATATCCTCTCTACTTCGACCATCATCAGTTATTTTGCTCCCCAAATAGCAAAACTCCTTTACTACTTTAAGTGTCTCATTTCCTAATCTAATTCCCTCAGCATCACCCGACTTAATTAGACTACATTCCATTATCCTCGTTTTGCTTTTGTTGATGTTCATCTTATATCCTCCTTTCAAAACACTATCCATTCCGTTCAACTGCTCTTCCAAGTCCTTTGCTGTCTCTGATACAATTACAATGTTATCGGCGAACTTCAAAGTTTTTATTTCTTCTCCATGGATTTTAATACCTACTCAGAATTCTGTACAGAATACGAATATAAAAATGTGCGCGAAAGTTTGTGTAAGACGGCACTGATGCATACTAGTCCAACGCTGCGGTGGCATCCCAGACACAAGTCGATATGATACGTGTTGTGACAGTGGCTAGTGAATCGGACAACGGCACATTTTCCAAAGGTGTGTCTCCGACATTTTTAACCGAAGTACGTCAGTACAAAACGAAACCTACTGATATTATCTGAAATCGTTGGCTGCAAGATTTCCTCGGCGTAGCTCCACTTTTGTAAATGGCACTCTTTCTGCCTTGATAGTGCAGTTAACGAGTTCAAATGTATTTACGCGCGCATATTTGTTCGTTTTTCTGCCCTGTCATATTGCACACGGTAGGCAATTATTGTAAAACTAGATTAGCGCCCGCTTCATCGCTCTCGTGGACTCTATGGCCTGGAGAGATTTTTTTTTTAAATTTAATGGTATTTTTATTTTGTTCACAAATCGCAACACGTTCTAAGCTTTCACGCTAATTAAGGCCATGTTAGCATGGCCTTCTTCGAATGTACTTCTTCTGGCAGCTGGAGTCCAAAGTTTTTGTTTATTAAGCCTTTAGTGTTATTGTGGAGGCCTTTCCATTGCAAGTTTCATCCGCTAACAAATATAAACATCAAAAGTTTTCCATCACCTTGGTTCCGAAAGTTCCGGAACATGTACAAAAAATTGGAATAGAGATCAACATAAACGTCATTTCCGCCCTTTCTATTGCTCATGAAAACCACATACTGCATGTTTATCACTATACAGCGAGACCTTCAGAGTTGGTGGTCCAGATCGCCGGTCACACCGGTACCTCTAATACCCAGTAACACGTCCTCTTGCATTGCTGCATGGCTGTATTCGTCGTGGCATACTGTCCACAATTTCATCAAGGAACTGTTGATCCAGATTGTCCCATTCCTCGACGGCGATATGCCGTAGATCTCCCAGAGTGGTTGGTGGCTCACGTCGTCCATAAACAGCCCTTTTCAATATGTCCCAGGCATGTTCGATAGGGTTTATGACTGGTGAACATGCTGGTCACGCTAGTCGAGCGATGTCGTTATCCTGAAGGAAGTCATTCACAAGATGTGCACGATGCGGGCGCGAATTGTCGTACATGAAAACGAATGCCTCGCCAATATGCTGCCGAACAATGAGGTATTTCCATAACAACTTTCATCCCTGATTTGACGCCCATAGGAGATGAATTTCCAAAAATAGTGGGACATGTATTTTTTTTTTAATTTCTAACGGAGAAGCCAAATTTAAATCGGCCGGCCGCGGTGGTCTCGCGGTTGTAGGCGCGCAGTCCGGAACCGTGCGACTGCTACGGTCGCAGGTTCGAATCCTGTCTCGGGCATGGATGTGTGTGATGTCCTTCGGTTAGTTAGGTTTAAGTAGTTCTAAGTTCTAGGGGACTGATAACCACAGCAGTTGAGTCCCATAGTGCTCAGAGCCATTTGAACCATTTGAACCAAATTTAAATCGTCATAGATTTAGCTTTAGAAATGCTTTCATAATAAAATATTTCCATAAAAAATATGATCCCGTATTTCAGTCCCTCAGGGATTCGATATCCAAAAACATTGAAACAAATGTTGTTTTTATTTTTAACTTTAAAGCAAAATTAATTTTTTTTATAGATTTAGCCTTAAAAATGCTTTCATAGTAATATTTTCGTAACGAATCTCATCTATTTAATCTCCTTATGAGTCCGATTTCCAAAAACACTGAAACTCGTATTTTTTAATTTATAACCGAGAAGTCAAATAGCAACGTTGATAGGAGTAGCTTGAAAAGTACTTTAGTAGTTCTTTAATAATTACATATTTACAAAGAAAAATCACCCACTATTTCACCCTATTTGCAAAAATGCTGAAACGTATTTCTTTATTTCTGAACGAGAAACCAAATACCAATTTTTATAGGTCTAGGCTCAAAATTGCCTTCAAAGGCTATTTTTCATAAAACAAACTTCTTCCCCTTTTTAACCCCCTTAGTGTTGGAATTTCGTAAAATCCCTTCTTGAATGTCGCCTACAGTATAAGATCCAAACCTTCTCCAGATTCCTAGTTTCCTGCTTTGGGCTGGACGATAATGAGTCACTTAGTAGTCAGGCGGTCAGTACGTTATATACGAAGCACAATATTCTGCAACAGTACCCGATGCCGACCTCACTCCACACAGTTTTGCTGCACGGATATGCCGCAATCGAAGCAGCTCCGTTGCCGATTGGTCGGCCGTCTGAAGATGCGCAGGAAGGTCGGACTAAGGATATCCGAAGTCACCGAGATTTTACAAATGAAAAAACGGTGCATGACTTATTCCATCGGCTTCTAGCGTCTTCGAATCCCCTTATCTCGAGACTCAAGAAAAAGATAATTGAGGACGATAAACAGATACCACACAAAGTAAAAGTTCTGCTTTTCGAATCATCTCCCTCTGGACAACCCAACAGCGACCCATCTGATAGGGATAGTGACCCAAGCGACGAATGTGGCGATTTCGACTGAGAAATGTAAAATTTCGAATGAAAAATGTCAATGTGGCAGTTTCGACTTCTAATTCATTATCAGTGAGCTTACTGCATACCCCAAGTTTTAATCGAATCCGTTAAATTAATAATTTTTGATCCGCCACTTTGGGTCAGCCATTTTGCATTTTATAATCGAGACATCGGATTTTTTATCAGCGAGCCCATAAAGTCTGATAAGAACTCAGTTTTGTAGAATTTTGCATCCACCTTTTTCTCACGTGCGCATTTTGAAGCGAGTTTTCCCACTGTGCACTGGACGGATTCGGTCTAGGGACGGCGCTCCTCCCCGGCTCCCAAAAGCGGAACGCTAACGCGCGCGGCTATCCGGGAGGATCACTGACGGTAAATGCTCTTGATAACAGTAACGCCGACTTTACTCTTTGGCCCTCAGGCTTGCATTCAGCACCTGCTACTCAGGTCTCTCTCTTTTTTTTCTGGCAGTGTTAGTCGTACGTTAACAGCGATCAGTAATACTCGGCAGCCCGCCCGGGTGGCCGTGCGGTCTAAGCGCACGGCTTTCCGGAGTGGGAAGGAGCGCCTGGTCCCCGGCACGAATCCGCCCGACAGATTTGTGTCAAGGTCCGGTGTACCGGCCAGTCTGTGGATGGTTTTTAGGCGGTTTTCTATCTGCCTTGGCGAAAGCTGGCTGGTTCCCTTTATTCCACCTCAGTTACACTATGTCGGCGATTGCTGCGCAAACAAGTTCTCCACGCACGCGTACACCACCATTACTGTACCACGCAAACATAGGGGCTACACTCGTCTGGGGGGGGGGGGTCCACCGGGGGCCGAACCGCACAATAACCCAGGGTTCGGTGTGGGTGGGCGGTGGGGTGAAGTGTACTGCGGTAGTCGTCGTGGACCACTGCAGCTGCGGCGGGGACGGAGCCTCTCCGTCGTTTCTAGGTCCCCGGCTACTATACAATACAACACAATACAATACTCGGCACCACAGATAGGTGTGCTGTTGAATGGTTGGAGGGTATGCACCTTGTGTATGGTTTGACTGAGTACAGTGGACGAGCGACACGACTATGCTATGCTCAGCTCTTTCCCCAGCGAGGACAAACACATCACAGTTCCTTTGCGCCTGAACATAGGCCATTAGAGTGTTGTATGTTCCGGTGCTTGTATATTATAGGCTTTCTCTCTGTTCTAAACAAACAGTTACATTAATGTGATAACCTTCCGACGGCCAGAGTAACGACCTGCATTGCAGACAGGTTTGTAACGGCCTGGGAGAAGGTCACTGAATTTCTGGAGGGTAGTTACAGAGATTTGGATCTGTGTCGACTCCAGTGCCATGGCCAGATACACTAGGTTTCTTGGTTGAGGATACATGGCGCGAACAGTCCGATTGAGGTGGCCCCACAGATTCTTGACTACGTTTAAGTCCGGGGAGTTTGGTGTCCAGTGCAGTAAACTGATGCTCTTCGTACCGCGCCTGTGCACTGCGAGCTGTATCACACGTTGCGTTATCCTGGTGGTAGATACCATCGTGCCGAGGAGAAACAGACTGCATGTGGGGGTGACCATGGTCCCCAAGGATAGGTGCATACTTGTGTTGATCTATTGTGGCTTCCAGAAAGACGAGATCATTCAGGAATTACTACAAATACATTCCCCAGACCATAACACTCCCTTCCCCAGCCTGGACCCTTCCGACGACTGTTGCAGAGCGTTGTCTTTCATATGTTTCAAGCCGTACATGCCAACGGCCATGCGACATTTGAAAACTCCACCTAATGGACGTCTACTTGCGGTACTGGCGTGCAAATTCCAGCCTTTGTCGCTGACGAATAGCAGTCGGCATGTGTGCATGAAACAGGTGTCTGCTGCCAAGGCCCTTACATAGCAACGTGCACTGAACGGTCTTTGGGGAGACGCTGTTGGTAGACCCTGGTTCATCTGGGCGGTCAGTTGCCCAACAGTTGCCCAACAGTTGCCCAACAGTTGCCCAACAGTTGCCCAACAGTTGCCCAACAGTTGCCCAACAGTTGCCCAACAGTTGCCCAACAGTTGCCCAACAGTTGCTTGTCTATTGACCTGTACAAATCTCTCCACTGCCGTCGTTCACCCCTGTCATCTATGGCCTCTGGTGCATCACAGTTGCCTCAGCGCCAGTTTTGGATTGCATAGCTTTGCCATGCTTAGTATACTTTAACCATGGCGGAACACGAATGGTTTACGGACTTACAAGTTTCAAAAATGCTTCTACCCATGGCCTGAGAGCCATTGATCATTGGGTGTAACATAAATCGCTCCATTTCCGCATTGCAATAAACTATTCTGTGCTCCCTCCCCCAACAATCTTCATACCCTCCAATGCTAGTGCTGCCACCTGGAGTCTGTGAGCTAACAATGTTTCCCCTTTACATATTGTACATATTTATATAAATGAGTAGCACATATCCTTCATACTCTTATTACAATTACACATGTAAAAATCTTAAGTAAAATGCTCAAGACCTTTCACGATTTTTGGTTATACCATCAAATATCAACTATGCTAGTATTATTAGCACTACAGATTTTATGTCCATTCACATACCATTTATGTTAAAAGTACACAATCTACATCCGTCAGCATGTTTATTTGATTATTATGAAAACATTTGCAATCCATCGCATAAGAACTTTTCGCGATTTTTGCTAACAACCTTTCCCCCTTATGTAACAATATTAGAGAAGGAAAGTAGCTACTCACCATATAGCGGGATGCTGAGTCGCGATAGGCACAACAAAAGGATTCACACAATTCTAGCTTTCGGCCATTAAGGCCTTTGTCAGCAATGGACACGGAGACACACACACACACACACACACACACACACACACACACAAATGCAACTTGCACACATCTGCAGTCTCAGACAACTGAAACCACAATGCGAGCAGCAGCACTAGTGCATGATAGGAGTGATGACTAGGTGGGCATAAGGAGGAGGCTGGGGTGGGGAGGGGGATAATATGATGGGGGGGGGGGAGGGGCGGACAGTGAAGTACTGCAGTTTAGATGGAGAACAGGAGAGAAGGTGGTGGGGGTAAGTAGTGGAAAGGAGAGAAACAAAAAGAAATTAAAAGAGTGCGAACCCTGCAGAACTAGCACTCCTCAAAGAAAGGATACTGCGGAGACATGGCTTAGCCACAGCCTGGGGGATGTTTCCAGAATGAGATTTTCACTCCGCAGTGGAGTGTAAACAGGTTCGCAGGAGAGCTTCTGTAAAGTTTGGAAGGTAGGAGACGAGGTACTGGCGGAAGCAAAGCTGTCAGGATGGTTCGTAAGTCGTGCTTGGGTAGCTCAGTTGGTAGACCACTTGCCCGCGAAAGGCAAAGGTCCCGAGTTCGAGCCTCGGTCCGGCACACAGTTTTAATCTGCCAGGAAGTTTCTTAAGGTATGAATTGTTACCACACCCGCCTTATTCACCTGATATGGCTCCGTCAGGCTTCCATCTCTTACCGAAACTGAACATTTTTCTTGGTGGACAATGATTCACTTCAAACGAATAATTGATAGTTGCAGTTGAGAACTATTTTGCAGGCCTGGAGGAAACTCATTTTAGAGATGGGATCAAGGCACTGGAACATCGGTAGATCAAGTGCTATAATCTACAAGGAGACTACATTGAAAAATAAAAAAGTATCAGTGATGTAAGTACTTTTTTCTATTCCATTTTGAGAACTTTTCAAACCACCCTCGTATAGTCAGCCCATTAAAAAATTTACAAAGCTGTGACAATCTACTCAATGAAAGGTATAACTTTACGATAAAGGATTAAAACAATAATTCGGATATTAAAGTTAGAATCTGTACACACGACTTGAGGCAGCGCAACGCACTACTTGCAAATTACCCAGACTGTATTCTTGCAGTGTTTGAGAATAGAAGCACTTAGCGTCTTCTGCAAGCTTCACACATATTTCAGACCTTTCCGAAACTTTTTGCTGATGACACTCCGCACAAAATAGTGAAAGCTTACTACATCTTCGCTGATCATGCATGAAGTTTTAATTTATTACTTCTCTACTACTATCTCTAGTTACAATGCATTTTGCACGCAGTACCCAGCTGAATGTACACGAAATATTGTACCATTGTCTGACACACAGATCAGAGGACATGACGTCACATACATTGAGATGGGTAGCAGCGGCGATTAAAGTGCGAAAGTGAAAGTCCTACGTCCTTGCGCCATCGACTTCAGAAGATTTCGATTTTTTCATCAGTCTTTGGGCGAATAATCCGAAACTAATAAAAGGAACGTAACTACGGTTTCGCGTGTTCAACCATAAAGGTTTTGCATGCTTAATGTCAAATATTTAACACGTTAACTCATTTGTAAACTCATCAGATGTTTGAAGAAGTTTTATACATGGGACTTCCAACTCTTTAAAGAATCGGCTGTGAGGGAACATGTGGGTTGCGTTTACTGGTATACTCACTAACACAATGCATTTAGACTCTCTACACAAGGCTGCCTCAGTAATCTTTTGGGAGCTGAAGACTGAGGCACTGCCCTAAAAAATGATAGCCGTCTGTGTAGTGTTCGGAATGCAGTTGACAATTCCTGACCGGCTCTCGATCATGGAGAGTTACTCGTTACAGCAGCATGCTGACATGCGTTGCACCACGTGTTGCAGCACAATGTGACGTCCGTAAAGTCGAACTAATGCACAGAGAAAAGTTTCGCCGTGAATAGAAACTTGGGGGAAACTGGGTCGTCAGAGACACAGAAGGCCGCAACAGTTTGCCGATGGCCGTGTTGATCATGTGGGGGAAGATCCGTCAATAACCACCTGTCCGGTTACCTGTGAAATCGTTGGATTTTTTCAAGCCATACAACGTCACATCAAAAGGGCAATACAAGGTCCTTCCATATTGGATCTTGTGAACTCCGTGGCTGTTAATAATAATTGGTGAATGACGCAATCACTACAAATATTTTCTGAATATATATATATATATATATATATATATATATATATATATATATATATATATATATATATAAAACGCAAGATAGTTGTGTTCACCTACAAATGTTCCAATATATTGTGGTTCGTTTTGTTGTGGTCCATGTGGCTTTCTAGCTCGATGTATATGTTCTCGAATTCCACCACAACACACGTACTGTAAATAACTAAAAATGCATGTTGAGCATCGGACACGTATTATACACTTGATGTTTTTTCTTTGCAATGTAAAGATCATCATTTAGCAAAGATACAAAGATAACCTTCATTAAATGTCGACCAAGAATGTAAAAAGAACAAAAATGATGTGTCGGATGTGCAAAATGTAACATGTTAATGACGGAAAAATATTTGCACCTTAAGCGTAAACATATAATTAAAAGAGTAGGGTAAGATGATTTTTTTATACCATCAATGGTAATTATTAACGAAATACTTCGAAGACAACCGACTGCATATTGAAAATAGATATATATGCTCACAACTTTACATATCCAGATATTTAGATATCACTACAGTTCATAAGTTAATTGCAGAATATACAAAATTAAAAAACTGGAAAGAGGGATTCTTCATCGTGGTAGTTTATATTTTATACAATTACATATTGGTATCACAAACTGCAGTGGTGTGATTGTTAGCGGTGCAGTTTGTGTCAGATTCCTGTGAACAACCCAAGGAAATTATTTAGAAAATGTTTATTAGCTAGTTCATTTAGAATTTACTGGGGTGTGCTTAATGCGATTTCTAGTTCCTGTAAGAGGTCTGTGTTCTTGCTTCTGTTAGTGGTATCTAATATCTGTAAGTTGTCATTAATGTTAGAAACAGTGTCCATATTGTCTCATGTCAGTATCTATGTTTAAATTTTTTAGTCTAAAGGCAACCATGTGTTCTTGATATCTTATACTGAAGCTATTGCCGGCTGGCCAGGATAAAAGCTGGGGCAATTCTCACAAATAATCTTATAAAATCCTAATTTTCCTAGGCCTGGTGGTTTTACTGCTGTGGATAATGTTACGTTGCAAAGCGTTATTGATGTGGAAACTTATTTGAACTCCTGTCTTTCGGAAAAGATTGGCAATTTGGTATGATATTGTGCCTGGGAAGGGAGTGCACGCAAACTTTTGCTTTTCTGCTGCTGGTTGTGGATTTACTGCAGGTGATTTATTACCTTTAATTTTATCGTAGAGGTGGTCAATTATTTGTGGTTTATAGCCATTATTTTTAGCTTTACTTTTGATAATATTGGTTCCTTTTTCCTTGGCAGATGAACTGAGGGGAAATTTATTTATGTGGTTTAACATGGATCTGAAACAGGCCATTTTGTGCTGTGTTGGGTAGCATAAAGAATTATTTATAATTACATCTGTGGCGGTTGGTTTTCTATGAATTTCAAAGGTAAGCTTTTGATTCAGTTTATTTATTCTAAGATCCAAAAAATTGATACCCTCTTTTGTCTGATGCTCAACAGTTAATTTGATGTTGGGGTGTATGTTACTCACTGCATTTGCAAATTATTCTATTTCATCTACTGCACCATTAAACAAGATGACTGTGTCATCAACATACATTTTGCAATACATTAGGTTACCTTTTAAATGGGTATTGGCCCTGAAGAACTTATTTTCTGAATAATTAATATAAATGTCGGCTAAAAGGCCTGGAAGACTGCTTACCATTGCTAGGCCACGTGGCACCATACAGATTTTCTTTGTTGGATGAGAAGTAGTTGTATGCTAGATACAATTCACATCTCTGTGAATTCGTGTACATCTGTCTTGCAAAGCTGTTAGTTTCTTTATTAAATTGCACTTCATTATTTCAATATTTAGATCGACAGGTGTATTTGTGTAAAGGTTTACAATGTCCAGGGATGCAAATCTTGCAGTGCTTCGAATGTGCACATCACTTACATCATTGATAAATTGTTGTGGCTTTCTGACAGAGAAGTTGTCTTCAAATATATAAAAGTTGGTGAGGAATGTGATATGCATGACTGTTTCTTGAGTTAACAATCGGATATAGGTTTGTCAGCTAACTCTACGAGAGGCCTTCAATAAGTAATGCAACACTGTTTTTGTTTTTTTTGAGATCAGGTTGGTTCAATGCCCGCATGGTAACACTTTACTGGTTGACGTCAGAGCCAACGTCTTGCTTGCTACATCAGTAACTTCACCATCATGCACGTACTGCTTCCCAAGAAGTGCTTCCTTCATTGGGCCAAACAGATGGATGTCGGAAGGTGCGAAATCTGATCGGCACGCGGGACATCGGACAAGTTTGCGCGACCAGGTTGTGGTGATGACATAGGCCTCGCCCAACGACTCACCGTGCTTTCGTTCACTGCCAGGTAGCCGTAGACATTCTAAAGGCGCCTATGAATATCTGTAATGCTCTGGTTTTCTTCCAAAAGAAGCTTAATCACAGCTCCCTGCTGGTAATACACCTCCGTTAAACGCCATTCTGAAGACTACGTATAGCGGCACCACCTATCAGAACTTCATTAAACTACGGGCGCCGAAGCGGGAATATTCCACGAATATTCAGCCGAAATTGTCTCACGGAAAAAAAAATGTGTTGCGTTACTTACTGAACACCTGTCGCAGATTATGTATATTACGACAAACATGATGTAAGACCAGAATGAATTTTCACTCTGCAGCTGAGTGTGCGCTGATATGAAACTTCCTGGCACATTAAAACTGTGTGCCGGACCGAGACTCGAGCTCGGGACCTTCGCCTTTCGCGGGCAAGAGTTCTACTGACTCAGCTACCCGAGCACGACTCACGACCCCTCCCCACAGCTTTACTTCTGCCAGTACCTCGTCTCCTACCTTCTTCTGCGAACCTTGCAGAACTAGCACTCCTGGAAGAAAGGACCTCAGTCGGTAGAGCACATGCCCGACAAAGGCAAAGGTCCCGAGTTCGAATTTCGGTCCAGCACACAATTTTAATCTGCCAGTAGTTTTATGATATAAGGTGTCATGGCGTACAACAAGCAGTTGACGTTAGTAATCATATTAAAACGCCAGCTGGTGCTTTTCATTTATTACTATAATGTTGTTCTACCAAGAACCGACGGAAGATTCTGTTAATATAACATATTAAAACACTCCTTGTAGCCTGATGAAGGCAGAAAGCAGAAACCCTTAATATAGTGAATTTTACAGTAAAGTGTAATCAAGTCGGACAGTTATTATTACACTACTGGCCATTAAAATTGCTGCACCAAGAAGAAATCCAGATGATAAAAGGGTATTCATTGGATAAATATATTATACTAGAACTGACATGTGATTACATTTTCACGCAATTTGGGTGCATAGATCCTGAGAAATCAGTACCCAGAACAACCACCTCTGGCCTTAATAGCGGCCTTGATACGCCTGGGCATTAAGTCAAACAGAGCTTGGATGGCGTGTACAGGTACAGCTGCCCATGAAGCTTCAACACGATACCACAGTTCATCAAGAGTAGTGACTGGCGTATTGTGACGAGCCAGTTGCTCGGCCGCTAATGACCAGACGTTTTCAGTTGGTGAGAGATCTGCAGAATGTGCTGGCCACGGCAGCAGTCGAACATTTTCCGTATCCAGAAAGGCCAGTACAGGACCTGCAACGTGCGGTCGTGCATTATCCTGCTGAAATGTAGGTTTTCGCAGGGTAGAGCCACGGGTCGTAACACATCTGAAATGTAACTTCCACTGTTGAAAGTGCCGTCAATCCGAACAACAGGTGACCGAGACGTGTAACCAATAGCACCCCATACCGCCACGCCGGGTGATACCCCAGTATAGCGATGACGAATACATGCTTCCAATGTGCGTTCACTGCGATGTCGCCAAACACGGATCCGACCATCATGATGCTGTAAACAGAACCTGGATTTACCGAAAAATGACGTTTTGCCATTCGTGCCCCCAGGTTCATCGTTGAGTACACCATCGCAGGCGCTCCTGTCTGTGATGCAGCGTCAAGGGTAACCGCAGCCACGGTCTCCGAGCTGATAGTCCATGCTTCTGCAAACGTCGTCGAACTGTTCGTGCAGATGGTTCTTGTCTTGCAAACGTCCCCTTCTGTTGACTCAGGGATCGAGACGTGGCTCCTCGCTCCGTTACAGCCATGCGGATAAGATGCCTTTCATCTCGACAGCTAGTGATACGAGGCCGTTGGGATCCCGCACGGCGTTCCGTATTACCCTCCTGAACCCACTGATTCCATATTCTGCTAACAGTCATTGGATCTCGACCAACGCGAACAGCAATGTCGCGATACGATAAACCGCAATCGCGATAGGCTACAATCCGACCTTTATCAAAGTCGGAAACGTGATGGTACGTATTTCTCCTCCTTACACGAGGCATCACAACAACGTTTCACCAGGCAACGCCGGTCAACTGCTGTTTGTGTATGAGAAATCGGTTGGAAACTTTCCTCATGTCAGCACGTTGTAGGTGTCGCCACCGGCGCCAACCTTGTGTGAATGCTCTGCAAAGCCGATCATTTGCATATCACAGCATCTTCTTCCTGCCGGTTAAGTTTCGCGTCTGTAGCACGTCATCTTCGTGGTGTAGCAATTTTAATTGCCAGTAGTGTAAGTGGTAAATGTGATTACTGACTCGTACACAGATTTTGTCTTCAGATGTTGAAAACTGGTCTGATGCAGTTCTTATCCAAGTAAACTCCGTCCGAACAGTCCTCTGAAGGCGCAACGGCGCCGATCGACCGCCGTGTCATCCTCAGACCGTGGCCACCACTGGATACAGATGTAGCTGGGTTCGTGCTCAGCGCAGCACTCTCCCAGCCGTTGTCAGTCTTCGTGCCTCTGCCTCTCAGCTAAGTAGCTCTTCAATTGGCCCCACAAGGGCTGAGCGCACTCTGCTTGCCAACAGCACTTGGCACTCCCGGATGGTCACCCATCCAGATATTAACCAAACCCGACAGAGGTTAAACCCTTATCTACCATCTGGCCTCAGAGGCCTATCAGTAATGTTTAATATCTTCTCCATTAGTACCTATACACTCTATTTTAATGTAATTTTATGACTTTTTCTAATTTATCGAGTTAGTCATAATACTGTATAAAAATATAAAAATTTACCTATGGCTTTGTGTTAAAGTGTTGGTGAACGTTTCCTCCCCTACGGGCCTCACAGGAACATGCGGTTAGAAGCAATTTTTCAACAACCAGATGTCTGTCTGTGCAGCGCCTGTTACATTATTGCCGGCCGAAGTGGCCGTGCGGTTAAAGGCGCTGCAGTCTGGAACTGCAAGACCGCTACGGTCGCAGGTTCGAATCCTGCCTCGGGCATGGATGTTTGTGATGTCCTTAGGTTAGTTAGGTTTAACTAGTTCTAAGTTCTAGGGGGCTAATGACCTCAGCAGTTGAGTCCCATAGTGCTCAGAGCCATTTGAATTTTTGTTACATTATTTGCCACTACTGGCTCGCGTTGTTATTATTCATCCAGTGTTCGACAGTCCTCCTTGTGATAAGCACATGTTTATTTTGGTGCATTATTTCGTAGCAGTTCTCTGTTGCACAAATTGAAAATGTTAGAGAAGAGGACTATCAGATGAGGAGAGAAATGAATTGTTGGAGTAGTTTTCTTATTCTGAAAACCCACCTAGTGAATGTGAATCTTCGATTGATGATGATGAGGTAGCTGTCACTGAAAGGTCAGAACTACACGAAGATGCTGATGAAGAATCGCTTTACGAAGATGGAGAAGGACAATTTAGTGCAAATTCTGTCGAGAGGGACATAGTTTTCTCGTAATGGGAGTGAAATATGGGCTACAGCTCCTCAAGCTGGAATTTCTAGTAGGCGGAGCAAAAAGGACCTGCAAGTTATTCGATTAGGATAATGAAGGATCTTGTTTTATGTTGTTCTTTCGTGTGCCCCTCTTATTGACAAAGTGTGTACTAACCGCGCAGGCTACCAGTGACACTACGGCAATGTCAAGTGTGGCTCCTCGGTTGTCGTAAAATACACTCCTGGAAATGGAAAAAAGAACACATTGACACCGGTGTGTCAGACCCACCATACTTGCTCCGGACAATGCGAGAGGGCTGTACAAGCAATGATCACACGCACGGCACAGCGGACACACCAGGAACCGCGGTGTTGGCCGTCGAATGGCGCTAGCTGCGCAGCATTTGTGCACCGCCGCCGTCAGTGTCAGCCAGTTTGCCGTGGCATACGGAGCTCCATCGCAGTCTTTAACACTGGTAGCATGCCGCGACAGCGTGGACGTGAACCGTATGTGCAGTTGACGGACTTTGAGCGAGGGCGTATAGTGGGCATGCGGGAGGCCGGGTGGACGTACCGCCGAATTGCTCAACACGTGGGGCGTGAGGTCTCCACAGTACATCGATGTTGTCGCCAGTGGTCGGCGGAAGGTGCACGTGCCCGTCGAACTGGGACCGGACCGCAGCGACGCACGGATGCACGCCAAGACCGTAGGATCCTACGCAGTGCCGTAGGGGACCGCACCGCCACTTCCCAGCAAATTAGGGACACTGTTGCTCCTGGGGTATCGGCGAGGACCATTCGCAACCGTCTCCATGAAGCTTGGCTACGGTCCCGCACACCGTTAGGCTGTCTTCCGCTCACGCCCCAACATCGTGCAGCCCGCCTCCAGTGGTGTCGCGACAGGCGTGAATGCAGGGACGAATGGAGACGTGTCGTCTTCAGCGATGAGAGTCGCTTCTGCCTTGGTGCCAATGATGGTCGTATGCGTGTTTGGCGCCGTGCAGGTGAGCGCCACAATCAGGACTGCATACGACCGAGGCACACAGGGCCAACACCCGGCATCATGGTGTGGGGAGCGATCTCCTACACTGGCCGTACACCACTGGTGATCGTCGAGGGGACACTGAATAGTGCACGGTACATCCAAACCGTCATCGAACCCATCGTTCTACCATTCCTAGACCGGCAAGGGAACTTGCTGTTCCAACAGGACAATGCACGTCCGCATGTATCCCGTGCCACCCAACGTGCTCTAGAAGGTGTAAGTCAACTACCCTGGCCAGCAAGATCTCCGGATCTGTCCCCCATTGAGCATGTTTGGGGCTGGATGAAGCGTCGTCTCACGCGGTCTGCACGTCCAGCACGAACGCTGGTCCAACTGAGGCGCCAGGTGGAAATGGCATGGCAAGCCGTTCCACAGGACTACATCCAGCATCTCTACAATCGTCTCCATGGGAGAATAGCAGCCTGCATTGCTGCGAAAGGTGGATATACACTGTACTAGTGCCGACATTGTGCATGCTCTGTTGCCTGTGTCTATGTGCCTGTGGTTCTGTCAGTGTGATCATGTGATGTATCTGACCCCAGGAATGTGTCAATAAAGTTTCCCCTTCCTGGGACAATGAATTCACGGTGTTCTTATTTCAATTTCCAGGAGTGTAGTTGATTGTACATTGGAATGACGCTCTGTTGTGTTCAGTGACGAGACTGTGTTCTGTCTGTATGCTAGCGATGGACTGTACATGTATGTCATCTGACTGGCGTCTGCCTATTCCAGAGTCCACAACACAGGTCCCACACCAGACTCTGTGATTACAACTCGCGGTCACATCTGGTGTTTGTGCAGGCTAAAGTAACCAGTGCCTGCTACATAGCACAGGCCGTTATCCTCGTGCTACTGGAGTTTCTTCGACAGGGGGGTGATTTGCTTTTTCAGCAGGACAATGCACGTCCACATACGGCTGCTGCGAGGCAACTAGCTCTTCGTGGTGTACAACAACTTCCTTGAGCCAGAATGATGGTCAGCTGAACATGTACGGAACATGGTGAAGTTGGAACTTGTCTGTTCTCCAGGGCGTGCTAGAACCACTGGCAAATTGCGACATAGGGCGCGAGATGCTTGGGACAAAATATCGATCGAGCGAGGTGACGCAGTGGTTAGCACACTGGACTCGGCTTCTGGAAGAGGATGGTTCAAACCTGCGTCTGGGCATCCTGATTTAGGTTTTCCGTGATTTCCCTAAATGGTGGGATGGTTCCTCAAAAAGGGCAAGGCCATGCTTCCCTAATCCGATTGGATAGATGACCTCGCTGTTTGGTCCGCTCCCCCAAATCAACCAACCACCCAACAAACTATCCCAGGATGTCATTCGGCTCCTTTATGATCGTTTGCCTCTGGATCACAGGGTCTGGGGTTCGATTCCCGGTCTGGTTGGGGATTTTCTCTGTTTGGGGACTGGGTGTTTGTGTTGTTCTCATCATTTCATCATCATCATCATCATCATCACTCGTGACAATCGCTCGATTGGAATGTGCAAAAAAATTATACAGTGTAAAATTTGGGACATTGTACGGTCGCTGATGACCCCACAGTTGAGTGCCCCACAAACCAAACCTCATCATCTCTTTATGATCCTTCGATGGCGAGAATACTCGCCTGCGTTGCTGACGGAGGGGTGTACGCTGTGCACTGATGCGACCGTTTTCGCAACCTTCACTGTGACTTGTGATTCATTTGGTCTGAACTGATTAGGATATACTCCTACAGTGTTCAACTGCCTATCATCTCATTTGTCAATACACTAACCTTGTCCCAGAGTGTGTTGCATTTTTTTGCCTTACAGCTCGTAAAAACTGGTAAAGTGTCAATATTCACACCCAAACGCAACTGATAAAAATTTCCAGAATTAATTTTCACTATGCAGCCGTGTGTGGCCGGCACGGTACCTCAGCGTGTTCGCGTGTTCGGTCAGAGGATTAGCTGCCCTCTGTAAAAAAAAAAAAAAAGACTGAGTTAATGGCTCAGCGACGAACTGAAACGGGTGTCTTGCGACGTCCGCCCCGAGCAGATGCAACGAACGAAAACGAACAACATGAGACTTAAAAAGATTGTAGAGCAGTTGCCTGCGAAAGGCAAAGGTTCCGAGTTCGAGTCTCGGTCCGGCACACAGTTTTATTCTGCCTGGAAGTTTGATAAAAATTTCCTTATTATACAGCGAGTTTCAGTCCACAGACCATGCTCAGGTAACCTGTAAATCAATGAGAAGAATACGTGGAAAACATTACAGACTGAACTCTGAATGCAGTGCTAAGTGGTGTATATGTTTACGATAAACTCCTATATTAAGACTTAGCGTCTCCTAATCTTGTATGCCAGTTGTACATCTACATTAACATACATACTCCGCAAGCCACCGTATGTGGTATAGCGGAGGGTACCCTGTACCACAAGTACTCATTTCCTTTCCTGTTCCACAAGTAGACAGGGTGGAGGGAAAACGACTGTGTATTTGCCTCTGTACGAGTCCTAATTTCTCTCATCTTATCTCAGTGGAGCTTACGCGTAATTTGCAGCAGTGGAATCGTTCTTCAGTCAGCATCAAATGCCGGTTCTCTAAACCTTCTAAACTGTGCATCACGAAAAGAACGTCTTTTTCCCCTCCATGGATTCTCATTTGAGTTCCTGAAGCATCTCCGTGACACTTGGGTGTTGATCGATTCTACCGGTAACAAACCCAGCAGCAGGCCTCTGAATTACTTCGATGTGTTCATTTAATCCGGTCTGATGGGAGACCCAAGCACTCGAGAAGTACTCAAGAATGCACTGGTGTTCTACACGCAGTCTACATTACAGATGAGCTACACTATTTTAAAATTGTCCCAATAAAACATCTACATATATTCTCCGCTAGCCACTAAGCGGTGTGTGGTGGAGGGCACAATTCGCGCCAAAGTCATGTTAGCCCCTCCCCCCTCTCTGTTCAACTTGCGGATCGCGCGAGGGATAAACGTCTGTCTGAACGCCTTAGTACGAGCTCTAATTTCCCTTATCTTTGAATGGTGATCATTGCGCGATTTGAAAGTTGGTGGTAATAATATACGTTCTACATCCTCGGTGAAGATCGGATTTCGGAATTTAGTGAGCAGCCCCTTCCGTTTAGCGCGCCGTCTAGCTGCAAGTATGTCCCTCTTTAAACTTTCTATGAGATTTTTAACGCTCTCGTGATGGCTAAATGTACCAGTCACGAATCTTGCCGCTCTTCTTTGGACCTTCTCAATCTCTTAGACGCAGTTGATAAGGATCCCATACAGACGGACAATACTCTAAGACACAATACTGGACGAACTAACCTATTGTAAGCTATTTCCCTCGTTGAAGGACTGCATCGCTTCAGCATTCTACCAATAAACCGCAATCTAGAGTTCGCCTTACCCGTTACTTGTGTAATCTGATCATTCCTTTTGAGATCATTTCGAATAGTCACACCCAGATATTTGACGGATGTTATCGCTTCCAAAGACTGCGCATTTATTTTTTACTAGTACATTAATGGGGATTTTTGCCTTGTTATATGCAGTAGGTTACACTTACTAATATTGAGAGATAACTGCCACTCATTACACCACGCATTTATTTTCTGCAAATCCTCAATGATTTGTTCACAACTCACGTGTGATGCTACTTTCCTGTAGTTTACAGCATCATCGGCAAACAGTCTAAGGCCGCTGTCAATACCATCAACCAGATCGTTTATGTAAATCGTAAAAAGCAGGGGACCTATTACGCTGCCCTGGGGCACACCTGAAGTTACTCTTGTTTCTGTTGAAGTTACCCCGTTCAGGACGACATACTGCTCCCTGTCTGTTAGAAAACTTTCTATCCAGCAGCATACGTCATCGGATAGACCGTAAGCGCGCACTTTTTGTAGCAAGCGACAGTGCGGAACTGAGTCGAACTCGTTTCGAAAGTCGAGAAATATGGCATCAACCTGGGAGACGGTGTCTAGAGCCTGTTGTATATCATGCACAAAGAGGGCCAGCTGTGTCCCGCATGACCGCTTTTTCCTAAAACCGTGCTGGTTTCTGCAGATAAGCTTCTCAGAGTCTAGAAAGGTCGTTGTATCTGAACACGAAATATGTTCCACGATTCTACAACAAATCGATGTCAGTGAAATTGCCCGGTAATTATGTGCAACCGATTTTCTACCCTTTCTATAGATAGCTATGACCTAGGCCTTCTTCCAGTCCCGTGGAACTTACCGCCGTTCCATCGATCTCTGATAGATAACGGATAAGAATGGTGCTATATTTGTAGTATAGTCAACATAAAATCTTACGGGGATACCGTCTGGGCCAGATGCCTTCCTGGAGTCTAAGGATCTTAACTGTTTTACAATCCCAGATACACTAAACACTATGTCGGCCATCCTTTCGTTTGTTCGATAATTGAAAGGGGGAATGGTGCTGCAGTCCTCCATCGTAAACGAGTTTTTGAAAGCTAGGTTTAGAATTTCGGCCTTCTGCTTATCATCATCAGTTACATTATCCGTACTGTCAGCAAGAGAAGGTATTGAATTATTTGTAGCGTTCATAGATTTTACGTACGACCAAAAATTTTTGGCGTTATTTTTAGAATCTGCAGATAAAATATTGCTTTCAAATTTGTTAAAAAAGTCTCTCATTGTCCTTCGAAAGGATCGCCGGATTTTACTTCTATGGACTACTTCTATGCAAAGTTTAGTTTACGAGACTCCTGTACAGACAGAGGAAGATCCGCTGACACACGTTCTGGTAACTGCACTAGAAGTGGAAGAGACATCAGACGGGATAGGCACAGGGTCTGTAACAACGCTGGGAGTCGCCACATCGAGCCGCTGTTGTAATGCCTGAGAAATGTTCTGTATGTACAGCATGCCGGGTTCCTTATTGTTTTGGAATAATGTAAACACGTAAAGTTTAAGTGTTAATACAAACAAGTGCGCTTAAGTGATAAATCGATTTTTCATTATGTTTCCTTTCAAATTGTTACCAAGTAGTTGTACCGCGACATGCGTAATTCAGTTCCTGAAGCGGAAATGGATAAGTTAAACGTCTGAACTGAAAGCGTCGTAGAACGGAAATGGTGCGTTTCCCGACATGGATTCTTATTCGAAGTATTGTGTGTTCACTCCCCTCTACAAGTCCGAGAGGAATTTCCGAACGCCCTGTATGTATATCATTAACGGCAAAGGCCCTACCAAACTACCTTAAGGTATCTCGGACATCATCTCCGCTCCTGACGGTCTCTGCCTATTGAGACATCTTATTGATTTCTGTTGCTAGGAAGTCTTGAAGGCAATATAGTACAGCTGTTCCGATACTCCTTCGAGCCCCCATACTCTGGCTACAAGGAAAGACTACGCACTAAGATAAACAGAACTTAGGCAGGAGGAAATCCATTTACTTAGCGCGCTTAATGAACCACGGCTTTCCCGCGTGCGTCCGTCGCCTCCATGTTTACTACACTGTCGTTCAAGGTCACAGGCGGAACTTCCTACATCCATTCACATCCCATTGACTGTCCGTCGTTGTATAAGAGGAAAAACGTACAGCTAGGTTTACGGATACCATTTATCTCAGTTGGAGCGCAACGCTCCTGAGATAACTACATCTGGTAGGAAGACAGAAAGATGACATTTTGACATGCCGTTGACGACGTGGTCATTAGAGCCAGAACGCAAAAGGGTCGTGTCCGTTTGGAAACAATCATTCCGGCATTACCCTCAAGCGATTTACGGAAATAACGAGACACCTCAAACTACAAGCTCTGACTGAGATTTGAACCACTGTCCTCCAAAAGACAACGCTACCGTACCAATTTGTGTCTGCCGCATAGAGAGAGTCACAAATGCGAGGTAACGGTAACGGTGGTAAGTTCCTGTGGGGCCAAACTGCTGAGGTCATCGGTCCCAAGGCTTACAAACTACTTAATCTCCCTTCCTCTCCGCCCTGATTCACAAAAAGAATCCAACTTACACGTACAAAACAGCTCTCGTTTGAGAAAAGCTAGTTTTTCAGACATCTAAATGTGTATGACGTCGTATGTCCTGAGCTATGTGTCCTACAAAGATATAATTTTGCAGGTACATTCAGTCGTGTATGTGGATACTGCCTACAAAATGTAGTGCGAAAAGTATCGATATTAAAGAAGTAATAAATTAAAACGTTATGCATGATACCTAAATTTTACTGCATGAACATCGAAAATGTAGTAAGCGATAAGTTTTTTTCTTTCTTTTCGCAATTTTATTGGGAGTGTCAGCGAGAAAAAGTTTCTTAAAGGCTTCAAAATACACTCCTGGAAATGGAAAAAAGAACACATTGACACCGGTGTGTCAGACCCACCATACTTGCTCCGGACACTGCGAGAGGGCTGTACAAGCAATGATCACACGCACGGCACAGCGGACACACCAGGAACCGCGGTGTTGGCCGTCGAATGGCGCTAGCTGCGCAGCATTTGTGCACCGCCGCCGTCAGTGTCAGCCAGTTTGCCGTGGCATACGGAGCTCCATCGCAGTCTTTAACACTGGTAGCATGCCGCGACAGCGTGGACGTGAACCGTATGTGCAGTTGACGGACTTTGAGCGAGGGCGTATAGTGGGCATGCGGGAGGCCGGGTGGACGTACCGCCGAATTGCTCAACACGTGGGGCGTGAGGTCTCCACAGTACATCGATGTTGTCGCCAGTGGTCGGCGGAAGGTGCACGTGCCCGTCGACCTGGGACCGGACCGCAGCGACGCACGGATGCACGCCAAGACCGTAGGATCCTACGCAGTGCCGTAGGGGACCGC
Source organism: Schistocerca nitens (assembly GCF_023898315.1). Lineage (NCBI taxonomy): Eukaryota > Metazoa > Arthropoda > Insecta > Orthoptera > Acrididae > Schistocerca > Schistocerca nitens. Next base: position 27,626,552 of record NC_064625.1, on the reverse strand, counting down.
ACCGCCACTTCCCAGCAAATTAGGGACACTGTTGCTCCTGGGGTATCGGCGAGGACCATTCGCAACCGTCTCCATGAAGCTGGGCTACGGTCCCGCACACCGTTAGGCCGTCTTCCGCTCACGCCCCAACATCGTGCAGCCCGCCTCCAGTGGTGTCGCGACAGGCGTGAATGGAGGGACGAATGGAGACGTGTCGTCTTCAGCGATGAGAGTCGCTTCTGCCTTGGTGCCAATGATGGTCGTATGCGTGTTTAGCGCCGTGCAGGTGAGCGCCACAATCAGGACTGCATACGACCGAGGCACACAGGGCCAACACCCGGCATCATGGTGTGGGGAGCGATCTCCTACACTGGCCGTACACCACTGGTGATCGTCGAGGGGACACTGAATAGTGCACGGTACATCCAAACCGTCATCGAACCCATCGTTCTACCATTCCTAGACCGGCAAGGGAACTTGCTGTTCCAACAGGACAATGCACGTCCGCATATATCCCGTGCCACCCAACGTGCTCTAGAAGGTGTAAGTCAACTACCCTGGCCAGCAAGATCTCCGGATCTGTCCCCCATTGAGCATGTTTGGGACTGGATGAAGCGTCGTCTCACGCGGTCTGCACGTCCAGCACGAACGCTGGTCCAACTGAGGCGCCAGGTGGAAATGGCATGGCAAGCCGTTCCACAGGACTACATCCAGCATCTCTACGATCGTCTCCATGGGAGAATAGCAGCCTGCATTGCTGCGAAAGGTGGATATACACTGTACTAGTGCCGACATTATGCATGCTCTGTTGCCTGTGTCTATGTGCCTGTGGTTCTGTCAGTGTGATCATGTGATGTATCTGACCCCAGGAATGTGTCAATAAAATTTCCCCTTCCTGGGACCATGAATTCACGGTGTTCTTATTTCAATTTCCAGGAGTGTATGTGTAAAGTTTTGTTGGAAGTCACTAAGTGCTTTCATTCCCAGGTACTCGATGTATATAGTCTAGGTACTTGCGTGCAGTATGTTGCGCTGCCTCGAGACATGTACACAGTTTCCCAACTCCAGTGCTTAACTTATTATGTTTGAGCTTTAACTTTCCTAACCATGTGAATATCTAAGTGTAACTATTCAGCTTGTGGACTTCAATACATGGATGGGTGATCACCCTAGCGAAAATATGGGCTTCATATGGGAAAATCCATTGAAGTTCAAATGGTTCAAATGGCTCTAAGCACTATGGGACTTAACATCTGAGGTCATCAGTCCCCTAGACTTAGAACTACTTAAACCTAACTAACCTAAGGACCACACACACATCCATGCCCGAGGCAGGATTCGAACCTGCGACCGTAATGGCAGCACGGTTCTGAAGCGCCTAAAACTGCTCTGCTCCATTGAAGTAAGTGACTTTGCAAAGGGCAGTCTAAGAGTATCTCGAGGTAGAAAGACAGTGAAACTACCACAGTCGGTAGTAGCTGTCGTTAAGTGGTTGGACGTCGACGACTCTTTCCAGGACGTGGGGTTCGGATCCTTGTCTTCTCTGTAAAGTAGGATAGATGGTGATCTGTGGCATCTCTGCAAAAAGAGCAGCATGGTGCACGCACAAGTGTTTTGGAGCACACCGTTCATTGTCCATTGTTGAACGTCTCCGCAGCAGCCCACCCCTAGGTGTTCACATGCTGACCCAATGACATCATCGGTTATGATTGCAGTGGGCTTGGCACCATCATGATTCGCCTGCTGATCAATGGAAGCGTGTCAGCTCTTTCGGGTGAATCATATTTTTGCTACGCTAGGTTGCTGGTCGTCTTCACAAATGCCGTCATCGAGATCAACAGCGGCTCCAAAGTGCAGCCCCTCATGGACTCAGGCAAACAAATGTGCTTAAGTGATAAATGGATGTTATGTTGTGTTTCCTTTTAAATTGTTTCCTAATAACTGTACTGTGTCATGCATACTTCAGTTTCTCAAGCAGAAGTGGATGAATCATATATCTGTATTGAAACAGTCACAGAATGTGAATGGTATATTTCTGGACATGGGTTCCTATTCAAAATATCATGCACTCGCTCACCTCAACAAGTCGTAGAAGTTTGTATCAGGAATTTCTGAACACTCTGTATCTCCTGTGCATTTACATCCTAACTCCAACCTCTCGTGGGAATCGAGTTAAATGGTGTGCACAATGAGAATGATGGACAGGTGGTTACTATGCAAATGGTGTGTGGCAAGTTGAAAATTAGGGCTGAGTATGAAGCATGCTCGAACAGCTAATGCTGTTATGGCACCCACTTCCATAAAGCAGGAAATACGGGTTCAGGTCTTGGTCCAGCACAAATTTTCTCATCACCACTGAATTATTTCAATGCCTTCGTGCAGCTGATGTTGGCATTTATCTTCATTATGCTTCTTAATTGTGTGTAGTGAGTTTTTCCCATTTTTAATGGCAGCATATTGGCTGGAAAGTGTTTGATGGTGCTATCAAAACATTGCTAGCGGCTCTTTCTGAAACTACAATATATTTGTTATGATACTGATAACAATGTATCATCTGAAAAGTACACTAACTTAGTATCAGGTAATGCTGATGTTAAAAAATTATTAATATACACCCACCACTTGTAATTATTTCCCACTGGCATGAAGACTGATAGCCCAGTAGAGGACAGTTTCCTATTTACCCCTTCTTACGGTTGGATACGACTTGAACCATTTCAGAGAATTTTATGTAACACCTTTATTTAGCAAAACAAAAACGAAATTTACTGATAAAAAGTACGTTTAATTTAAGGAACGTTCAATTTAAGGAACAGTGACATAGAAATGACTTTGATATTAATAAGCATCTAGAGAACAGTGCTGATAGCATGTCGGGAGCTGCATAAACAAAACATTCATAACAGAAGTACTTCTGGAAAATTTGCAAACCACATAAAACAAGCAAGATGTTTAAAAGCTGCAAAGTGATCAAAACATAGACTACTGACTGTTAACATGATATATCAGCTCACATGGTTACTTTTATACCATTTCCATCCCTAAAGTATGTTCACATAGGAAAGACGCCAGTGCTATCATAAAAGTCTTGCCTTACTTGATGATGGCTATAAGATATTTATTGAAATAATCAGCAACCAGTAGCACAAAAGAAATTTTATATTCTTAACCAGTTTCATGAACTTAATTTCGTTCTTCAGAAAGTTATAACTATCACATTATTTGCGAGTGTAAGAAATCAGATTCATGTAGCATTTGATGTGTTCACACGCTGCATAGTGCCCATTCAAAAAAAAGTGCACTTGTTGCTTGGCTTCCTTATACCATTTTTCTACAGGCGCTATGAACCAAGTAACCACAACAGTATTCTGCATGCATCTTATTTTTTACACTCACAAATAATACAGTAGTTATGTCCTTCTTTAAGAAGGGCATTAAGTGAATGAAACCAGTTGTTGTTGTTGTGGTCTTCAGTCCTGAGACTGGTTTGATGCAGCTCTCCATGCTACTCTATCCTGTGCAAGCTTCTTCATCTCCCAGTACCTACTGCAACCTACATCCTTCTGAATCTGCTTAGTGTATTCATCTCTTGGTCTCCCTCTACGATTTTTACCCTCCACACTGCCCTCCAATGCTAAATTTGTGATTCCTTGATGCCTCAAAACATGTCCTACCAACCGATCCCTTCTTCTAGTCAAGTTGTGCCACAAACTTCTCTTCTCCCCAATCCTATTCAATACCTCCTCATTAGTTACGTGATCTACCCACCTTATCTTATGAAACCAGTTATGAAAACAAAATTTCTTTTGCTCTGGTGGTTGGTATTTTTTCAATAAATATAACTACAGCTGCTGAAGAAGGATAAAATATTAAGTTATAAGATACCAAATTCTATATTTTTTTCAAAAAGTTACCATACAGGGTTCATTCAGTATTATTAAACAAATATAAGAAAGTATTAGAGACAGGCGCCAGCCCTAGTGCCCAAGCGGTTCAGGGCGCTACAGTCTGGAGCCGCGCGACCACTACGGTCGCAGGTTCGAATCCTGCCTCGGGCATGGATGTGTGTGACGTCCTTAGGTTAGTTCGGTTTAAGTAGTTCTAAGTTCTAGGAGACTGATGACCACAGCAGTTAAGTCTCATAGTGCTCAGAGCCATTTTTATTAGAGACAAGTAAACAACAAGATATTCTGTGAAGATTTCTTAGATATTAATCATTAAAAAAACCTTTCTTAACTGCTTAAAAACTTATTATATTTGTTACATAAGCACTTTGCTTTCTGTGTTTATGCATGTAGGTGACATCAGTATCAATCTTGTCTCCATTTACACTCTGACGAGATTAAATACATGGAAAAGATTAACACAAGTATGTTGATAAAAGAAGAAAACACACTGTGACAGTTCCCTGCTTTCTTTATTTCTTCATTGATTGTCCTCAGTGTCGATGTACTGGCTGAAAAATTAGGGGTTGGATGTCTAACTACTGTATACCATAAATGACGTAGTCAACAGATGCACAGTCGCGTTTCACAGTTTTTACTTTTACTTTCACATTTCACAACCCCCCCCCCCCCCCCTCCCAATAATATGCAGTTACATATGACCAGTGCACTATTGTTCAACTTTCAATCAACCTCATTACTAGTTTGCAGGCGAATATCCAGATATTGCTACAATAGTTTACTGTTGGAAATCTATGAGCAGTAAAAACATAACCACATAATTACAGTTCTTTCGGAATAATCAGGTACATATGGAACAGACACTGTCATTGATTTCACACACGGCCTATTGGTGTAACACTTATTTCACTGTTAATTTGTTGCATTGTTGTCGTTCTAATGAACACAGGTTCCTCGTCTGAAAGTCGGCCATGGACTGACTGTCTCCTGACCAAAAACCAGGCCCTTTATATCCTCACAATATAGGTACTAAAACTTCACATTGTTTGATGTTTAATTTACAGAAGTTACAATTAAAACTTAACTCATTAAATTAACTGAATACATCAAAATATTGGTTCTTTTTAGCAGTTTCTTGTACTACAATAGTTAGGCCAAATTATTTGTTTAAATCATGAAATTAACATATATAGTTACACAAACAATACTTTTGCCAAAACTGTTAATTACTTTAGAATTAATTAAGGGCTGGCTTTTCTAACATGTTTTTGAATAGAGCCAAATAGACATTTTAAAATTACTAGTAGTTGTTCCTCCAAATGTTTATAATTAGTACTGAATTTATATTTGTTTATACGTCACAATACAATTTAACATACGAAACAAGTACTGATTTCACGCTATAATGAAAGATACTAACTAGGAATAGTAAAAATAAATTGGAAAATCAATTACATACATAAAACCAAGCACAAAATTAGATCTGGTGTTATATTCTTTAAAACTGAGGGGCAACCTTTCTCTTTTATGAAAATGCAGATTATACTCACGTATGTTAATGGTAATTAGTAAAAACTGAAAAAAAAAGAATTTAAGGAGGCAGATGGCAAAACAAGAGGGGAAGTAAAAAATATCCCAGGTTGCTTTGTCACAACACCCATATCATAAGTAGCCAGGAGAGTAATGAAACATGCTTATAGCTGGGGGGGAGGGGGGGAGGTGGGAGGGGGGGAGGGGGAGAGGGGGAAATATGGAAATAAATATATATCTTAATCTACACTAAGCTGTGAGTAGAGTAGTGCTAGTCATAAATGGCTGTTAATATACAAGTTCTGCAGTGACTGCCTCTGCTAAAAAAATATATTGCTTGAATCTGAAACTTCCTGGCAGCTTTAAACTGTGTGCTGGGGTGTGCTCAAACTGGGGATCTTTACCTTTTGCACCAGGGCAGCCCTCAGTTTCAACAGAGATCTGCTCACCATCCTCACTGATACAGATTCCAGTGTTACAAGGGTGGTGATGTTTTGTGAACTGTCAGGCCTCATCTCTCAATTTGTGGGCAAGGAAGGCAGACTTTAATGCATTATAAACTGCATGTGTGGGGACAGCCTACATCCCCACCCATCAGACTGGCATGCTGACTTTTTGTCAGGGTGCTGTTGAATATGATGTTGAGTGCCCCTCACCTAAGATCATCATCATCATTGTTTACCTTTTGCAGGAAGTGCTCTACCAACTGAGCTATCCAAGCATTACTCACAACTCGTCCTCAGAGCCTCACTTCTTCCAGGACATCTCCTATATTCCTACATGACTAAGCAACATAATACAGTTTATTTCAGAAGTGTTATTCCTGCACAGTACGCAGAAGAACTTCTGTGAAATTTGGAAAGTGGGAGATGAGGTACTGGTGGAAGTAAAGCTTTGAGGGCAGGTCATAAGTCATGGTTGTTTAGCATGTTTATTAGGGCTTCTGCCTGCGAAAAGCAAGGGACCCAGGTTTGAGTCCTGGTCTGTCACAGTTTTAATCTGACAGTACATTTGAAATCAGCAGCAAACACTCAACTGCAGAGTGAAAATTCAGTATGATACTTTAATTGTTCTGTATCCCCAAAGGCTCTCCTTCATGGAGGTATTTATGGAACACAATGTGTGGATTAGTGAATGGAAGGTCATTGGCATCTGTAACTGAGTGCTCAGCTCAAATGACTGCCATGTGGGAGGGGGGGGGGGGGCTGGGTTCAATTTCTGGCCATGTCGGAAATTTTATCCATTCAGGGACAGGGTGCTGTGTTGGCCTCATCATCATTGATGTGCATCTTGCCAAAATGCTCACTTGCACTGGGGGGCCAAATAACCCCAGACTGGGGCTTCCGGTCAGTGGTACCATACGATCATTTCATTTCAATGAAGGGTAAATAAATATACAGATACTTGCAGTGTAGAATGACATATGCATATACAGTCTGTAAATAACTGTGGAGTTCATGGTGAAGGGTACTTAGAATGGTAGCACATATTTGGGTTTCTTTGGGAAGAAAATTGCTTGACTGCCTCTCTGCATAGTGTAATTGGTTGCTGTTTGTACAGGAGTGACACATAAGAGCTGAAGGCCATCTCCAGATTCTTCACTTAATACTGATTGTTGTAACTTGGCCTTCCCAAGGTAATTGGCATACTAAAGAACACAGCAAGTCAGGTTTTCATCATTCTGTGATGCCCCCTGTGGGCCAAACAAACCTGTGACCATACATGCTAGACTACTTCAAATGTGTTTAATATCCCCTGTCTGATAATCTGTTTGATATGTGACTAATAACTAATTCAAGATGTAAAGTTCATAACTCAAGTGACAGACTATTTTTTACATGTATATCTCATTTAGCAAATAATTTTAACAAATTGAAATACACATACAAGCTGAAATTGAAGATATCATCTGATTATTAGTGCTGCCCCCCCCCCCCCCCCCTGCCTCCCATGGAGCTCTGCAATATCATATCTCCAGTTCACTGCCTGGAATAATTTTATATGTAAAATTGAATTTCTAGACAATTTAGACAACACCAGAGTTGCAATTAACATTTTATAGCATTTATTATAATTGCTTCTTTGCACAATATAAAATATAGAGTTACAGAACTTTGAAAAGACAAAATAAAAATGAGTCTTCAAATTGACCTAATTTTCCAGAATCAATGATTATAATTAGTTTTCCAGTTCCAACTTTTATGCATTACAAGAGTTGCAGAAGTTAAGAACTGTTCTTGGATTCATTAAGTGAGCAAATCGAAATTACATATATTGATTTTTCATTACATTAAGCATATCAATTCATTACAGATACATTTACAAATTACTACATTGTGTTCATTATTGTGAAATGCATATTTTGAACGTGAAAACTGATTTTTGCAATACAAAAACTGTATGGTTAATTATCTTGTTAATTATAATGACCTCTTTGTTTTAAACATTTGCACAGTGTAGTGATGTATAAGGGTTGTTCCATGAGAACATGGACACCAATCTTAAAAATTAAAAATTTCTGTTAGCTGATACATACAATTTTTTAATTTGAAGCTCCATTTTCATGATAAGAAGTACTATATAGCTTGTCTAGAATATCAGCTACTAGACCCTCTAAGAAATTAGTTTTTAAAAGTATTACAATGATGCATTGTAAAGTAATTTATTAACAGAACATATCTGAAAAACTTTGCAAGTATATTAGGCCACCCCATTTCGATAGTTTATATTGATTTTATTTAACTAGTAAAGTCCCCAGGCTGATTTATTTTTTATTGCTATTTCCTGTCATTCCATTATTGAAGAAAGTGTGAAATTTGTTTTTCAGGGTCAATGCATTTTATAGAACCTGAAATTAGGCATTAAAATACAAATTTTGAGATAAATAAGTCTCACTGCAGAGGAAAAAGTATTCATTACAAAGAATATTTTGTAGTGGTAAAGGAATGACACACATGTGGTAACAGAATGGTACAAATGGAGTAACAGAATGACAATTTTATAACTGAATTTGACTGACATTCCTTAAGATGATGTAGGTCTACATAAATGTTGGCTATATTGCAATTTTGTATGTTGGCTATACTGTTAGTAAAAATTGGAGGGCAAGTGGGAAGTCCCACAAACCAAGAATGTACTTTTCAGGGAGATGAAACTTACATTCAGTGAGTTTGTAGAGTAACCGCTGAAAGATGAGTTAATATGCTTCTTTAGTAAAGATTAAAATTAAAGGACTAAATGGCTGCATACTACATGCAGAATGGAGTTAATTATTTTGATAAACAGTATTTCTCCTTGCTTTCTCTGGGAAGCAATAGTAATGCCAAATTATAAGAAAACCTCAGTATTGCCTATAGAAAAGCAAGTTACTGATTTCCTATGTACTGCAATAGAATGTTAATTGTCTTTGAAGATCAGTAAGTATTATGCCTAAATAATAGAGACATTTTTATGTATTGTGTTGTTGGAAGATCACTACATTAAATAGAATTTTTTATTTAAAATAAATATTGGCTTATTTCTAACAATTACAGTGTTTCCACAGTAATTATCAAACAAGATACTTCATTTTGACAGTTATTGTCATGCCTCTCACATCAGCTGAGAAAATGAGAGAATACTGGAAACAACTCAAGGAAAAAGGGGTTAACTGATGATATTAAGGGGAAGGACAGGGAAAGGAAAAGGCTGAAATGGCAAAGTTTAATTGCTGCTCAACTTAAGAAGCTAAGAGAAAAAGAGAAACTCAGTCAAAGAAAATTCGGAAATAAAGTTAGTGCCAGCAGTGAAGGTATTGTGGTGATGCTTCTCATCTACACAAATAGTCCACATAAATCTCCTGCTTCATTAAGGAAAGCAGTTAAACATGTGAAAACTTGTTTACCTAGAAGTCCAAGAAAGTGCAAGAAAGTTGTCTTTGAATTAGTTGCTGATCATGAAGTTTTAGTAAGCAGACAACAGGTGAAAAATCAGATTCAATGCCTAAATCCAGGCACAGAAGAAGCCATTGCTACTTTTTATGTTCAAGAAAACATTTCATGGCAACCTCCTGGAATGAAAGATTATGTGATAATGAAGGATAAGGAAGGTGGAAAAATCAAAGTTCAGAAGGGGTACATGATCATAACCTTGAAAGAACCCCATGCTATATATCAAGAGGAATTCCCTAACATGCCAATAAAATTGTCCAAAGTTCTGTGCATTGAGACCAAAGTTTGTGTGCACTTCACAGGTACACTGCACAATGTTTGTCTCTGCCGCTACCGTGAGAACGTAAAACTACGTCTGAAAGTTATAAACGAGGTTGTTCCACAAGTGAAAACCACATTTTCTGACTTCATTAGCACAATAGTCTGCAATCAAGAGAAAGAAATTTGCATGATGTCAAAATGTGAAAAGTGGGCAAATGTATCTTTGAAAGATAAGTATTCTTTGGATGTGAATTTAATGAAGAAGATTATCAAATGGACCCAATGGCAAACAGTGAACCAGCGAATCACTCTGAAAGAGATTCATGGTACTGTTGGTCAGAGACTTGATGCTCTTTCAAACATGCTACCCCAAGTCTTACAACATACAATTGTTAAAAGACAACAATCAAAATTTTTTGAAGACAAAAAGAATTCTGCAAACAAGAAGAACATCTTGGTACAGGTAGATTTTGCAGAAAATTATACTGTTCAACTGCAGAATGAAGTCCAGAGCACCCATTGGTCAAAACCACTAATCACTTTGTTTACAGCATATGTTTGGGACTCACAAAATGATGGATGTTCTTGTGTTATGAACTTGATCATAACAAATATTCAGTGCTTGCTTTCCTAATAAGATTCTACCCAGAGGTAGAATCTGTCACATTCAGGAGTGATGGTGCAGCCAGTCAATTTAAGCAGTGTTTCCTGTTTGCCAACTTGACATTTTTCAGAGAACACTATGGAATAAGTATTTCATGGGACTTCTTTGCCACATCACATGGCAAAGGTGTCATGAACTGTAAAGCATGCAGTCTGGAATATCTGCAAAGCAGGGAAACACATACTATCTGGTGCTGAGGACTTTGCAAAAATTGCATGTAAAAGATGTCATGGCATAAACATTTTTTATATCTCTGGCTTGCAAATTGCAGACAATACAGAGGAATTAGATCAAATGTGGATGGTAATAGTTCCAATAGAGCAGACAAAACCCATCCATACTGTTACACTTACCACTCTATGTATTATTGAGTACCAGTATTACTCACTATCTCCCCAGAGGTTGGTCACAATTTTAAAAAGCAATCTTCAGCCAAAGAAAATTCACAAGAACTGACCAATCATATGGCCTTGCGTCAAAGGGATTTTGCTCTGGTTTCCTATGCTGGAAGAAACAGATCAAGATTTTTTTGTGGAGCAGGTGATTTATGTTGAAGATGGTCACGAAATTTCATTTCTTAGAAAGAATTATGCAAATGGAAATATATTTACATTTTCCTGAAAGGAAGAAAAATGTTGTGTAGAAAAAGACCAAATTGTAGAGAAACTAGTTGCACCTACTATAGATTAGAGCAACTAAGTACCATTTTCCCTACCCAGTCAGCAGTGCAGAATAAAACTGGTAATTTTCAAGTGAAAGTGTCATTCTGTTACAACCAATTTTTTTTTATTTTGTTAGTAAAATATTAATTTCATGCATTTATCTTGTACACCATTTTGTTTTCCATTTATCCCTCCTCACAATATAACTTTTGCGAATTTTTGTAGGAAATGGAAGAGCAGAATTATTGTTCCATTATAAATGAGAACAAGATGCATGTATGAATTAAGTCATTCTGTTACCAGAACATTTTTTTAACGTAAGTCTCAATATATGAATGAAACTTAAACTCTTAAATTACATACATTGTGTTCCTTTGCTTAAGTAGAAAATACAATATTAAATTTTTTGTCTTTTATCATGATTTTGGTCTTTTCTGTGCTTAATGTACAAAAACAATCACTGAGTGTCCTTCTGTTACTCATGGAACCACCCATAATTGAACCATATATTTAGTTTTTGATAGAACAATGTGGAATCTAAGTAAATGTGAATATAAGTGTTTGTTTATGACATACTACTGAGTTTTACATTTATTCATAATTTCATATTGCACAGTATAGTTAGGAAAAAGAAATAATGTAATTTACATTGCAGATATATGCTAAATGTTGTTTCATATTAGTTCTTAATAGCCGGTATCGTATACTTCAGTATATCCAATATGCTTTGCCATGTTACGGCTGTTAACTGGATTTGGTATGAATCCCACACACCTGAAATATTCTTACATGGGATGCACAAGCAATTTGTCAACAGTCTGCATTGTAGACTAATTGCATTTCCTCAGTAGCTTATCAGTTAACCAAAGTCTGCCACCTACCTTAATTACAACTAAGCTAATGTGATCTTCCCATTTCATCATTTTATATTCCCTCAACTAGTTACATCCAGAAATTTATATGAGTTGAATGGTTCCAACTGTGACTTATTGATGTCAGATTCATAGGATACTAATTTACTGTGTTTTTGAAGTGCATAGACTGTACTTCATTATAGGCAATGCTTCATCTACAGGTGAGCGGGATGGCCAAGGGAGGGTAGGTAAAGTTACTTCTTCTGCCTGTGAAACATGGTAGAGTTTAGTCAATCAGTGTGGTTTCATCACGGATTTTAGTGGGTCATTTGGTATGGTGAAAACAAGTTGGTAAAATCAGGGAAGAGATTGCTGGTAACCATGTTTCTTTATATACACAGATGTCCAGAATTAAAGCAACAAACAGAAATTTTGCAAAACTGCCTTTTTTTTTTTTTTTTACAAAACAGTATAAACATGTGACAGTTGAATTTCATGGTTTAAGCAAATAATTTGGCCTAACTCTTGCAGTAGAAGAAACTGTTAAAAAGAACCAATGTTCTGATGTATTCAGTTAATTTAATGTGTTAAGTTTTAAATTTAATTTCTGTAAATTTGACTCTGAACAACGTGTAAGTTCAGTACCTGTTATTATGCGGATATATAAGGGTCCAGTTATTGGTCACAAGACAGTCAGTCCATGGTCGAGTTTCAGATGAGGAACCTGTGTTCGTTAGAATAACAACAATGCATTAACTTAACAGTGAAATAAGTGTTACACCAATAGGCTGTGTGTTAAAACAATGACAGTGTCTGTTCCACATGTACCTTTCTATTCTTCAAGAACTGTGAACTCTGTGGTTAGGTTTTTATTGCCCATAGATGTTCAACAGTAAATTATTGTAGCAGTATGTGGATGTTCACCTGCAACCTATTAATGAGCTTATGGAAAGTTAAAACAATAGTGCAGTGGCCATATAATTGTGTAGTATTGCGGGTTGTGAACAGTGAAAGTAAAAGACTGTGAAACATAAATGTGCATCTGTCAGATACATCATTTACAGTAGACAGTAGTTGTACTTCCACAACCCATTTTTCAGCCAGAGTAGCAGTTAGTACATTAACACTGAGGACAACAAACGATCAACGAAGAAATAAAGGGAGGAGTGTCACCACAGCCTGTATGATTATATTGCGAATTAGACACAGGACGAGGAAATAGTGGTTTGTTACTTCAATTTTGGACACCAGTGTATTTTCTTAGCATGAATGGGAGTTAAGCATACTGCAACAACTGCAACGTGCAAGATTTATTGGCTGAGCCTCTGGTGGAGCAATGGCATGCCTATCACAATGCTGAATACTTTCACTCTATTTGTTTCACATTTTTTCACCTGGTCTTTGAGCTGTGTAGCGTTGTAAACTTATTTTTACTGCTAGTAAACAGCTGCTTGGATTCATTAATCTCTGCAACTCATAGCTCCTAAAGACACATAATTGTTGGATGCATTTATCTTTCATTTAAGATAAGAGAACTTGGAATAGTTCTGTCTTCTTCTTTCCATTGGGTTTGAGCTTTCTTAGAGTTAGAATGCAAGTTCAATTTCTCTGATAATTATTCCACAATCTGTAATATTTTGACATGTGCGTATGTGCTCAGTGGCATGCAACTAAAATGATTTTTTCTGCTGAGAAACATTTAAGCCCAATTAGATAGATTAAGGTAAAGACTTTTCTGAATTCTCTTTTTCTCATTATAATACCTATACAGTCAATTATTATACCTATACAGTCAATTTTTTTGCTGATTTTTCATTTTCAATTAACGACAAAGCAAAAGTACTAAAAGATAAATATTTCTTACCTCACTGACCATCATGACAGAAATATTCAACAAGAGAGAGCCTGCAGATGGTTGCAACTGTTATTGCACTACTACTAGAAAAAATGCCTGAGATATTTGTGAAACTTTGTAAACTTAATTACATATACAGGGTGTTTATTATAACAGATGACATTAAAATACCTTGAAAACTACATATCAGATCAAAAAAAGTTAAAATTCAATTTCTTTGTGTCAGAGGTGGACATCCAAAGATACCACACTCGACCCCCCACCCTATTGAAATCTTCAGTGGAAACCCACGTTTTTTTTTTATTGGAGATTATGATTCTATGGTAAAATCTATGCCATCTTCTTCATTTTGCCACAGGTGGCACTGTAATTTCAGGAACGGAAATGGGTACACAATCATAATTTATGACATGCTACTCAATGGCCCTTGAATATCCAGTGCCACATGGGTCCCCATCCCCATGCTGTGAGGTTAGTACAGACCAGTATTTCATAACTTATAATTGCAACATTGCTTCCTCCAACTTACCAGACAGGGGAGTACTCGACTTGCCACTGTGGCTGTGACTTGAAGGAAACACTATTCTGCTTTTCCAAATGGAGTAAGTGTTCAGACATAGCACTGCCAAATTAAATACACTTAGTGATTTACTTTTCAAATGACTGTACACAGGACAGAAGCATATCTGTGGGAATGTCAGCACAGGCATTTCTGATGCAGTCGATCTTGTTGTCATGGCCTGTTGGTGCTTGCTAGTACACCATACCTTTTAAATATCACCACAGAAAGAAACAAAGTGATGTCAAATCCGGCCACCTAGCAGGCCAATTAATAAGACCACTTCTGTCGATCCATCAATGACCAGTGTAAACATGGTCTCACACCTCCCATGCCTCAAATGCGTAATTCACTTGGCAACCATCATGCTGAAACCATATACAGTGTTAAACATTCAGGGCAACATCCTGCAATAGTACTGGTAGTTCCTGTTCCAGAAACGTTTAGTATTTGTGTCCATTCAACATGCCATAGATAAAGTATGGACCAATGAGTTCGTTTCCCATAATGCCACGCCATATGTTAACCAATCAAGGACATTGATGGTCAACTTGCTATAACCAGTGGGGATTGTCTACACTCTAGTAATGCATGTTATGCTGGTTAAAGCTACCATGGTTTGTGAATGTAGACTCATTGGAAAATAGGAGCTTGGCAAATAACATGTGGGGTCATCTGCATCTGTTGATGTACCCATTCAGAAATCACTACCCGGTTATGGAAATCAGTGCAATGAAGTTCGTGATGCAGTGACATATATTATGATTAATGCTTGTGGCAATGCAGTACTGTGTTAATACTACCTCTAGACATACTTTAATCATGGTGTAATTGCCGAGCGCTTATCTGTGAGTTGTGGTGCACTGCTGCTAGTACAGCTATTTCATTAGCTTCTCCTGTAACATGATTGCTTCATTTTCTTTTGCCAGTCTGTATGCTGCCATCAGACGTAAAGGTGCTTACAACATTGTATAAGAATTTGGTACAAAATTGCCCTCCCAGCCAGAATGGATAATGATAATTCCGCTTCCTTTCAAATCTGTGAACAGACCATCAATATGATGCTGCATGACAAGTGTAAACACATCTCATCCATATAGACAATTAGAAGAGGCTTACACCATTAGTGTCAGATAACTTTTAAGTTAAACAGTACATTTTTGCTTTACACTACTTTGTTCCTGGTTATTCACCATTTTCTTCTACCTAAATCCTAGAGTGCGAAGAATTTTACGATGTGTGTTTATAATTTCTTAAGAATTTATACCCCCCCACCCCCATGAACCATGGACCTTGCCGTTGGTGGGGAGGCTTGCGTGTCTCAGCGATACAGATGGCCGTACCGTAGGTGCAACCACAATGGAGGGGTATCTGTTGAGAGGCCAGACAAACATGTGGTTCCTGAAGAGGGGCAGCAGCCTTTTCAGTAGTTGCAGGGGCAACAGTCTGGATGATTGACTGATCTGGCCTTGTAACATTAACCAAAACGGCCTTGCTGTGCTGGTACTGCGAACGGCTGAAAGCAAGGGGAAACTACAGCCGTAATTTTTCCCGAGGAAATGCAGCTTTACTGTATGATTAAATGATGATGGCGTCCTCTTGGGTAAAATATTCCGGAGGTAAAATAGTCCCCCATTCGGATCTCCGGGCGGGGACTACTCAAGAGGACGTCGTTATCAGGACAAAGAAAACTGGCGTTCTACGGATCGGAGCGTGGAATGTCAGATCACTTAATCGGGCAGGTAGGTTAGAAAATTTAAAAAGGGAAATGGATAGGTTAAAGTTAGATATAGTGGGAATTAGTGATGTTCGGTGGCAGGAGGAACAAGACTTTTGGTCAGGTGATTACAGGGTTATAAATACAAAATCAAATAGGGGTAATGCAGGAGTAGGTTTAATAATGAATAAAAAAATAGGAGTACGGGTTAGCTACTACCAACAGCATAGTGAAAGCATTATTGTGGCCAAGATAGACACAAAGCCCATGCCTACTACAGTAGTACAAGTTTATATGCCAACTAGCTCTGCAGATGATGAAGAAATAGATGAAATGTATGACGAGATAAAAGAAATTATTCAGGTAGTGAAGGGAGACGAAAATTTAATAGTCATGGGTGACTGGAATTCGTCAGTAGGAAAAGGGAGAGAAGGAAACATACTAGGTGAATATGGATTGGGGCTAAGAAATGAAAGAGGAAGCCGCCTTGTAGAATTTTGCACAGAGCATGACTTAATCATAGCTAACACTTGGTTCAAGAATCATAAAAGAAGGTTGTATACCTAGAAGAATCCTGGAGATACTAAAAGATATCAGATAGATTATATAATGGTAAGACAGAGATTTAGGAACCAGGTTTTAAATTGTAAGACATTTCCAGGGGCAGATGTGAACTCTGACCACAATCTATTGGTTATGAACTGCAGATTGAAACTGAAGAAACTGCAAAAAGGTAGGAATTTAAGGAGATGGGACCTGGATAAACTGAAAGAACCAGAGGTTGTAGAGTGTTTCAGGGAGAGCATAATGGAACAATTGACAGGAATGGGGGAAAGAAATACAGTAGAAGAAGAATGGGTAGCTCTGAGGGATGAAGTAGTGAAGGCAGCAGAGGATCAAGTAGGTAAAAAGACGAGGGCTAATAGAAATCCTTGGGTAACAGAAGAAATATTGAATTTAATTGATGAAAGGAGAAAATATAAAAATGCAGTAAATGAAGCAGGCAAAAAGGAATACAAACGTCTCAAAAATGAGATCGACAGGAAGTGCAAAACTGCTAAGCAGGGATGGCTAGAGGACAAATGTAAGGATGTAGAGGCTTGTCTCACTAGGGGTAAGATAGATACTGCCTACAGGAAAATTAAAGAGACATTTGGAGAGAAGAGAACCACTTGTATGAATATCGAGAGCTCAGATGGCAACCCAGTTCTAAGCAAAGAAGGGAAGGCAGAAAGGTGGAAGGAGTATATAGAGGGTCTATACAAGGGCGATGTACTTGAGGACAATATTATGGAAATGGAAGAGGATGTAGACGAAGACAAAATGGGAGATACGATACTTCGTGAAGAGTTTGACAGAGCACTGAAACACCTGAGTCGAAACAAGGTCCCGGGAGTAGACAACATTCCATTAGAACTACTGATGGCCTTGGGAGAGCCATTCATGACAAAACTCTACCATCTGGTGAGCAAGATGTATGAGACAGGCGAAATACCCTCAGACTTCAAGAAGAATATAATAATTCCAATCCCAAAGAAAGCAGGTGTTGACAGATGTGAAAATTACCGAACTATCAGTTTAATAAGTCACAGCTGCAAAATACTAACGCGAATTGTTTACAGACGAATGGAAAAACTGGTAGAAGTCGACCTCAGGGAAGATCAGTTTGGATTCCGTAGAAATGTTGGAACACGTGAGGCAAGACTGACCTTACGACTTATCTTAGAAGAAAGATTAAGGAAAAGCAAACCTACTTTCTAGCATTTGTAGACTTAGAGAAAGCTTTTGACAATGTTGACTGGAATACTCTCTTTCAAATTCTAAAGGTGGCAGGGGTAAAATACAGGGAGCGAAAGGCTATTTACAATTTGTGCAGAAACCAGATGGCAGTTATAAGAGTCGAGGGGCATGAAAGGGAAGCAGTGGTTGGGAAAGGAGTGAGACAGGGTTGTAGCATCTCCCCAATGTTATTCAATCTGTATATTGAGCAAGCAGTAAAGGAACAAAAGAAAAATTCAGAGTAGGTATTAAAATTCATGGAGAAGAAGTAAAAACTTTGAGGTTTGCCGATGACATTGTAAATCTGTCAGAGACAGCGAAGGACTTGGAAGAGCAGTTGAACGGAATGGACAGTGTCTTGAAAGGAGGATATAAGATGAACATCAACAAAAGCAAAACGAGGATAATGGAATGTAGTCAAATTAAATCAGGCGATGCTGAGGGAATTAGATTAGGAAATGAGACACTTAAAGTAGTAAAGGAGTTTTGCTATTTAGGGAGTAAAATAACTGACGATGGTCGAAGTAGAGAGGATATAAAATGTAGACTGGCAATGGCAAGGAAATCGTTTCTGAAGAAGAGAAATTTGTTAACATCGAGTATAGATTTAAGTGTCAGGAAGTCGTTTCTGAAAGTATTTGTATGGAGTGTAGCCATGTATGGAAGTGAGACATGGACAACAAATAGTTTGGACAAGAAGAGAATAGAAGCTTTTGAAATGTGGTGCTACAGAAGAATGCTGAAGATTAAATGGGTAGATCACATAACTAATGAGGAGGTATTGAATAGAATTGGGGAGAAGAGAAGTTTGTGGCACAACTTGACTAGAAGAAGGGATCGGTTGGTAGGACACGTTCTGAGGCATCAAGGGATACCAATTTAGTATTGGAGGGCAGCGTGGGTAAAAATCATAGAGGGAGACAAAGAGATGAATACACTAAGCAGATTCAGAAGGATGTAGGTTGCAGTTGGTACTGGGAGATGAAGAAGCTTGCACAGGATAGAGCAGCATGGAGAGCTGCATCAAACCAGTCTGAGGACTGAAGACCACAACAACAACAACAACAAGAATTTATACAACTCTAACTTTTTATTAAGTTCCTTCAAAGTAGATCTTCTTCATCTGTGATGTAGAAATTATTCATGACATAGTGAACAACTTCCTCATTAAAATTTCTAAACTGCCTTTTCAAGATCTTCTTAGCCTTTCCTTATGAGGTGTTGAAAATGTCAAAGATTTGCCTGCCTCGACTCTTTCCCATTCTCGTCTGATTCGCTGAATGTAAATAAACAATACACCAGGGGCTTCAGCCACTCATTTCAATTTCAATTTTAGTTACACTCAGCACAGCTTCTTTCTTCATAAACTGGTAGACATTTGCAAACACTTTGCATGTTTGACTATAAAGAACTTTGTCCTTTAACAAGACTTTTACTGGTGGATTCTTCAACTTCAAATGTGTTCTCCCAGAGTATTTATTAGTGAAGCTTTCTGCCTGGTTCCGTGGCAACAAGAATGATGCTGGTGATCGGCCGAGCGGGGTCTACCGTGCATCTTGTTTACGGTGCTCGTGTCTGTCTGCACAAACCGTACTCGCTACGTGGAAACAGAAATGCCCACAGTACTTCGCTACTTCAGCTTGGAATTCAGTACTTCTTGGTTCTGTTTCAGGTTATGTTTCCAGCAGTGTTAGCTGTATGTTAACTGTGACACTCAGCAGTATGGACGGGTTTACTAATGAAGAGTTGTCCAATATGCATGTCATATAGTAGCTGTTCCTGGAATGATGGCAACTGTATCACAGTAGCTTTGCATCAGTACATAGTGGCCTAAGGGAAATCAGATCTCTCCATCTTAATCTGAAATATGCAGTCATTCTTTTCCATTTTTATGTAGTTATGCAAACAAATATAATTGAGTTAATCAATCCAATAAATAATATTTACATTATTAGTCTGTAACAAGCCCTGGAAGAATATGGGTCCTCTTAACTTTACTTCTTCCATTATTTTTATAGCACTGAGGATTTTCCATCATATTTCAATAATCAATTTCCTTTCTTAATATCAACAGAAAATTCCGTTGAAAAAAATAATACATTGGATACAGAATTCCTGGATGTGCTTTACCTTCAGGAGGCTGTAATGGTACAAATTATGATTCTCTAATGTTTGTTAGGATCTAGATGACAAGCAGTTTGGCTTTAGGAAAGGTAAAGGCACCAAAGGGGCAGTTCCAACATTGGAGCTGATAATGAAAGCTAGGCTAAAGAAAAATCAACACACATTTATTGGATTTAGTGAGCTGGAAAGAGCATTTGATAATGTCAAATGGTGCAAGATGTTCAAAAATCTGAGAAAGATAGGAGTAAGCTATAGGTAAAGATGGGTAATATGCAATATGTACATGATCCAAGAGGTAATAATAAGACTGGAAGACCAAGAATGAAGTGCTCAGATGGAAATGGCTGCAAGACAAGGATGTAGTCGCAAGACAAGGATGTAGACTTTTGCACCTTCTGTTCAGTATGCAAATCAAAGAAACAATGATGGAAATAGAAGAAAGTTTGAAAGGTGGGACTGAAATTAAAGATGAGAGGATATCACTGATAAGATCTGCCAATGACATTGCTGTCGTCTGTGAAAGTGAAGAAGACTTACAGGATACATTGAATGAAATGAACAGTCTAAGTAGTACACAATATAGACTGACAGTAAACTGAAGAAAGACAAAAGTGAGGAGAAGTATCAGAAATGAGAACAGTGAAAAACTTAACATCAGAATTTGTTATCAGATAATAGATGAAGCTAAGGAATTCTGCTACCCATGATGGACAGAGCAAGGAGGACATAAAAAGCAGACTAGCAGAGCCAAAAAGGGCATTCCTGGAGAAGAGAAGTCTACCAGTATCAAACATAGGCCTTAATTTGAGGAAGAAATTTATGAGAATTGACGTTTGGAGCACAGCATTGTGTGGTAATGGGGTATGGAGGAATCTGGAATGGAAGTCTTTGAAGTGTGTTGCTACAGAAGAATGTTGAAAATTAGGTGGACTGATAAGATAAGGAATGAGGAGGTTGTCTACAAAATCTATATCTATACTTTAAAACCACCACGAGCTGTATGGCAGAGGGTACATCCCATTGTACCAGTTATTAGGGTTTCCTTCTGTTCCACTCACATATGGAGTATGGGAAGAATGATTGTTTGAATGCCTCTGCGTGTGCAGTAATTATTCTACTCTTATCCTCATGATCCCTATGTGACCAATACATTGGAGATTGTAGTATATTCATAATCTTTTAAAGTCAGTTCTTGAAACTTTGTTAATATTCTTTCTTGGGATAGTTTATGTCTATCTTCAAGAGTCTCCCAGTTCAGTTCCTTCAGTATCTCTGTGACACTCTCCCATGGATTAAGCAAACCTCTGACAATTAATAATGCCCTTCTCTCTATATGTTCAATGTCCTCTGTTAGTCCTATTTGCTACAGGTCCCACACACTTGAGCAATATTCTAGAGCTGGTTGCATGAGTGATTTGTGAGCAATCTCCTTTGCAGACTGATTGCACTTCCCCAGTATTCTACCATTAAACCACCTGCTTTACCCATGACTATGTGATCATTTCATTTCATATCCCTACAAAGTGTTACACCCAGGTATTTGTATGAGTGACTAACGAAGGTTGAGGCCAGGAGGGTTACTACCTTCGTTAGTCACTGTCCTCACCCATCCAACCCCCTCCCTATTCCCATTCCAGCACTACACAGGCGTCATTTCACCGTCACACCCAGTCTTTTATTTTCTCTCCTTTCTGCTACTTACCCCCTCCCCCCTCTGCACCTTCTCTCCTGCTCTCCGTCTAAACTGCAACAATTGACTGTCCGCCACTCCCACCATACTATCCCTCCCCCTCCCCACCCCAGCCTCCTCCTTACTCCCACCCAGTCGCCACTCCCATCATGCACTGGTGCTGCTGTTCGCAGTGTGGTCTCAGCATCTCCGCTATATGGTGAGTAGCAGCTTCCCTTCTCTGGTATTATTATTTTAAATCTTTTCTTAGTTGTGTATTTGCCATTTCAGTTCAAGTCAAGGTGATGTACATTGGCAGTCATTCCAATACAATCACCCATAGATTTTCAAAGAATATTGTTTGCAGTGATTATGACATTTGTTCCTTTTGAGTGGTAAACATCACAAAGTTTAATACTGCCGACAGACAGATATAGAAGTAAAAGGGACACACTAGCTCTTTGAACTAATGGCTTCTCCCTCAATGTGAAGTGTGGGATAGGTTGGAAAAGGTTAAGAAGGAAGGGTAGCTCAGTTGGAACCCAGGATGAGAAGGACTCACCTTTAATGAGAACAACAGTAAAAAAAGATGGAAGGGCAAAGTGTCAGAGAGAATAGAAACAAGTCACTAAATGTTAAAATCTGGTTTTCTACTCGACATTGAGGGCTAGCTTGTGCTCCTACTTCTTAATAGTAATTTCCTTATACATGCAGGTATATCTATCTCCATATTTTGTATCCCTTTAAACTGTTTGGTGAACTGTAACTAGAAGAGTGTAGATTGAAAATCAAGAGAAGTTTTTTGAGTTGAACTTTCCCTGTCCATTGAACATAAAAGTTTTTAATGTGTTCATATATTGGCATGAGAACATAAGAGCAACAGCATGCTATACTCCAGTTGTAATGTAACCTGACTGCCCTGTTTTTACTTGCTGAACTCAGTAACTGTTCTTATTTTTGTCACTGCTCCTGGAACTGTTTGGTTTAGTAATCTGATTGTTACATTATTAACAAAAAGCTGTGGGTGTTAGCTTGAAATCTTTTTTGTTCAAATTTATCATTCTCAAAGCATGACAATAAGCCTTTTCTAATAAATTTAGATATGTAGTTCAGATAACACAGGCCAGCAGCTACTCTTGACAAGCATTAACAGTAGCAATATGCTTATTGGGTATTTTCATAAATGAACTTATCACCCAAGTCTCTGCACATATTAGGTGTCCATAAACTGCAGCTTATACACTCCTGGAAATGGAAAAAAGAACACATTGACACCGGTGTGTCAGACCCACCATACTTTCTCCGGACACTGCGAGAGGGCTGTACAAGCAATGATCACACGCACGGCACAGCGGACACACCAGGAACCGCGGTGTTGGCCGTCGAATGGCGCTAGCTGCGCAGCATTTGTGCACCGCCGCCGTCAGTGTCAGCCAGTTTGCCGTGGCATACGGAGCTCCATCGCAGTCTTTAACACTGGTAGCATGCCGCGACAGCGTGGACGTGAACCGTATGTGCAGTTGACGGACTTTGAGCGAGGGCGTATAGTGGGCATGCGGGAGGCCGGGTGGACGTACCGCCGAATTGCTCAACACGTGGGGCGTGAGGTCTCCACAGTACATCGATGTTGTCGCCAGTGGTCGGCGGGAGGTGCACGTGCCCGTCGACCTGGGACCGGACCGCAGCGACGCACGGATGCACGCCAAGACCGTAGGATCCCACGCAGTGCCGTGGGGGACCGCACCGCCACTTCCCAGCAAATTAGGGACACTGTTGCTCCTGGGGTATCGGCGAGGACTATTCGCAACCGTCTCCATGAAGCTGGGCTACGGTCCCGCACACCGTTAGGCCGTCTTCCGCTCACGCCCCAACATCGTGCAGCCCGCCTCCAGTGGTGTCGCGACAGGCGTGAATGGAGGGACGAATGGAGACGTGTCGTCTTCAGCGATGAGAGTCGCTTCTGCCTTGGTGCCAATGATGGTCGTATGCGTGTTTGGCGCCATGCAGGTGAGCGCCACAATCAGGACTGCATACGACCGAGGCACACAGGGCCAACACCCGGCATCATGGTGTGGGGAGCGATCTCCTACACTGGCCGTACACCACTGGTGATCGTCGAGGGGACACTGAATAGTGCACGGTACATTCAAACCGTCATCGAACCCATCGTTCTACCATTCCTAGACCGGCAAGGGAACTTGCTGTTCCAACAGGACAATGCACGTCCGCATGTATCCCGTGCCACCCAACGTGCTCTAGAAGGTGTAAGTCAACTACCCTGGCCAGCAAGATCTCCGGATCTGTCCCCCATTGAGCATGTTTGGGACTGGATGAAGCGTCGTCTCACGCGGTCTGCACGTCCAGCACGAACGCTGGTCCAACTGAGGCGCCAGGTGGAAATGGCATGGCAAGCCGTTCCACAGGACTACATCCAGCATCTCTACGATCGTCTCCATGGGAGAATCGTAGCCTGCATTGCTGCAGAAGGTGGATATACACTGTACTAGTGCCGACATTGTGCATGCTCTGTTGCCTGTGTCTATGTGCCTGTGGTTCTGTCAGTGTGATCATGTGATGTATCTGACCCCAGGAATGTGTCAATAAAGTTTCCCCTTCCTGGGACAATGAATTCACAGTGTTCTTATTTCAATTTCCAGGAGTGTATAATATTTACCAAAAATGATTGAAAAACTTGGGCTAATTGACACAGTTACAGGGCAGTTATAATTAAACTTTTGTTAGCCAGTGCAGACAGAAAACTCTTTAATGTTTTGTATTCAACTTTATAGGAATGACGTTCAAACTGCACACTTCAGGATTTGCATTGTTAGCAGTGTTATTGTCATGACTTAACATTAGGTGCTGGTACTGGTCCGTTTTTCTTTGGGGAACTTGAACCCCTAGGCCCAAGGACATGCAGCAAGAATGGGACACGTTACTGTGATCTGCTTCACCAATATCTGGTCCCTGCTCCGCAGGACTGAGGTGCTTTGGACAAATCATTGGCTGATCTTTCCAAACTGTGTAGTCAACATGTTCATCGTATTTGAACTCATGTGATTTCTGGCCATGGGGTTACCTGAAGGATGGAGTTTATGAATGGCATCCTAAAACATGTTGAATGTTCAAGTTTAGCAAGTGAAGGAGGTAGCCAGCATTCCACCTGTGATGTTTTGGTAAACTGTAGTGCAATCTCTAGTGCAGCTCCAGGCTGTCACGGCTGCACTCGGTCATCACATAAAGCAATGTTTGTAACCTTGAACGTAAACACGGAACACAATTAACAAATGTCACCCTCTCATGTGGCAATTAAGGTTTTTTTAACAGTTTATTCATTATTTCACTTTTGTATGTATTTACAAATGTTTCCCTAAAGTAGTTTTGTTGTCCTACAACCAATCATTTTTGTTGGAGCCTTCCCAAGTAGTGAAGTTTAATTATAACCATCCATGTGTATGTAAAGATCACGTATGTTGTTAACTTCACGAAGATGAACTAAAAACCAACTGTAGCACTAATTCTTCATACATTTTGGTTCATAGTGACCATAAGATGTTAACCAGTTAATTATATGATGCAGAGTGACTTTTATTGACTCAATAATGATTAACGGCATAAAAATGACTACATTTTCATAGCAATAGCAACATGAAGATGTTGCCATAATGCATAACTGCTGCAGACATTGCCTTCCACTCTTCCTTATAAATGGGTGTATGAATAATTACTAAAATTTGTTATTACATTTTTATTTGTAATGGGAAAAAGGTCAAAATTAGTGGCTGTGGAACCCATAATTTGTGACTTATAGAAGTGTGTACCATGTGCAATGGTATATACTGATGATATGACAGTTCTGTCGGATAGCATGGATGAACTTGAAACTCAAGTCCAAACATGGTATGATTGTCTAAAAGAGGTATGGCCTCCATTTGAACATCCACAATACTGGGTACCTTCAAATGATTCCATCTTTAGGAACTGTTCAAATTAATGGAGCTCTTCTTACCAAAGTGGAGTGACCACCATAAGCAGTTCCCTCAATTTTCTGCAGTAGTTGTTGTTGTTAGACATGAGGTTGGGTTTTGTGCTGAATTTGTAAATATTTTGTGTTCTACACATCTAGCTGTCATATAATATATTAAAGCTATTTGGAATTATTTTTAATTCTTCAGGTACAGACTTTTGTTGTTTTTGTTGTTGTTGTTGTCTTCAGTCCAAAGACTGGTTTGATGCAGCTCTACATACTACTCTAGCCTGTGTAAGCTGCTTATTCTCCAAGTAACTACTGCAACCTACATCCTTCTGAACCTGCTTAGTGTATTCATTTCATGGTCTCTCTCATCAATTTTTACCCTCCATACTTTCCTCCAGTATCAAATTGGTTATCCCTAGATGCCTCAGAATGTGTCCTACCAACTGATCCCTTCTTGTAGTCATCTTGTGCCACAAATTTCTCTTCCCACCAATTCTATTCAGTACCTCCTCATTAAATATGTGATCTACCAATCTGATCTTCAGCATTCTTCCGTAGCACATTCAAAAGCACATTTCAAAAGCCTCTATTCTCTTCTTATCTAAACTGTTTAACATCCGTGTTTTACTTCCATCCATACCTATTCTCCATACAAAGTAATACCTTCAGAAAAGACTTCCTGACACTTAAATCTATACTCAATGTTAACAAATTTTTCTTCTCCAGAAAAGCTTTCCTTGCCATCACCAGTCTACATTTTATATCCC
This sequence comes from Schistocerca nitens, assembly GCF_023898315.1. NCBI lineage: Eukaryota > Metazoa > Arthropoda > Insecta > Orthoptera > Acrididae > Schistocerca > Schistocerca nitens. The sequence goes on along the minus strand of NC_064625.1, from coordinate 27,600,322 downwards.
CTCTACTTTGACCATAATCAGTTATTTTGCTGCCCTAACAGCAAAACTCATCTACTGCTTTAAGTATCTCATTTCCTAATCTAATTCCCCCAGCATCACCTGATTTAATTCGACTATATTCCATTATCCTCAATTTTCCTTTGTTGATATTCATCTTATATCCTCTTTCATGTCACAATCCATTTCATTCAACTGCTCTTCCAAGTCCTTTGCTGCCTCTGATAGAATTACGATGTCATCGGCAAGCCTCAAGGTTTCTATTCCTTCTCCTTGGATTTTAATTCGTACTCCAGATTTTTCTTTTGTTTCCTTTATGGCTGTCTCACTCCCTTATCAACCACTGCTTCTCTTTCATGCCACTCAACTCTTATCATTGCCATCTGATTTTTGTACAAATTGTAAATAGCCTTTTGTTCCCTGTATTTTACCCCTGTCATCTTCAGAATTTGAAAGCGAGTATTCCAGCCAACATTGTCAAAAGCTTTCTCTAAGTCTATAAATGCTATAAACATAGGTTTGCCTTTCCTTAACCTATCTTCTAAGATACGTCATAGGTTCAGAATTACCTCCTACATTTCTACAGCATCCAAACTGATCTTCCACGAGGTCAGCTCCTACCAGTTTTTCAATTTGTCTGTAAAGAATTCATGCTAGTATTTTGCAACTGTGACTTAGTAAACTAAAAGTTTGGTAACTTTCACATCTGCCAGCACTTGCTTTCTTTGAAATTGGAATTATTATATTCTTCTTGAAGTCTGATGGTATACATCTTGCTCACCAGATGGAAGAGTTTTGTCATGCCTGGCTCTTCCAAGGCTGTCAGTAGTTCTAACAGAATGTTGTTTACTTCTGGGAGCTCATTTCAACTTAGATCTTTCAGTGCTCTGTCAAATTCTTCACGCAGTATCATATCGTCCACCTCATCTTCATCTACGTCCTCTACCATTTCCATAATACTGCCCTCAAGTACATTTCCCTAGTATAGATCCTCTATATACTCCTTCCACCTTTCTGCTTTCCCTTCTTTGCTTAGGACTTGTTTTCCATCTGAGCACTTGATATTCATGCAGATGATTCTCTTTTCTCCAAAGGTATCTTTAATTTTCCTGTAGGCGGCATCTCTCTTATCCCTACTGATATATGCTTCTACATCATCAAATTTGTCCTTTAGCTGTTCCTGCTTAGTGATTTTGCAATTCCTGTCAATCACATTTTTGTGACATTTGTATTCCTTTTCACCTGCTTCATTTACTGCATCTTATGTTTCCTCTTTTCATTGATTAAATTCAATATCTCTCATGTTGTCCAAAGATTTCTACCAGCCCCCATCCTTTTGCCTACTTGATCCTCTACTGCCTTCACTATTTTGTCTCTCAAAGGTACCCATTCATCTTCTACTATATTCCTTTCCTCTGTTCTTGTCAATCATTCCCTAATGGTTCCTCTGAAACAATCTACAACATCTGGTTCTTTCAGTTTCTCCAGGTCCCATATCCTTAAATTCCTGCCTTTTTGCAGTTACTTCTGTTTTAATCTACAGATAAAATGTGGTCAGAGCCCATATCTGCCCCTGGAAATGTCTTGCAATTTAAAACCTGGTTCGTAACCTCTGTGTTACCATTATATAATCTATCTGAAATCTTCTGAAGTCTCCAGGCCTCCTCCAGGTATACAACCTTCTTTCATGGTTCTTAAACCAAGTTTTAGTGATGATTAACTTGTGCTCTGTGCAAAATTCAACCAGGTTACTTCCTTTTTCATTCCTTACCCCAAGTCCATATTCACCTACTACTTTTCCTTCTCTTCCTTTTCCTACTATCAAATTCCAGTCCTCCATGGCTATTAAATTTTTGTCTCCCTTAACTGTCTGAATAATTCCTTTTATCTCGTCATACATTTCTTCCATCTCAATCTCTTCCTCATCTGCAGAGCTAGTTGGCATGTAAACTTATTTTTATTTATTTATTTATTTATTATTTTGTGCTACTGCGGTAGGGGTGGGATTCATGTCTATCTTGGTTACAATTATGCATTCACTATGCTGTTTGTAGTAGCTTATTGATTTATTGATGTTCCTTTTTTTTTTTTTTTTTTTTTTTTTTTTTTTTTTTTTTTTTTTTTTTTTTTTTTGTTCATTATTAAACCTACTCCCGCATTACTCCTATTTGATTTTGTATTTGTATTTATAGCCCTGTATTCACCAACCAAAAGTCTTGTTCCTCCTGTCACCAAACTTCACTAATTCCCACTATATCTAACTTTAACCTATCCATTACCTTTTTTAAATTTTCTAACTTGCCTGTCCAATTAAGGAATGGGGACTACTCATTCACAGTACCAGCACAGTAGTGGTGTTTTGGTTGATGCAGCAAGGTGAGTTCAATCAATCATCCAGATTGTTGCCCCTGCAACTACTGAAAAGGCTGATGCCCCTCTTTAGGAAGTACACATTTGCCTGGCCTCCTCAACAGATATCCCTCTGTTGTGGTTGCACGTATGGTATCAGTATCACTGAGGCACACAAGCCTCCCCACCAATGGGAAGTCCATGGTTCATGTAGGGAATTGGGGGGGGGGTACAGATTTTTATGGTAGTAAACTATATATTTTTAGAAATATTTCTAAACCATGTGGACAGTTAGCCATACTTCTTTGGTCATGAACCATCTTGTACCTTGAAAAAAAAGCAAGTCTTTCACCATGGAACACATGATACTTGCAAAGGAACTGAGTTTCTTTAATGTCTTAACAATTTTACCCCTGCTGAGAATGTAAATTTGTGTTAGCTTCCACTAGCTTCTATTTCAAAATTTATTCATCTTGTAATGGGTGTTGGATAATAATACTGCTTAAATTGATTGACTTACCAAGACCTAAGTAGAAACAAGGCCCCAGGAGTAGAAAAAGTTCCATTAGAACTACTGACAGCTTTGGGAGAGCCAGTCCTGACAAAGGTCTACCATCTGGTGAGCAAGATGTATACCCTCAGACTTCAAGAAGAATATAATAATTCCAATCCCAAAGAAAGCAGGTGTTGACAGATGTGAAAATTACCGAACTATCAGTTTAATATGTCATGGCTGCAAAATACTAATGTGAATTCTTCACAGACGAATGGAGGAACTGGTTGAAGCCAACCTCGGGGAAGATCAGTTTGGATTCCGTAGAAATATGGGAACACGTGAGGCAATACTGACCCTACGACTTATCTTAGAAGCTAGTTTAAGAAAAGGCAAACCTACGTTTCTAGCATTTGTAGACTTGGAGAAAGCTTTTGACAATGTTGACTGGAATACTCTCTTTCAAATTCTGAAGGTGGCAGGGGTAAACTATAGGGAGCGAAAGGCTATTTAAAGTTTGTACAGAAACCAGATGGCAGTTATAAGAGTCGAGGGACATGAAAGGGAAGCAGTAGTTGGGAAGGGAGTGAGACAGGGTTGTAGCCTCTCCCCGATGTTGTTCAATCTGTATATTGAACAAGCAGTAAAGGAAAAAAAGAAAAATTCGGAGTAGGTATTAAAATCCATGGAGAAGAAATAAAAACTTTGAGGTTTGCCGATGACATTGTAATTCTGTCAGAGACAGCAGAGGACTTGGAAGAGCACTTGAAGGGAATGGACAGTGTCTTGAAAGGATGATATAAGATGAACATCAACAAGAGCAAAACGAGGCTAGTGGAATGTAGTCTAATTAAGTCGGGTGATGCTGAGGGCATTAGATTAGGAAATGAGACACTTAAAGTAGTAAGGGAGTTTTGCTATTTGGGGAGCAAAATAACTGACGATGGTCGAAGTAGAGAGGATATAAAATGTAGACTGGCAATGGCAAGGAAAGCGTTTCTGAAGAAGAGAAATTTGTTAACATAGAGTATAGATTTAAGTGTCAGGAAGGCGTTTCTGAAAGTATTTGTATGGAGTGTAGCCATGTATGGAAGTGAGACATGGACAACAAATAGTTTGGACAAGAAGAGAATAGAAGCTTTTGAAATGTGGTGCTACAGAAGAATGCTGAAGATTAAATGGGTAGATCACATAACTAATGAGGAGGTATTGAGTAGGATTGGGGAGAAGAGGAGTTTGTGGCACAACTTGACAAGAAGAAGGGACTGGATGGTAGGACATGTTCTGAGGCATCAAGGGATGACCAATTTAGTATTGGAGGGCAGCGTGGAGGGTAAAAATCGTAGAGGGAGACCAAGAGATGAATACACTAAACAGATTCAGAAGGATGTAGGCTGCAGTACGTATTGGGAGATGAAGAAGCTTGCACAGGATAGAGTAGCATGGAGAGCTGCATCAAACCAGTCTCAGGACTGAAGACCACAACAACAACAACCAATTATTTGTGTGTAGTAGCGTCATAATGAAACAGATATATTATTAAATACAGTAGTGACAAGATATTCTCAGCTTTTATGCTTTTTAAATTTCAACCAATTATTTGTTTATAGATACTTAACCACATTGTACCTTGAAACATATTTTCACATCATTTCAGTTTCAGAAAAATGCTGTAGCACATAAAAACTGAATGCCATCATTTAAAAGTGGAATAAGAAAATACATTAAACTTGTATACAGAACTGGTTGCAGGTGAAAATCTGACAATGTATCAGATTACAACACTTTTCCCTGCATGACATTCACACAAATAGATCAAATAAAGAAAAGATATAATTACTGCTTGAAAAAAGTATAATTACTGTCAGGAATGGTCTAAGAACAAGTGGACAGCTTGGACCTGCTCTATTACAATAAGGTATGCTATTCATAAACTTATATTGAATTAATGTGAAACATGGAAGCAATTTTGTGCACTGCTTGGCACCTTACAAATGAATACACTTAACGATAACACATGTCAAAACTGAATTATCACCAGTTTCAAAGGAAAAGTAAGGTAGCAGTCTAGTCAGAGGGGTGGGAGGGCATTATAATCTCCACTGATGCTGTGGTAGAATACTTGGGAATTCTTGTAGCTTAACTGTATACAGTTATAATTAATATTTAACGAAGCATCTATGTATTCCATCAGTCATTTATTCACATTTTATGTTTGTAAATACTATGATGGAGAATCTTCATGGATGTGGAATAAGTCAAATTGATATGGAGTATTTTAAACATTTTGGAGGACAAATGGCAACTTGTATGTAGCCATACAAAAGTTTCAGTTCTGACCGTGTTAAAATACTGTGTAATATCAAGTTTCAAATCATTTCCTTGACAGAAAAAACAACTGACTACACTCAAAGATTTGTTCTTGGACCTTTCCTTTCCATTATTTATATAAATGATTAATATGGAGCTGTACCATGTGATCAGTGTTATATGCTGATGAAATAAAACTCATCACATGTGATACCATCCTTAAAAATGTGCAACACAGCATGTCAGTAGCATTGGAGAGGTGCACTACTTAGTTTGAGGCAAGTGTACTGCAGAAGAATGAAAGTAAAACTGTATCTATTGTTTTCAGTCTGAATGCTCCCAGGCATGATAACAAACAATAAAATTATTAGGATTTCATATAGATCAAAAGCTCAGCTGTGATACCCACACATGGAAGTTGTGACAAATTGGCATGTGTCACCTATCTGCTGTACAAGCTGAAGAGCAGTATAAGTAAACAACTTCTGTTATATGCATATTTTGTATTCTTCCATTCTCACCTGAGTTATGGAATATTATTATAGGGCAATTCCTTATACTCAAAAGTAATGTTTAAATCTCAAAAGAAAGCCATAAGGTGCATAACAGGACTTAGCCCACATGAATCGTGTTGAGATTATTTTAAGAAACTAAATATAACGACAGTGCCTGGCCTGTATATTTACAACTGCCTTGTCTTCGTTGAAGAGAATCTGAGTAAATTTGACTTAAGGAGAATAGTTCATGACGATAACATAAGAAGTGGGCATACAATTAATATGTCTTATGCTAGTCTTGCAAAGACACACAGTTACAAACATCTTGGTCCTGTGATACTTCAACAAATTACCTGAAAATGCCTACACAGTGCCAGTAAATAAATTTGAAACTAGTCTGTTGATCTGGATGAAAAGTAAAGTAATTTTCTCTGCTCAAGTGTTCCTTGAGTATGTGCTAAATGACCCTCTTCCCTTATGAGAATGAACAATGAATTAACTGTAAACTATACGTACGCCCCACTGTGCAACTATTTTATTACTGTTTCATGTACTTATTGTTAATTATCCCAGTTGTACACACAGATTTATTTTGCCAGAAAGTTTTGAGTCAAGTTATTCAATAAGAGGTAGAATCATCCACTGTACACTGCTTCTGTATAGTGTTTAAGAAAACTCCATCACTACCTATATACTCAGAAACTTAATAGTAAATCTAACATGAAAATTAATGATAAGCAGAAATTGCATCTCTGACTGTAAATATTCTGTTACATCACTGTATACTTGAGACAGGAAAAAAACAAGTTAGTTTTGTACCGGTATGCACATGTTGTGACCTGTGATGATCATATCTTCACAGAAGGTGTAGCAGTTCTGCCTGCTTTATTTATTCTTTTGTTGTCCTCAGTGTCAGTGTACTGCTTTGCTACACCGGCTGAAAAATGGGGGTTCGTAATTTGGACACTGACTACAGTAAATAATGTAGCCGACACATGCACAGTTGCGTTTCACAGACATTTACTTTCACTTTTCATAACCCCCCATATACACATTTAATATGGCCAATGCACTATTATTTAACTTTCCATAAGCCCCATTAATAGTTTGCAGGCAAACATCCACATAATGCTACAATAGTTTCCTGTTGAACATCTACAAGCAGTAAAAACATAACCACATAATTCACAGTGCTTTTGGAATAATAAGGTATGTATGTAACAGACACTGTCATTGCTTTAACATACGGCCTATTAGCGTAACACTTACTTCACTGTTAAGTTGATGCATTGTTGTCATTCTAACAAACACAGGTTCCTCGTCTGAAACTCGGCCACTGACTGACTGTCTCGTGAACAATAATTGAGCCCTTATATATTATCCCAATAATAGGCCCTGAAACTACACATTGTTCAATGTTTAATTTACAGAAATTATAATTAAAACTTACTTCATTCGATTAAATGAATACATCGAAACTTTGGTTCTTTTTAACAGTTTTCTACTGCAAGAGTTATGCCTAATTATTTGTTTAAATCATGAAATTAACAAATATAGTTATGCAAACAGTGCTTTTGACAAAACCGTTAATTGCTGTGGAATTAATTAAGGGCTGTTTTTGCTAACATGTTTTCGAATAGAGCCAAATAGATACGGTACTGTAAGATTACTAGTATTTCGTCTTCCTAATGTTTATAATTAGTACAGAATTTATATTTGTTTATGAGTAAACAATATAATTTAAGTTAAGAAACAATTATTGATTTCGCCCTATAATACAAGATACTAACTAGGAATAGTCAAAATAAATTAAAAAATCAATTACATTAATAAAAGTAAGCACAAAATTAGATCTGGTGTTATATTCTTTAAAACTCAGGGCCAACCTTTCTCTTTTATGAAAATGAAGATTATATTCAAGTATGTTAACGGTAATTAGTTAAAACTGAAAAACAAGAGTGGAAGTAAAAATATCCCAGCTTGCTTTGTTACAAAGGGTTTCGTGTGTAGTTCAGCAGAAAGTTACAGGAAAAAGATTTTCTGTCAATGATCACTCATGGTTCACTAGTACAGCAAAGAAAAATTGTGCTTCAATGATAAATATTGTGTTTGTAAAGTATTGTTTATCATGTACCTAGGATGTAAATACATAGACTTCTGCAGGCTTCTCTCAGGCAAAATGGCCACATCACAGTGCAAGTCATTAGTTGCTATGTACTGAAGAGTACAAAATGTATGTTTGTAGGATATTGGGGTCTAAGTCTGTTTCCAAAAAAATCTTATGGTGTGTCTACCATGTCATTTTAAACCACCATCTTACCAACTATTGTGAGTGGCCTTTATTAAAGTGTAAAATACTATGTCATGTTGTGAAATAATGAAACAACATTTTGATTGCTATTGTTCATTGTTTTATAACATGATGTTGTCAACAAATATATAGAATTTTTTGATCACAGAATCTCTTTCTCATCAATTCAGAAAAAAAGGTGTAAAATACATTTCTCATTTTTCCAATTATTTATATATAGACCCATACAGTGTTTTAATTCTCCTAAATTTGAAGTAGTGGTGATACATATATAGGTGGCATTTTTCCACTAGCCAAAGAAATATATATTGCTGCAGAAATCACCCTTGAAGTTATTGTTATATTCTAGTAAATATTCAAAGTTCAAAGACTTTAACCTATTTACCTATTTGGACAAACTGACATGCACAGCATCCAGGAAGAAACATGGAAATGGATTTAAAGTTAAGGCAGAAAAAACAAAAATCTTTGAAGTTTGCCAGTAACACTGTCAGACATGTAAAAGGACCCTGAAAGACCATTTGAACAGAATGGATATCTTTAAAAGAAAAGTGAAACTGTGTTGAACAGGAAAGTGAAACAGTGGTAATCAAATGTAGTCAAGTCAGATAAGTTGATGTTGTGGAGTAATGAATTAAGCTTCACAACATTTTTGGCAATGTCCGAGGTCAGTCCAACTACACAAAAACATGTTTGGCACACAAATAAAAAAATGACCACAGCTCAGGACTAGCCAAATAGTCTCTCGTATCTCCTACATGTCCAAACAACGTTGCTTTGTATCACTCTGAGGCACCTGCACTTCCCTTTCTGAGAGTCCTTCCTGGCACAAAGTAACAATCCAGACATGATCGAACTGTGGTATTGACCATCTAGGCATGGTTGAACTACAGACAACAGAAGCCGTTTACCTCCTTCCTGGTGGAAAGACTGGAACTGATCAGCTGTTGGACCCCCTTCGTCTAATAGGTGCTGCTCTTGCGCGGTTGTTCACATCTTTTGGTGGGCTGTGACAACTCTGAACAGTCAAAAGGACTGTGTCTGTGATACAATATTCACAGTCAATATCTCTATTCAGGAGTTCTGGGAACTGGGATGTGTATGTTAGAAACTTTTTCACTGATTTGATTTTGGAGAAATTAGCATTCATAGTTAAAACCTTATTACTGAAAGAGAACAGCATATTCTGGCAAATGGATGTTCTGTTCAATATAAATTATCATTGTACCAGAAAATTCACATTCAGATGAATGTATCTTGACTATTCAGTTAATCAGGAATGTAAATCTTTAACCATTGCTTAGGAAAATCCAGAAAACAACTATAGCAAACTGTAATTTTAATTATTGCAAACTTATAAAAGAGAGGCTGCTGGGAACCAGTTTAGTCCATCTGCAGAAGGATGTGGAATGAGTGAGATGTATATTCAAAATTACTGCCCACTAGTTAGCACAAAGTTTATATAAATTTTGCATTTGGGAGATTGTTGTGCACTTTAGTGACTATTTTAAATTGTTGATTGGATGGTGAATATGTAATTAGTAGTCATCTACCATAATAATAGGGTGAAACTGAGAACTGTGTTGTTATAGTCCGCAGCTCGTGGTCGTGCGGTAGCGTTCTCGCTTCCCACGCCCGGGTTCCCGGGTTTGATTCCCAGTGGGGTCAGGGATTTTCTCTGCCTCGTGATGACTGGGTGTTGTGTGATGTCCTTAGGTTAGTTAGGTTTAAGTAGTTCTAAGTTCTAGGGGACTGATGACCATAGATGTTAAATCCCATAGTGCTCAGAGCCATTTGAACCATTTTGTTGTTATATACTTTGATTATTGTGTATCAGTACGCCTATGTTAGTTTACTGCTCTTGAACAATCTTGTTATAGGATTTCAAGAGAGTGTAGCACATGGCTAGCTGTTTATCTGTCCATAAATTATAATAAATGAGACTCGGTCTGGCCATAAACTGTAGATATTCAACTTCAAAGAGCAAGTAAAGTGTTTGTACTGCAAACCTGGTACAGCCTATATCATTGACAATAGTTAACTTTTGCAACCAGTTTTAGTCAGATTTGACAGAGGTGCAGCTACTGATATGGTGTAGGCTACAGCACTGACGGTAGCCCACTTTTGACAACCACTTTTCAGTCAGATTCAACAGAGATGCAATTACCGCTAGCAGGTGTGTACAGGTAAATAAGGTTATGCTACAACTGTAGCCTCGCACAGAAGTGAAACTTGGATGAGAAGTGGTACAGACGAGAAGACGACAGAAGCTTTTGAAATGTAGTGCTATGAAAGAATGTTGAAGAGTAAATGGGAAAACTGATCAGCTGATGAAAAGATACTTAATCGAATCAACAAGAAAAGAAATTTCTGGGACAGCTTGGTGAAAAGAAGGGACTGGTCAGTGGGACACTTACCGACACATCAAGAAATTATTAATTTGGTAATTGAACATTTGGGGGGGGGGCTAAAAGCTGTGGAGGGAAGGCAAGTATTTAACATAGTAAACAGGTTCAAATGGATGTTGGCTGCAGTAGTTATGACAGGCACAGAATAGACTACCACAAGGAGTTACATCAAACAAGTCTATGAGCATTGATAATGTGAAACTTAACTTTCACTTTTTACATGCAAGAGCCTTAGATAAAAGTGGACTGGATTTTTTTGTAAAAGTTTCAGTACCTCACTTGCAATTATGAAGGAGATACACTTACACATGACTAGCAAACATGGAAATGCTTCATAACTGCCAAACACATACGGGGAAATGGATATATATCCTAAACTAGTTCACCTCCCTCCCTCTGCCCATCTTCTCCTCTTCCCCATGTCTTTGTGCATCCCCATCCTCTTCCCCTTCTGTCTGTGCATCACCTCCTCCTGCCCTCCCTCTCTCTGTCCATCCTCTGCTCCTTCCTCTCTAAGTCCATATCCTTTGCCACTCTGTCTGACTTGGAGCCTTTTGTATTCCAATCACAAATCCCTTGATTGGGAACTGAAGTCACTTAAAATGAATGTGTAAATTATGTGGAATCATTGGTACATTGGATATGAGAGAGATTTCCTGTTACTGCATCTGTGAGGACAGCAGCTTCAGTGACAATATTTTTCATACTTTTAATGTGTGAATGCGTATGGTTACAAATTTCCAGATGATTCAGATTCCATAGTAGTATTCTTATCATAAACCAACAAAACTGTGGATACAGCTTTCCCATTTTCTGTACAATCAATTACGTGATTAGTGAGTTTGTTACTCTGCGCAAAAGTCTGTGCATTGGACATAAAATGCAACAACATAGATTTAGCAGAATGTAAAAGAAATTGTACACTTCAGTTTATGGTCAGGATAAAGTAGAGAGTCTATACAAGGGCAATGTACTTGAAGGCAATATTATTGAAATGGAAGAGGCCATAGATGAAGATGAGATGGGAAATATGATACTGTGTGAAGAATTTGACAGAGCATTGAAAGACCTAAGGCCCCAAAGTAGACAATATTCCATTAGATGTACTGATAACCTTGGGAGAGCCAGCCCTGACAAAAATCTACCATCTGGTGAGCAAGATGTATAACTTCAAGAAGAATATGTTAATTCCAATCCAAAAGAAAGCAGGTGTTGACAGATGTGAAAATTACTGAACTATCAGTTTAATAAGCCATGGCTGCAAAATACTAACGTGAATTCTTTACAGACAAATGGAAAAACTGGTAGAAGCAACCTCAGGGAAGATAATTTTGGATTCCATAGAAATATTGGAACACAAGAGTCAATGATGACCCTACAACTTATCTTAGAAAATAGATTAAGGAAAGGCATACCAAAATTTCTAGCATTTGTAGACCTAGAGAAAGCTTTGGACAATGTTGACTGGAATACTCTGTTTCAAATTCTGAAGGTGGCAGGGGTAAAATACAGGGAGTGGAAGGCTGTGTACAATTTGTACAGAAACCAGATGGCAGTTGTAGTCTATCCACGATGTTATTCAATCTGTATATTGAGCAAGCAGTAAAGAAAACAAAAGAAAAATTCAGAGTAGTAAATAAAATCTATCAAGAAGAAATAAAAACTTTGAGGTTTGCCGAGAACATTATAATTCTGTCAGAGACATCAAAGGACTTGGAAGAGCAGCAGCAGTAGTAGTAGTAGTAGTAGTAGTAGTAGTAGAAGAAGAAGAAGATCTCTTTTTACAAGGATATAGGACATGTCAAAGTATTTACAAATTTAGATCAATTTAAAATAAGCCAATTTTTATACACATATATTTACAGACTTCTAGTTAGAGACAATCATTAGATTTACTCCTGGTATACAATACTTTTTTCACAAATTACTTAGTAAATAATGTAATGCCAAGTTGTTCACTCATATCTCACTATCATTCACTGCACACACTATACACACATTTTTTCATAACACTTCACTCACTACACACACACACACACACACACACACACACACACACACACACTGGTGATCTCTGGGCCATTTTCTGAAAAACTGAGTCAGCATCCCTCCATAGTGAGTGAGATGTTGAGCTCAGAAAGAGGAAGAGGTGTTAGTATTGTGCTATGCATAGCTTGGGGGTAAGTATTTCTAGAAAGGAAAAAAAAGGAAAAAACATAAAGTGAAGGTGTTATATGGAATGTTGGATATTTTCTATGTCTTATGCATTACCTTTCTTAAGCAAAAGGTACAACTCATGCCTGTTTCAACTGCTCTGGAAATGTCCCTGATGTGAAGGATTCATTTATTATATTTGTTAAGGGGCCTTGTATAATCCCTATGCAGTTTATCAGTACACACATTGGTACTTCATATAAGCCTACTGACTTTTTATTTTTTTAGTTTTTGAATTGTTATACTGACTTCATTCTCTGTGGTTGGAAGTAACATCATTGTATTTAGTGCAACATTATTTACAGGTGTTATATTTGTTTGGGGGAGTTTTTGCTGTAACTTCTTTGCAATACTTGATAAATGCTCATTTATTACTTTATCCCCCTCCCTTAGCAGTATGTTATTCTGTGTTTGTCTGCCTCTCCCCATTTCCTTTTTGTAATTGTCATTAAATGACTTTTTTGCAGCAATCAGCACCTTCCTACAGATCTTTTTGTATCTATGATAGAAATGTAAGAATTCTGGATCGTTGTGAATCTTTTTCATTGAACTAAGATGTTTAAGTGTTTGGGAGGACTACGTAATACCTGCTGTTATCTATCTGTTTTTGCGAGATATTCATACAGACATGCATACTTTTGGAAATGCCTTTTCAAAGTTCAATTTAAACTATGGTATGTGGAGAATTTAGAGAATTTCATATTCACATTGGTCAATTACTGATGAAGTCATCATGGTAACACTTGTTGCACTATTGACCAATAGGGACATGCCAAAACTTTGAAGGATGTTTCTGAAGGTGCTGCTGGATTCATTTATGATGTTGGTGTTGATGTTAATGTCCCCATGCACAATTATTTCGGCCTTTGTACTTGAGACTTTATCTAGAACTTCTATTAATTTATTGAAAAAAGTGTCCACACTACCACTGGGAGATCTCTACACACACAAAATGATTAATTTATTGGTGATATCAAGCACTGTTAATTAAGTAGCTGATATTTCAAAGTGTTTCTCCTCACTTACGGAACTGAAGTCATGTCTTGATTTGAACTGTGTTCCTTTTCTGATATAAATGCTTGATCTTCCACCTCTTGAAGTAGTTCTGCAGTAAGAGTTTGCCTTTTCATACAATGATAATACTACATGTTGGATTTCTTGTCTTTACACCAGTGCTCAGTAATACAAACTGCTATGCAGTTAAAAGAATGGACCTCAACTTCTAATAGTTGTATTTTATTTTTTATTGATTGCATGTTTTGATGGAGGATTGTTAAGTCTGTGAAATGCCCCATGTTACTCTTTCGAATGGTTTGTTTTTCTTTGTGAGATCTGGTATATGTGATATTTGAGGTGTTAAAATCTGTCTTGTGAGTGATTGTTTCAGTATTTTTTAAAATTGATTGAAATGGACTGTTTCTTGAAAGGAGGATATAAGATGAACATCAACAAAAGCAGAACGAGGATAATGGAATGTAGCTGAATTAAATCTGGTGATGCTGAGGGAATTAGATTAGAAAATGGGACACTGAAAGTGGTAGATGAGTTTTGTTATTTGGGGAGCAAAATAACTGATAATGATCAAAGTAGAGAGGATATAAATTGTAGACTGGCAATGGCAAGGAAAGCGTTTCTGAAGAAGAGAAATTTGTTAACATTGAGTATACATTTAAGTGTCAGGAAGTCTTTTCTGAAAGTATTTGTATGGAGTGTAGCCATGTATGAAAGTGAAACATGGACAATAAATAGTTTAGACAAGAAGAGAGTAGAAGCTTTTGAAATGTGGTGCTACAGAGGAATGCTGAAGATTAGATGGGTAGCTCACATAACTAATGAGAAGGTACTGAAAAGAATTGGGGAGAAGAGGAATATGTGGCACAACTTGACTAGAAGAAGAGATCGATTAGTAGGACATTCTGTGGCATCAAGGCATCACCAATTCAGTATTGGAGAGAAGAGTGGAGGGTAAAAATCGTAGAGGGCGATCAAGAGATGAATACATGAAGCAGATTCAGAAGGCTGTAGTTTGCACTAGTTAGTTGGAGATGAAGAACCTTGCACAGGATAGGGTAGCATAGAGATCTGCCTCAAAACAGTCACTGGACTGAAGACAACAAAAACAACAACAACAACAACAACAACAACAACAAAGATCTATATTCAGTATTTATCACATCCAATGAAATGGTCTGTCAGTTTTACCCAATGTCATCATGCATACACAATTAGAGACATACTCAATTACAGATGAAAACTTCAACAGTTATATGTAATTATGGACTTGTAGATAGAGAGTTTTAATACATCATGTTAATACTGTGTATATCAAATAAATTTAGGATGATATAAGATCAACTGTCTAACAGGAAGTTACACAGTTATATTGCAAATAGTTTTGATGATACAAAATATGTAATTACCGTAATTGTCAGTTTGAGTATATCTGCACCAAGTCATAGTTTGTTGTTAGTATACAATACAGAAGTAGCTAGCAGCAGTTGATTCTGCCTGTTAATGTATAGCTTGACTTGTACTACATCAGTGAAGACTTAAGGATGAGAGTGATGGTATGCAGTGTGTGAATGAATGGGTGAACTGAGGTGGCACTCAGGTAAAGATTTTTCTGAAATTAACTCTTACATTGGGAGGCTCTTTCTACCACAGAGAACATTATTATTTTTTTTCCCATCTCCTAACTTTAGTACAGAGTTTGACACATAGATCCTGGCAATGACACCTTTTGTAAATACTTTTTACTTTATGATTTCTATAATTTCTGTTATACCTGGCTTCAAATAATATTATGACATCAAACAATAAGTTTGTTAACTCTTATCATTTTGTATAAAATCATGATCTGTGGAAGATTCCAGAAGACTTGATATTTTTTAACCAACCTAAAAATATTCAAGCCCTTTCTATAAATGTTTTGACTGTAGTAAACTGTTCACCTTTTGATAAGGGCTCAGCAAGAAAATGTTAGTGATATGGTCCACTGAGTAATTAACCCTTAACTCATGAAGTGTGGTCTCTCAGACTGTACAAAACTTTCGAACTCGCTCTCTTAGGCCAGCGGTGGTGGAATGCTTCTATACTCCCCCTACCCTCCTTAAATTTTCAAGCCTATGATGTTTTGCTGTCCCTTGCATTATTGCCTTCTGTATTTATTGTTGACATGTGTTATTGATGGGTGCTGGAGTGTCCTAGACTGCTCCTTGTGAACTAAGTACCTGTTTTCTTCAGTACAGTACCAAAATGTGTAGCTCAAAATGTGTTCACATGAATGTGTTGGTTTTAACTTTCTCATGTTTGATGAAACTGTTAGTCTGTCTATGGAGGAAGGTGTCAGTGATATAGATCAAGAAATAAACAAAAAAGATTAAGATTTTACATTAGCCAGTGATCACAGTTCTGCTATCAAACAAGAATATCATTCAGAGGAAGAACTTCAGGAAAGTTGTGATGGGGATCTGTCTGTTTCTTCAATAAAATACTTAAAGTGTCTGTTAAGCTCAAATGTGTTCTGAGTTGTGATAAGAAAAATGTAGTTCCTAGCAATCCATGTGAATTTGACAGAGTTTCTTTTTGTAGTTATTGGAGGGAATCTTTATGTGCAAATTTAAGCCCTGGCATTTAGTTCTATATGGAAATTTATTTACTACAGAGATTGTATAATTTTTCAGAATGTAAAGTTCAGTACTCAAACACTCCATTTATGTGTACTATTTAAAATACCACACAAAATTATGGGATTTTGTGTGATAAATAGTAAAATGCTGCAGGCTTTGTTTAGTGCAATAAAATAAACTAGAAGCATTTAAACAACACTTTAATAATCGTGAAAACAAATGTTATATAGCATAAATTAAAAATTTCATATGATTTTGTCTTAAATCTCAGTTTAAACATAGGGGCCCCAAAGAGTCCACCTCGTGGTATACATTACAGAAAAGCCACCTTGCGAGTTAAGGGTTAAAGTCCAAATTGAATTTTGTTTGTACTAACTGTTTCTTTTAGTTTTCTATGTATCAGTCTAAAAACATTTGCTGTAATAAATTCTGCTTGTACAAGGTTTATAACCATGTTGAAACTGTCAAAGATTTACAACTTTCAATTTTAATTTGAGTTATATATCATATAAACAATAGCGTGAAGTATGCTGACTGTTGTATACTATTTTTAGCATGGCAGCAGTGCCTGCCAGGGGAGTCTGATTTTAGTGTGCATTGAATTGGTAGTCTGCCTTTTTAGCTGTGTCCACATGAAAAATGTGTAGAGCAATGTATTTCTGTGCCCAATGAAAAGTGAATTTAATAAATGAAGAGTAAGTTAAAAAGGTGTTTGGGTCCAACAACATTACTAATATCCAGGCAGTCACACATCTACATAAGAGTACATTTTCAAAATGATTCTTAGTTGTGCATATACCATTTGAACTTCTACCTCTTTGTGAGGTATATTTGCAGCCACTCCAATAAAATCACAAATAGTTTTTTTTTAGTTTTTTTTTTAGTAGCATGACTACAATGTTTATTATTTCATGATTTTGAAATGTAGGTGTTACATGTTGGACTTGTGAAAATTTTCTCTTGCACTGGATTCACAATGTGTAGTGATTTCACATATAAGTACAATTTTGCAGATGTGATCAAATTAAGTTTGCTAAAGAGAGGTAGACAACGATATCTTGGGACCAGCCCTGCTGATTTGTTGCATGACTTTTCCCTCATCTCTCTCTCATTTAATGTCTCATAGATAACTGACACGAAGACCTCAGCTGTAAACAATGGTAAGGGGCATTCAGTGAGAAGCAGTAGTACTGCATATAAAACACAGTATGCTGTATGCTTTATTCATGTAGCCGATAGTTCACAATAAACCAAAAAATGGCAGCAGTATCTCAAACTTCAGATTCTCATTAATGGATGCTTTGCGACTATGTGTGCATGTAAACTGTGGTAAATGCCAAAAACACGGCTCGCAGTAGTAGATACGCTTGCAGCATTTGTGTCAGGAAAATACTTTTCACTAATGATTTGTATGAATCCAAGGATGATGTGGATAACTAAGATGCAGATTATGGTCATGAACATATTCCTGCATGCAATTTCTTTTCAAAAGTTGTTGCTAATCAGGTAAATGTGAATAATTATTGAAACAAGCAAACAATGTTGTGTCACTTACCATGTCAGTCAGGGGACCTGAAGATGATGTAATAAATCACCAAAACTGGCAGCCCAACAGAATAACAATTTGGAAATTAGACAGCTGAAAGGTGTTTGATGTGGCATTCTGTACTATTGTTTATGTTAATGTACATAATGGCAGTAATGTTAATGGACATCCTTAACATTGTTGCTGTAGTAAGGTAACAATAAAATTAATTTTATGTTGTGATGGACCACAGATAAATTTTTGAGGTCATTGTGCTTAATTATTTTAAAAACTGGTAGTGTAAATCTTAGTATTATGAACTGAAAAAATTATGACCTTTAAATTTATATTTTTGAGAGGTTTTACATTAATGTGTCATGAAATCTCTCAGCAAGTAAACAGTGGCAAGTCTATGATAACTCATGTTAAGTGTACTCACTTTATAAGTAAACAATGTTAAGTACCAGTACTCATTGATATGCTTTAAATAATAAACTTTTGAATAGAATTTATAGTTTTAAAAATGTTGTTACTCTAGAAATATTTGAAAACAATGAATATTCTGAATTAAAAAATCAAAATAGATATATTTGAAATATGTTATGAGATTTTCTTGAAAAATTCCTGCACAATTTTTAAAAATGAGCAACTTGTTCCTTACGTTCATATGTGAAGCATGTCCACACATCAGGTGTATGTATGAAATGTGAGACTGGAAGAGTCTAAAATATGTCAACGTTAGATGTTCAGTAGTAACTATCTCTCAGTTTCCACAAGAGGTGTATCATCCTTTATGTTCTTCCAGAAATGAGACTGATATGTTTTCCCCAGTCTAATTTGAAGACAGTATGAAATCCCAGAAATATCATTGACTTATGCCTACTCTCTTTATCAATGGCAAAATGTGAGGTACTGCCAATAGGCAAACACAGAAGAAAAAATGAGGCACTTTCTAGGTTTTGGAGCTATTATCTCCTCCATGGAAAGTTAGCAAGCGTCCTTTACTCATGTCTGTCAGTAGTACTACATTTTTTGTTTCCTGAAGGTAGGTAAGCAATGCTGTCTCATAATTTATCAGTTTTCACAATTGAATTTTCCTTGGATACAAGTGCCTTCTCTGTCTTTTGATAGTACTAACAGCATATGGTGGATCTTATCTGTGTTGCAAAATAATTTATCAGAGTAGCACTGCAGCACCTGTAGATTCCTGTGACATTAATTTAAAAACTGCTGTGTTTTGAACAGGTAATTGCAGACTGTATCAAAAAAAGACAATGTAGAAAACAATTTTATGATGTATAGTTGCAAAATGTCAGAAATTGGTTTCCGCATATGAATCTTCAGCCCTTAAGATATGGCCTTTGCAGTGAAATGAGCCTAAGCCTATGTAGTTCCTATACTATGGATAGAAACACAGCTGTATCTGATGTACAGCTTGATCACATTTTGCTTTTATTACATTTCTTGTCTGTTGCAAAACAGATTTTCTCTGTGTGAGTTTACAGATCTATTCTGATGTTTGGGGACCTACACTATGTGATCAAAAGTATCTGGACACCCCCAAAAACATATGTTTTTCATATTAGGTACGTTGTGCTGCCACCTACCACCAGGTACTCCACATCTGCGACCTCAGTAGTCGTTAGACATCATGAGAGAGCAGAATGGGAATGTGCGTGAGATTTTCACACTCCTAAACATCCCTGGGTCCACTGTTTCTGATGTGATAGTGAACTGGAAACATGAAGGGACACATACAGCACAAAAGCATACAGGCAGACCTCATCTGTTGACTGACAGAGATCGCCAACAGTTGAAGAGGGTCATAATGTAGGCAGACATCTGTCCAGACCATCACACAGGAATTCCAAACTGCATCAGGATCCACTGCAAGTACTATGACAGATAGGCGGGAGGTGAGAAAACTGGGATTTCATGGTTGAGCAGCTGCTCATAAGCCACACATCACACCAGTAAATGTCAAATGACGCCTTGCTTGGTGTAAGCAAGAACAGTGGAAAAACATTCTGTGGTGTGACCAATCACAGTACACAATGTGGCAATCCGATGGCAGGGTGTGGGTATGGTGAACGTCCAGTGAACGTCATCTGCCCGCGTGTGTAGTGCCAACAGTAAAATTTGGAGGCAGTGGTGTTATGGTGGGGACGTGTTTCTCATGGAGGGGCCTTGCACCCCTTGTTGTTTTGTGTGGCACTATCACAGCACAGGCCTACATTGATGTTTTAAGAACCTTCTTTCTTTCCATTGTTGAAGAGCAATTCAGGGATGGCAATTCCATCTTTCACCATGATCGAGCACCTGTTCATAATGCACGGCCTTTGGTGGAGTGGTTACATGACAGTAACATCCCTCTAATGGACTGGCCTGTGCAGAGTCCTGACCTGAATCCTATAGAACACCTTTGCGATGTTTTGGAATGCCAACTTTGTATCAGGACTCACTGACTGACATTGATACCTCTCCTCAGTGCAGCACTCCGTGAAGAATGGGCTGCTATTCCCCAAGAAATCTTCCAGCACCTGCTTGAATGTATGCCTGCAAGAGTGAAATCTGTCATCAAGGTTAGGGGTGGGCCATGACCATAATGAATTCCATCAGGACTCAAAGATTGCAGGAAATGTTTAGGAATGAGTTAAACTTTCCATTAACTGACTGCTTTATACATTTTCCCCAGTGTTCTTCCTGTATTTTCTATATAAATATAGTGATTGAGTCATATTTTTATATGATTCTGTGATATAATATGTTTCTTCTATGATCTGCACCTAAACGATTAATAAATTTTGTTGTAAAAAATTTGACCATCATGGTCAGGTAAACACACTGACTATTGGTTTTACAGTCAAATCACTGCAGGTTGTTGGGTCTAAAAACCAATTCTCAGTTGCTGTTCCATATGTCCTTCAGTTAAATCTGCATAATCTTACTAATGTTGTTTTCAGCTGTTTTATGAAGTGTAAGATATTTCACACTTGTGGTCTACAAACTGTCAGTACTACAAGCTAGTGTGCTTTCAGATCCACAATTATGGCATAGCATTCAAGAAGCTGTTCAACACAATATTCATTTATCTGAAGGGTCTGGGACCTAAATCCACATCCTGCATAACTATCCATTCCTCCTTTTTTTTCTGGCTCTACAGCAGTATAATATTATCTTGTACCCATCAATATCAATCTGTTCTACTTAAGCGCTGTCTATTTGGGCTGTGATCATCAGTCAGTCACAGCACAATGAGCACACTAAAGACATAAAATGTACCTATCTGAAAACCAAGAAGCCCTGACTCATCTTACAAGTCAAAAGCTTAATCACTATTATTTAACTTTTTTCAACTAGCCACTTGTGTCCCTTGAAGTATAGCATTCCTTGGTGATGACTCACATTTATGAGTGGCTCTTGCTTCTCTGTCAGACAGAGCAGAACTACAAAGTGAGTGACTGATGCACACAGATAAAAAAAACCATAATGGATTGGAGTACATAATGCAACTGTCAAGTCTGGCAGTTTTTCATCAAATATTCATATCTCAGTTGGGCACAGTTCATAATATGTACACCCGACAGAAAAGGAAAACATGTCCATTTGAAGGTGACTGTAATTCAGAGATAGGTACATCCAAAATTTAAAACAATACATACAATGTAGTGCCTGCATGACACCTGTATTATGATGATGTGGCTAGTAGAGCCAGCTCTACATCGCTCATAGTTCTTACTAAAGAAATTTGTTTGAGGTGTTGTACTGATCCATATCATTCATGGAAGGGCACATATCACATATGTCAAATAGAGAGCTCAGAGTGAAGATGTTTGTGATTGTAATTAGTTTGTAAACATTGGAGCACATACTGTGGAAAAGTGTTAATTGACAGGTGGGGAGCCTGCCTGCTGGAGAGCATTTGTAATGTCCATGGAGCAAGGAGGAATGAAGGAGATCTGGTACCATGGGAGAACTCCAGCACCAAGGAAGATGAATGTGATGTACATAAGTGATAGTTGTTTTATACTATTCACAGACACATTAATGAGATGTCTTTGAGACAGCAATTATTAGTTGGTTCTGGGAATAGTATCTTCCCACATAACATATAACTGTTTATGAAAGTTTGTGATAGTATACAGAATTAATTGGAGCCAATCCACGCTTGGTTTAAGTAGAGAAGCAGTGGTTTTGTTTTATAGCCGTTTGACTTGTAGAAATCTGCACTGAAGACAGAAGTTTGAGATCGAAGAAGAACAGGACACAGCATATCTGGATCCTGAGATAAATCAAAAGAGTTGCAAGGCTGAATCTCTACACCAATCTACGAGGGTCACTCCAACAGAAATGCACACTATTTTTTTTTAAATCCATCTTTTATTCTACATGTTTGAAAATTCTACAGTGTGTAGATACATCATTTAGAAAAAATATTTTCATTTCTCCACATAATTTCCATGCCTCTCAACTGCCTTACTCCATCTTGGAACCAGCGCCTGTATACCCGCATGGTAAAATTCTGGTCCAACCTGTTGGAGCCACTGTTTGGCAGCGTGCACAAGGGAGACATCATCTTCAAAACTTGTTCCACAAAGAGAGTCTTTCAGTTTCCCAAAGTGATGATAGTTACATGGAGCCAGGTCAGGACTGTAAGGCGGGTGTTTCAGTGTTGTCCATCCGAGTTTTGTGATTGCTTCCATGGTTTTTTGACTGACATGTGGCCGTACATTATCATACAACAGCAAAACATCCTGCTTTTGCCGATGTGGTCGAACACGACTCAGTCTACATCTACATCTACATTTATACTCCACAAGCCATCCAATGGTGTGTGGCAGAGGGCACTTTAAGTGCCACTGTCATTACTTCCCTTTTCTGTTCCAGTCGCGTATGGTTCGCAGGAAGACCAACTGTCTGAAAGCCTCCATGCGCGCTCGAATCTGTCTAATTTTACATTCGTGATCTCCTCAGGAGGTATAAGTAGGGGGAAGCAATATATTCAATACCTCATCCAGAAACGCACCCTCTTGAAACCTGGCGAGCAAGCTACACCGTGATGCAGAGCGCCTCTCTTGCAGAGTCTGCCACTTGAGTTTGCTAAACATCTCCGTAATGCTATCACGGTTACCAAATAACCCTGTGACGAAATGCACCGCTCTTCTTTGGATCTTCTCTCTCCTCCGCCAACCCGATCTGGTACGGATCCCACA
Source organism: Schistocerca nitens (assembly GCF_023898315.1). NCBI lineage: Eukaryota > Metazoa > Arthropoda > Insecta > Orthoptera > Acrididae > Schistocerca > Schistocerca nitens. The sequence goes on along the minus strand of NC_064625.1, from coordinate 27,577,376 downwards.
CTGACGAGCAATACTCAAGTATAGGTCGAACGAGTGTTTTGTAAGCCACCTCCTTTGTTGATGGACTACATTTTCTAAGGACTCTCCCAATGAATCTCAACCTGGTACCCGCCTTACCAACAATTAATTTTATGTGATCATTCCACTTCAAATCGTTCCGCACGCATACTCCCAGATATTTTACAGAAGTAACTGCTACCAGTGTTTGTTCCGCTATCATATAATCATACAATAAAGGATCCTTCTTTCTATGTATTCGCAATACATTACATTTGTCTTTGTTAAGGGTCAGTTTCCACTCCCTGCACCAAGTGACTATCTGCTGCAGATCTTCCTGCATTTCGCTACAATTTTCTAATGCTGCAACTTCTCTGTATACTACAGCACCATCCGCGAAAAGCCGCATGGAACTTCCAACACTATCTACTAGGTCATTTATATATATTGTGAAAAGCAATGGTCCCATAACACTCCCCTGTGGCACGCCAGAGGTTACCTTAATATCTGTAGACGTCTCTCCATTGATAATAACATGCTGTGTTCTGTGTGCTAAAAACTCTTCAATCCAGCCACACAGCTGGTCTGATATTCCGTAGGCTCTTACTTTGTTTATCAGGCAACAGTGTGGAACTGTATCGAATGCCTTCTGGAAGTCAAGGAAAATAGCATCTACCTGGGGGCCTGTATCTAATATTTTCTGCGTCTCATGAACAAATAAAGCGAGTTGGGTCTCACATGATCGTTGTTTCTGGAATCCATTGTTGATTCCTACAGAGTAGATTCTGGGTTTCCAAAAACGACATGATACATGAGCAAAAAACATGTTCTAAAATTCTACAACAGATCGACGTCAGAGATATAGGTCTATAGTTTTGCGCATCTGCTCGACAACCCTTATTGAAGACTGGGACTTCCTGTGCTCTTTTCCAATCGTTTGGAACGTTCCATTCCTCTAGAGACTTGCGGTACATGGCTGTTAGAAGAGGGGCAAGTTCTTTTGCATACTCTGTGTAGAATCGAATTGGTATCCCATCGGGTCCAGTGGACTTTCCTCTGTTAAGTGATTCCAGTTGCTTTTCTATTCCTTGGACACTTATTTCGATGTCAGCCATTTTTTCATTTGTGCGAGGATTTAGACAAGGAACTGCAGTGCAGTCTTCCTCTGTGAAACAGCTTTGGAAAAAGGTGTTCAGTATTTCAGCTTTACGCGTGTCATCCTCTGTTTCAATGCCATCATCATCCCGGAGTGTCTGGATATGCTGTTTCAAGCCACTTACTGATTTAACGTAAGACCAGAAGTTCCTAGGATTTTCTGTCAAGTCGGTACATAGAATTTTACTTTTGAATTCACTGAATGCTTCACGCATAGCCCTCCTTATGCTAACTTTGACATCGTCGAGCTTGAAGTTTCTTCAGTGTCATCACATATGCATCAGAATTTATGGTGGTTCCACTTGGCACAATGTCCACAAGCAAGAGTCTTTTGGAATCGAAAAACACCATAGCCATAACTTTTCCAGCAGAAGGTGTGGTTTTGAATTTTTTTTTTTCTTGGGTGAATTTGCAGGATGCCACTCCATTGATTGCCTCTTCATCTCTGGTGAAAAATAATGGAGCCATGTGTCATCACCTGTCACAATTCTTCCAAGAAATTTATCTCCACCATTCTTGTACTGTTCCAAAAGTTCGCTGCATACTGTTTTTATTATTTCTTTGTGAGCCACTGTCAACATCCTGGGAAGCCACCTGGAAGAAATCTTTTTTAACGCTAACACTTTCAGTATTCTGCAAACACTTCCTTCCCCTATCCCAATGTAGTGTGATGGTTTGTTCACTATGATGTGTCTGTCAGCAGTCACCAATTCATTAACTCTCTGCACACTGTCTGGAGTGTGTGCAGTACGAGGCCCACCTCTGCGACGACAATCCTCAATATTGCCGTGCCCGCTTTCATCTCGTAACCTGCTTGCCCACCTACTAACTGTACTGCGATCGACAGCAGCATCTCCATACACCTTTTTCAATCTCTTGTGGATGTTTCCCACTGTCTCATTTTCACAGCACAGGAATTCTATGACAACACGTTGCTTCTGACGAACGTCAAGTGTAGCAGCCATCTTGAAGACATTCTGTGATGGTGCCACTTGCAGGAACAGGCTGAACTAAGTTTAAAATCAAGCGGCAAGGATGTATCTACACACTGTAAAACTTTCACACATGCAGAATGAAAACTGTATTTTTACAAAAATAGTGTGCATTTCTTTTGGACTGACCCTCGTAATAACGGAGTGTTAAGGCAGCAGTGTTAGGTGTAGCTGCATGTAGAATAGGCCTAGAAAAGACACTGCTTGAGCAGTCAAACATTGCCACACAAGCTGATTACAGTAGTCACAAATCCTCCAGTACAGGTACATGGAGCTACCTCAGGTACTCACAGCATGAGGATATGTTATCATTTTTGTCCTTATGGATGAAGTGAAGTCTCAATTTTTGGGGGAACTATAAGATAAACTTCGTCAGCAAATCAGAGATAAAATATGTTTGCTACTGGAAAACAATTTTTATCACAGTATATGCACACCTAAAATAAAAGTGTGAAAATGCCATAGTTGATTTGCCTCAGAATTATTTATGATACAAACAGGTTTTAATATGCCTGTATTCTGTAATAACCAAATATAGCATGGAATTATGTAAGTGACTGATGTCTATTCATCACTCACCCAAGTAAATATTGATATTTCAGGGTGTAATGATTAATATATTTATATACATAACAATATTTATTTAATAGGATAACAGACACCTCATTATTTACACAAATATCCTTTAAACATATCAGTTTACTTGTAAAATGTGCAAAACAATCAATATTAGAGTGTAAACATAAGATAGTTAGGTCTAATTATGCATTTAAGATCAGTATACACACACACACACAGTGTACTTCTGTGTGCAACAAATTTAAGGGAAATGTTCTTGTAAGACAGCTACATGTAACATTTAGTGGACAGAACAAGTAGGAGTGCCGTACTTATCCTAAGTTATGGTTTAGAAATATTTTCCAAATCTTTTCTTTGACTTGAAAGGTGGGATCATCTGTCTTTTACTGTTTGACCTTGCTTTGAGAGTATGGGTACACATGGAACAGAGGAGCCCATAATACAAAGACACCATTTCATTATTTTGGCTATCATAGGAAACAACACATGATTCTCTCTCCACCATGGCAATGGTTCCTGTAATCTAAGGCACCTTAATATATTTCTCACAATTGACTGTAGCTGCAGCACACGGATTGTCTACACTTCAGATCAACCCTCCTACAGATTGGTCAAAATGTTGCCAAGTGTTTCCACTGTTAGAAACGAACATGCTCACCACAGCTGGATGTGTTGCTGGTGTATTGTCTGTAGAACACTGAGTGGATTTCTGTCATACTGCACAGCACTGGTTAGTTACGACAGCTTTTGGTTCTTTTAATTGATGCCCAGTCTTTGGAAATACATGCTCCATGAAATCAGGATCCAATAATGTTGCTTCCAAAGAAACTTCACCTGAAAACTTGTGAGTGAGGTCGCTACAAATTCCTACCGCTAGTCTAGCAATTACTGTATTAGTGGCTTCATTGCTGTAAGCTGGGTTTTTCCATCTCAAATGATGACTTTGTATGCCTTTACTTAATAAGACAACTATTACATTTTTTTCTGCTAATTCATGTTGCTATTTGCTCAACATCAGACAGTACTTCACAAGATTTGTCTATGATTACCCAGTCTTTATTTGAAAGTTTTGTTTTGTTTGTGAATCTACACAGAGGATTGTGAGAGTGCTTTGTAAAAGGTCTTTGATTTTCAAAAGCCTATCTAATATGTGGATTACCATCTTGTAGGGCAATTTTGTTTTGGTGTTAAAATTGGTAAGTCAATTTGCTTTAGAATGTTGTGTAATTTCTCAAGTGCCTGTGGACTTCTTTTCAAAAATTCCAGTGTTTACTTCACTTTTGCCCTTCTACCTGTAATTGGTTCAAGGCTTGCGTGCACAATCAGATTCTGGGTATGTACAAAACAAGTTACATGCCACCGTTTGCATGACATCACTGCCTTCACCATATTGGGTGCAGTATCTGTAAAGCAAGCTACAGTTTTGTTGGTAATACTGCAACTTGGAGTTACATCTTTTAATTCCTTGGAACTTTTCCTGCTGCATGTGTGTCATGGAATTTAAAAATAGATGATAAATGTGACTTAAGATTGCAGTTTTCGTCAATGAACGGAGCAGTTGCACAGACATCCAGCTATCAGTCGCAATGCAAATGTGGGATGCAATCTGCACTGCAGATCTTATTTGCACTAGTGTGTTGTTGAACACTCGAGAGAGTAAATTGTTACAGAGTATTTTTCTATTGGGAAACTCTACACTTTCTGCTGCATTAAACAGAAGATACTCTTTAAAAATAAGTGTTAAAATCTGTTCATCTATTTTGGCTTACTTGGATGAAGGCACTGATCTTTGCATGTCTCTTGTAAGGCGATTGGTCCAGCAGTGTGCACATTAAGAGCTCGCCTAAAGATAAGTGTTTTTTGTGTAATAACTATTAATTAAGGCAATATTATATCATAAATAAGGAAATTAGTACCCATTTTAAGCCATCTATTGAGGTTGCATTTTTATTTGAGTAATTTTTCGGAAAAAGAAAACATTTCATAGACGCGATTGTTGGCGTAAGTTTTGTTTCCATTATCATATACTGTCAGTTACCAAATTGTTTCAGTAAAGTACAGTTTGTTGTTGTTAGTCCAGCTCAGAAATAAGTGAAACGTACATATAGTGTAGACGCAGTTCTTTTTCATTTATCTCGTCACGTAAACAGTGCAAAGTTATTTTATTTAGAAACTTTTGAACTAGTCTTTTGTTTACATACAGTGTGCGTACAGTTAAGTTTGTGGTGCTGATGAGGTCAACACCAGCATTGATATACGTTTGTCTCTAGACTCCGAGCCCTGTCTTTGGACGCTGAGCATTGTCTTTGGGCTGCTCTGCCATGTCAGCTCTTTGTGTGTCTTTGATGTGTTTAGGTGAATAAACGAACTACTGCTAAATGGGGGTTGTTTGGTGTAACTAACCTGAACTTCCCCCTCACTGGTGGCCCCGAAGTGATGTGAACCTAAGGTTCACATCCCGAAATCTCTGGACAATTGCGAGTATGTCATGCTCTGAGATGACACTGTCTGTGCTCCCCTCCAGCCTCCATATACCGGCCTGTACTGAGTTCTCCAGAGCTCAGCCAACACCTATGACATCCAGATGAAAGATTCAGCTGTCACAATCTCTCTCATCAGACTTAAGCCTGTTCATGTTGAGCCTTCTTCTACCCCCCTTCAGGCTACGACCACGCCACTCAATGTGGTGGCTCACAATGCTCTGACCACTCCCTCCACATCGGACTTACACACTCGATAGAGCGACTTCCAGCTCCAATCGTTGAGCTCTCCTCCGAGTTCGCCCCCTACTCCGGTCTCACGCACTCCATGGAGTGACCACATGCTCCCCACGTCGAGATTACCTATGATCACGCCCTCGCCGCCGGGCCCTTTACCGGTTCCTTTGACCTCTCCACCGTTGCGTGCCTCACCCTGTCGAGGTTTCTCACGACCCCCCCCCCCCCCCCCATCTTGAACGTGCCCTCACTCGATGTGTTTGTGCCTGTCCCCCTGGACATAATCCGTGACATCTCAATAATACTATGTGACTATGCACTGTTAGTAATGTGTTTCCCTTCATCCAGTGCTCATGACACAACCTCCGCCATTCCCTGCCACCTAGTGAAATGTGTTCCCCTCTCACACAATGTCGACCTGGACATGCTTCGTGTGTTTACCACACCCACCGGAGACATCCTCGTCGTTGCTCCGTTCCACCCTCAACCCGCCTGTCACCGCACGACCAGCACGCCCAGTACGATGCCCGGCGTGCTTCAACGACTTGCAGGTTCGGTGGCCAAACCTTCCTTCACGTCATCTACCCATGCAGCTCCCTGACGACACTGTCGAGCTGACCGTGGTCTGGCTCCCGCAGACCACCCCTGTCAACGCCTTAGTCACACCCCCCCCCCACCTCCCGGCCTCTCAAGAGTACTCCAAACTGTGGGGGGGTGGGGGTGGGGAGGGGGGGGGAGAGGCTTTGTGGCGCCAATGAGGTTGACACCAGCATCGATATATGTTTGTCTCTAGACTCCGAGCATCGTCTTTGGACGTTGAATATTGTCTTTGGGCTGTTTTGCCATGTCAGTTCTTTGTGAGCCTTTGATGTGTTTAGGTGATTAAATGAACTACTGCTAAATGGGGGTTGTTTGTTGTAACTAACCCGAACTTCCCCCTCAAGTTCTTTCAGTTGTGATTACGTTATTTAACAGATACTGAATTTAAATGAGTGCTAAGTTCGTGTTGTAAGTGAAAATAAATAACTTTTTTACATTTTATAAAATACCTGAGGCGCTAAATGGTAGGCCCAATTTTTGATGCTCATAAATAACAAACATTCATGTAGTGTGAGTGTGTTAGGTGATTTAATCCTGTTCTTAAGCATGTATTCTGCCTAGCAATGCATGATAAGTGTGGATGTTGCCGTAGGATAGTCAAAGAGGGGGTGGTATGTGTAAACTGTGGGACGGAATTTCACAGAGGTGACTGTAATGGGGAACTGAATGTGGAACTTAGTGAGACTCTCCCATGGCACTGTAGGCTCTGTAAAAAAGACAAGAGAATCGCTGAACTGGGGCAAAGATTTATGCCCTTCAGGCTGAATTACATCACGCAAAATTGGAACTAGATACATGAGGAAGGTGAAAAAGGGTTGTCGGAACTGGGTAAAGGTAACAAGCAGTGGGGGAAAGGGGAACAGCTCATCAACTTCTTCTACATTTGAGCTATCAATATCGAATAAATTTAGCTTGTTACCTGAAGCAGGAGGGGAACAGCCTCATGCAGCTGTGGGTTACAGTAGGGTGCAGCAGGCTTCTAGCCAAGAAACTGTCAGTACCAAAAGAGAGTACGAAGAAGAGAGTCTTGCTGCTAGGTACTATCCATGGGAAGGGTGTAGGCCAGATGGTGCAGGAAAAAATAGGAGCAAGGTATCAGGTCACCAGTATTGTGAAGCAAGTGCTAGCCTTGGCCAGTTGACAGAGGACATAGGAAACTTGTGCAAAGGTTTTGGCAAAGAGGATCGGGTTATTATAGTAGGTGGAGCAGGAAATAGCCTGGCTAAGAACAGTAATTACAGCATTAGGGGTGACCTGGATAAAATAGGAGTAACAACTACACACACAAATGTGAGTTTCAAGGAGGTCCTGCAGCGACATGATCAGCCCTGGGTTAATACTGCTGTGAGCCGTGTTAACTCTGAGTTAAGCGGGTTACTGCTGACTTAATGGATTCTCATATGAGTGTGGTGCCCAGTGCTACATTTGGGAGATGGGGCTGTACTAGACATGGCCTGCACCTGAATAGGAGAGGGAAAGATAGGTTGGCTGAATTCCTTGCAGGGAATGTATGGAGGGCCACCATCACACAATGCAAGATTCCTGTGGTTACTGGTGTCAGAGGGGCACCTGTTTTAGGTTAGAATCAAATGACAGGCACCCTGTTTTGAAAGAAGTCAATATAACAGAAGTGCACCACATGAATGTACAGAAAAGCGAGGTTAACTTATTCCACCAAAATGTTAGAGAACTGAGTAAGAAGCTAGAAAAGATTCTTGCCTGCTTGCAAAATGTAGAGGAAAAGATAGACATCCTGTGCCTGCCTGAGCACCACAAAACCACACGGTTAGATAAGTTACATATAAAAGATTACAGTTTAGCAGCTCACTCATGCAGAACTGATTTGGGAAAGGGAGGAGTTTTTGCATATATTAAGACAGAACACAAGATCAATAGCATTGACACAAGTCGATTTTGTAGTGATCAGCACATAGAAGCATGTGCTTGTGAATTAATGCTCAAAAACAGTTCACTTTTAATTGTAACAGTATATAGATTCCCACAGGAAAATTTTGAATTATTTATGGGGAACCTGGATTCCTTATTGTGCTGTCTGTCAGACATCAGAAAACAGTTAACAGTCTGTGGTGACTTCCATGTAGATTTTCTAAAATATTCTGATAGGAAAAATGATCTGGAAAACTTATTTGGATCCTACAATTTGCTCTCAGTAGTTAATTTTCCAAGACAGTAGGTCTCTAATTGATAATGTTTTCTTTGATGAGGCACAAAGCAAGAAGATAACTGTTTACCCAGTAACAAATGCTCTCTCAGATCATGATGCACAGTTACTCAGGATAAATGACATAGTGCCTTACAGTGTGGATACACCTAAGTGGAAGTCAGTTACAATCATTAATGACTACAGGGCAAATGTTTTTAAGAGTAGTTTACAAGAAACATCCTGGGATGAAATTTATAAAGAACCAATGGCCAATATAAAATTTAATCTATTCCATGATAAATTCATATCAGTATTTGAAAACAGCTTTCAGCATAAGCTACTCAGAATGGACATTAAAAAAAAAGAAAAGGATCACAAAGAGGATTAAAGTATCTTTTTGGCAAGAGCAAGTAGAGACCCTGCAAGAGTTGCACACTACAAAAACTGCTCAAAATTACTAAGAAGTGTTATTAAAAAATCAAAAACATGCACATAATGTCAGAGATCAGTACGTCTGACAACAGAGTTAAGGCAATATGGAATATAGTGAAGCAAGACACAGGACAACCAACCACAGGAGAGGATAACATTATCATTGACTTGAATGAATGACAAGTCACAGGGGGCAAATGTATTTAACAATCATATTTTAAACATATGGACTAACAGTTCAAGATAAAGATCACAACAATATGTTGAAGAAGTAACTGTCATAAAATTACATCATATGAATGTACCACCAACGTCTACTTCTGAAGTTAAGAGGATCATACAGTCTCTCAAGAATAAAAACTCTTCTGATTTTGATGGTGTTTCCAGTAGAGAACTATAGATTAGTTCCCATATAATGAGTCCAGTATTATCTGAAATATGTAATACATCACTAACTCAAGGCATTCTTCCAGAGAAACTAAAATATGCCATTGCTAAACCCCTCTTTAAGAAAGGCGATAAGAGAGACACCAGTAACTACCGACCTATTTCACCGCTGACATCATTTTCCAAAATTTTTGAGAAGGTAATGTATTCTAGAATAGTATCTCACCTGGGCAACACTAATATCCTCAGCAAATCACAGTTTGGTTTTCAGAAGGGTTGCTCTACTGAGAATGCCATTTACATGTTCACCCACCAGATATTACAAGCGTTAAATAACAAAATACCACTGGTAGGTATTTTTTGTGACCTATCCAACACATTTGATTGTGTGAATCATAGTATACTCCTAGATAAATTGAACTTTTATGGGATTGATGGCATAGGCAACCAATGGACCATGTCATATTTAACCAAAAGACTGCAGAAAGTTGTACTTAGTAGTAATTCAACCAACAGAATCTAGGGACGTAATTCTGACTGGGGAGAAATCATGCATGCAATTCACCAAGGCTCAATCTTAGGTCCACTACTGTTTCTCATGTATGAAAAAGATCTATCATCTAATCTACAACCAGCAGAATTTCTTTTGCAAATGACACCAGTATTGTGATTACTCCCAGTATACATACAGAAATGGAAGAAATGGTGAGCAAAGTTCTCAAAAGTATCATTGATTGATTCTCTGTGAATGGTCTCACCCTTAATTTCACAAAGATACATCATATTCAGTTCTGCATCTCTAGGGGTACTGCACCAGTGATAAGTATAACATATGGTGATGTAATAATACATAGGGTGGAAACAAATCTGCCAGTACCTCGTCTCCCACTTTCCAAACTTCACGGAAGCTCTTCTGTGAACCTACAGGTACTGGCAGAACCGAAGCTGTGAGGATGGGTCGTGAGTCGTGCTTGGATAGCTCAGATGGTAGAGCACTTGCCCGCGAAAGGCAAAGGTCCCGAGTTCGAGTCTCGGTCCAGCATATCATTTTAATCTGCCAGGAAGTTTTAAATCAGTGCACATTCCGCTGAAGAGTGAAAATCTCATTCTGAGGACATCCCCCAAGCTGTGGCTAAGCTATGTCTCTGCAATATTCTTTCTTCCAGGAGTGCTACTTCTGCATATTTGCAGAAGAGCTTCTGTAAAGTTTGAAAGGCAGGAGACGAGGTACTGGCAGAACTGAAGCTGTGTGGACGAGTCGTGAGTCGTACTTGGGTAGCTCAGTTGGTAGAGCGCTTGCCCGTGAAAGGCAATGGTCCCGAGTTCGAGTCTCGGTCAGCACACAGTTTTAATCTGCCAGAAAGTTTCATTGCGTTCTGTTACAACAATATCATGCAAGATTAGGCGAAAGTTACAGTGGGCAATATCTGATGGATTTACCACAACCTGAAAGAAGCATGATGAGGTACAACTCCAATCATTTCCTCACCTGTAGGGAAGTTTCAGGATTTCCATGAACCCCCATTGATCAGTTCAGGGTAGGACTATCAGAACATTGGACAATAGCACACAAACTAGAATTTATAAGTGCCCATATGTCTGGACCAGGAGCAGAAACGATGCAGAAAGTAGCAGCTACGTGTCAATCATATGAAGATTTCAGAGATAAGTTTCTCTCACTCTACTGGTCGAGTGAAGCGCAAAATAGCATGAAGTATGAACTGCTACAAGATCCATACTTCGAGAATTCCGGAGATAAGAGCCCTGTAAAATTTTTCGAAGCAATGGCAAAGAAATACCAATGTCCAGATGCGCCATACAGCGATGGAGAGGTTCAAATGGCTCTGAGCACTATGCGACTTAACTTCTGAGGTCACCAGTCAGCGATGGAGAATTGATTAAATTGTGTACCACGAAGTTGCCACTAAAATACAAACAGTCATTAGTAGGGCGTGAAGGCAATGATGTGGAAGCCTTCAAAGGAATTTTGAGAGAATTATAATCCATATTCTCGGAAGACGATGCAGAAAAAAGTGAAACCCGCGTGGAAACATGAATGAAAGACCGCGAAATGCGCCGGAGTCAGCACGAAGGAATGTCAGCTATTACGTACCGCGTGATAATTTCGTTAAAGAAATGACAATCGATTCCAACAGAGAAATGGGTACGGGTGTGGAATAAGACATGGCAGTGGTTATCCACCCAGGAAGGACAATAACAATTACAGAGGGAATAACGGTAATCGCAATGGGTATTGGAGGACAAACAGGCCGACAAATTACCAGCTACGAAACCCGTGTCACCAAGTTGAACAAAGACAAGAAGAACCGAAAGAAGACGTGGAGACAAGGCCACCAAAATCTAATAAACGCTCGAATTGACGAGAGAGCGCGCGAGTGGAGAACAGGGCACCTATCCAAGCAAGCAGCAGCAACGTAACGAAAGAAGTAAACGCTTTGACACGAGAGGTGAAAGATGGATTAACAGAACTGCAGGGACCGAAAGAAGCCAAGAAGTCGCAAACATCAGGTTGGTAGGATTTTACAAAAAGAAAAAAAGGACTACCGGAACAAAATGAAGCAGGCATAACGGAAGTCGACGTAAGAGGTAAAGTAATTAGCATTGCAGAGTTATTTAAGACTGAAACTAGGAGAGCCGAATACAAGAGGACAACGTACCAGCAAGAGAAATAAACATTTTGTCACGACAGGTAATGCAATAGGATAGCAGGGATCAAACAAAGGCGGGAAAACATCATCATGCTGGGGAGAAATTAATTGGGAGGATATCGACGAAGAAAACGAACTCCCAGAGGAAAAGAGAATAGGGAGGAACTAATTAGAATTGCAGAGTTATTTGAGGCTGAAACCAGAGAGAACGAAATTAAGGAGGATAATGCGCAGTCAATGGAAGTTCAAGATAAATTACATTTGGGCACAGGTTCCAGTGTATACAATGATGGAAGTTACGGAGATATAACAAGGGCATTTAGATGCGATTATTTGGGATTTCCACGAAAAAAGAAGAGGCAATTGATAATGTGGAAAACGAAGTTAAATGTGAAGAGGAAGTTGTAGAAGAGAGAGACATAGTGATCGAGGCATATCTAACAGAAGGTTAGATTTCACAGATAAAAATCTGAAACGACTCACATGTGATTCAATAGAGGATGCTTTAATGCAGGGAGATGAGGAAGAAAAGAGAAAACCGGTCGAGATTCAACCAGTTGTGAAGGCTGTGGTAACGAAAATCCCGATTAATGTAGTCATAGACAGCGGAAGCGAGATAACCGCGATTTTAGAGAACTTATTTAACCAATGCAATGCTAATGAAAAATTAGCGATCTTGAAAATGAAGAAGATTACAGTGAACGGTCCCATCAAAAATCATGTTGCGGATGTCAATAAACAAACGAAGTTGACTCTCCCGTGCCAAGATCAAAAGATCGAAGCCAGTTTCGTTATCATACCGAAATTAACGGTGGACTTGATAACAGGTGCAGATTTTCTGAATGAAAGATAAGCTGTGATAACACAGGGGAAAAGATAGCATCACTTTTGAGAGCACTACACTTCTCTTTGAGCCAGGGCTTTACAGTGACAAACATAGGTGGAAGGGCAAAAGCCTTCCAGACCTAAGGAACGATGTTCCACCACTCAAACAAAATGATACAGACAGAACAAACCGAGCATAGAATGAGATAGGTAAAAGTTTAGAACTTCATCATGTAAGCAATATTAATAGGTATGATGAATAATCACTTATAGACTTCAGTAAATAATATCAAAGAAGCAATCAGGTATGTTTCAGACAGGATGTGACCAGGAGTCTGAGGAAAAGAAGAGACAGAAAACTGAGAAGTACCTTAAATTTTTATAAGTAGCAATTAACATGATAGGAACCGTTTGCAAAGATGATGATGTAATAGCATGACATACTAACATACCAACCACGACAACACATATAATAAACATAAAGAGTCTCATTAGCTTAAAATATGAGGAACAAATTGGAACCTGATAGAGGAACTAGAATTGTAACACAGAGATAGGACGCTGAACCATGTAAAGAATTTCTTAAGAGGTGTAAATTAAATAAGGCGTTAGGCATAAGGCAGATAATAAGAAAAGATTTTTTGTACTCGACCTCCTGCAAGAAACAATCGTCAACTGCCCACGACAATGCGACAGACGACAATTAAAAATGTATACGATATGGGAAGTGAATGGAAGAGATCAACGATTTTCTATGATGCGGAGACGCCGGAAAGGGCATGAAAAGGACGGCAATTCGTAACCAAGGCAACCCTGCCGTGATAATGGAAGTACAAGAAGGCTGGATGAACAGTAGAAGATCGACGTTGGGTCCAGACCAACCGAAAATTCACTTTCAAACGATACTCAAGTAGGAAGGGCTGCAGGGAACAATGGGCCACAAAAACAAAAGAACAACTAGCGTGCAGAGTAAAAAAACAAACCGTCTCGCCGAAACCTCGGCTTGGCTGATAAACAATTTGGCAAAAAATTACATCTAGAATCGCACTGTCGCCACCAGACTGCTATATTACACTACTGGCCATTAAAATTGCTACACCAAGAAGAAATGCAGATGATAAACGGGTATTCATTGGACAAATATAATACAACTGACATGTGACTACGTTTTCACCCAATTTGGGTGCATAGATCCTGAGAAATCAGTACCCAGAACAACCACCTCTGACCATAATAACGGTCTTGATACGCCTGGGCATTGAGTCAAACAGAGCTTGGATGGCGTGTACAGGTACAGCTACCCATGCAGCTTCAACACGATAACACAATTCGCCAGGAGTGATTGGCGTACTGTGACGAGCCAGTTGCTCGGCCACCATTGACCATACGTTTTCAATTGGTGAGAGATCTGGAGAATGTGCTGACCAGGGCAGCAGTCGAACATTTTCTGTATCCAGAAAGGCCCGTACCGAACCTGCAACATGCGGTTGTGCATTATTCTGCTGAAATGAAGGGTTTCGCAGGGATCGAATGAAGGGTAGAGCCACGGGTCGTAACACATCTGAAATGTAACGTGCACTGTTCAAAGTGCCGTCAATGCGAACAAGAGGTGACTGAGACGTGTAACCAATGGCACCCCATACCATCACGCCGGGTGATACGCCAGCATGGCGACGACGAATACACGCTTCCAATGTGCGTTCACCGCGATGTCGCCAAACACGGTTGCGACCATCACGATGCTGTTAACAGAACCTGGATTCATACGAAAGAAATGAAGTTTTGTCATTCGCGCACCCAGGTTCGTCGTTGAGTACACCATCGCAGGCGCTCCTGTATGTGATGCAGCGTCAGGGGTATCCGCAGCCGTGGTCTCCGAGCTGATAGTCCATGCTGCTGCAAACGTCGTCGAAATGTTCGTGCAGATGGTTGTTGTCTTGCAAACGTCCCCATCTGTTGACTCAGGGATCGAGACGTGGCTGTATGATCCGTTTAAGCCATCCGGATAAAATGCCAGTCATCTCGACTGCTAGCGATACGAGGCCATTGGGATCCAGCACGGTGTTCCGTATTACCCTCCTGAACCCACCAACTCCATATTCTGCTAACAGTCATTGGATCTCGACCAACGGGAGCAGCAATGTCGCGATACGATAAACCGGAATGGCGATAGCCTACAATCCGACCTTTATCAAAGTCGGAAACGTGATGGTACGCATTTTTCCTCCCTACACGAGGCATCACAACAACGTTTCACCAGGCAACGCCGGTCAACTGCTGTTTGTGTATGAGAAATCGGTTGGAAACTTTCCTCATGTCAGCACGTTGTAGGTGTCGCCACCGGCGCCAACCTTGTGTGAATGCTCTGAAAAGCTAATCATTTGCATATCAGAGCATCTTCTTCCTGTCGGTTAAATTTCGCGTCTGTAGCACGTCATCTTCGTGGTGTAGCAATTTTAAATGCCAGTAGTGTAGTTACACCTGAACCCATACACTAATTTCTGTTAGTGATAATGTTTCCTTTACAGAGAGGGTAGTGGTACTGAGATTGAGACCATTGTCTGATTAAATCGCTGTCTGTACTGCTGCACTCTTCTGAACTGCACGTGTGAGATGGTATCTTCCTTCCCTGCAGGCCGTAGGTTCAGCACCAAATTCCTAAAACATCCTTGTATTTTTGTGGACGGAAGATGGATCAGAACCAGTGAGAGTGTCTATAACACATTTCAAAACTTTAAACGCATGTTTGATTTTTCAAAATGGCACGCAGTATAACTCGAGCAATTTGCATTCTTTCTGTTTGAAAATTTAACCACAACTTTGAAGTAACATTTGAAAGTGAACCACATAGGGGATTTTCGATTAGTTAATTTAGACAATATTTATTAACAAATGGTTCAAATGGCTCTGAGCACTATGGGACTCAACTGCTGAGGTCATTAGTCCCCTAGAACTTAGAACTAGTTAAACCTAACTAACCTAAGGACATCACAAACATCCATGCCCGAGGCAGGATTCGAACCTGCGACCGTAGCGGTCTTGCGGTTCCAGACTGCAGCGCCTTTAACCGCACGGCCACTTCGGGCGGCCTATTTATTAACAGATGACTGTCGTTTTTCGGTGAAAATTGAACGAATTTATTTAAACACTTGCCAATTACAGAAAAGTCAATATTTTAACTGCCCCTACCTGATTTACTAGCTACATTCATGTAGATTACGTAGATTTTTCTTCTTTTTTTCCAGATTCGGATTGGTACCAGTTATACAGTGCGTGCCACAGATCGCCTCAAATTCAACAAGCCTGGAGAGAGTTGGTGCAGTGTCGGCATTTTCTCACATTTTTTTTAATAATATACTTTAATATGTGTTCAATAACTACCGCAAGTATTACTTCTCTATTACCTTTCCTTCCACCGAAAAAAATTGTCAGGAAAACTCTTGTTTTAGGCCGTTAGACTGGTGTTACCCCTTAAGTATGGTGAGCAACTGTAGCGTTCACAAAGCAAATATTGGTGACATGTAATCAAGTTTGCGTGATTCGATGAGGCAGCTGATTACTGGTACGGAGACCCGGTACAGCGCTTTCTGAAATCCAGAGTGGTATGGCGACGGCTCGCAGTAAACTCACACCTTTGTCTGTGCTCATCTGCTTTTTACGTCCTCATTCCTTCGTCTGCTAGGCGTTACTTACCTGATAAGGTAGCAGAATCATTTAGACTACTTCAGGATCCCCAATTCTGCTTTTAAGTTTTCGCTTGTTGTTATGGTTTTAGTAGAGATGTGCAGGATCTTTCAGATACTGCGCAATTTTTAAACTGAGTGGTAAAATTTTGTTTTAAAGTATACAGTTCTGTATTTATTCCTTTTAACATAGATTGTCATTCCGATTATTTGATCAGTTGTTGTTTGTGTATTTCAGGATCTCAGTTGCCACGGAGCGGTTCACAGAGGAGGAACGAACGGGTTATCACTGTGAAAACCCTTTACAGAACCAGCGAATGCTATGCAGAGACTTCGTGGACTTCGCGGGATCTACTGACGTAATAATGCTGCAACAGCATCAAAAGCTCTGCAGTTGACAAAGCAATTCGAGGAAGGCGTGTCCGTTGCAAACAAAACATGGCCCGGACGAAACCGTGCGGTTAGTACGGAACAAAACATTGCTTTAGTGCAGTGTAGTGTGGCTGTGTGCCCTCGCAAGTCGCTCCAACGTCGTTCTCAACAACTGGAAATTTCGACAGTCATTTTGAAAAGAATTTTGAAAAAGGTTCCTCATTTGCACCCATACAAGACTCAGCTGATGCAATATCTTAAGCCCAGAGATCATTGGAGAAATTTCGCCCAGTGGGTTATCACCAAGAAAAAAGAGAACAATTTTGCAGAAAGAATAATGTTCAGTAACGAGGCACATTTTCATCTATGTGGGATCGTTAACCGACAAAATTTCTGTATTTGGGCTCAAGAAAACCATAGGGTGATCCAAGAGAGTAACATGCATCCACTGCGAACCATAGCTTGGTGTGGCGTATGGGCATGTGGTGCTATTGGTTCCCCCCTTTTTTTTAAGTTTTCAACAGTAACGCAGTAACAGTTAACAGTGAGCGTTATTGTGAAATAGCCAGGAACAACTTCTGACCTGGATGAAGTGGAAGCAGCCAATATTACGGTTTCAGCAGGACAGGGCTACGTGTCACACATCCCACGAGAGAATAACCCCACTCCATGAAATATTCCCTCAGTCTGTAATCTCACTTCGTGGTGACTTGGAACGATCTCCAGACCTTGTAACCTTACTCAATGTGACTTCTTTTTATAGGGTTATGTGAAGTCCGAGGTATACGAGAACATACCACAAACAATTTTTTCAACTTAAGGGGGGTAGGACGTCAAACGGGTCGACTTGGAGCAGGAGAGGCATCACAGGACATTTTAATTTCCAGTGTCTATACTTTTACAAATAAGTTCATAAAACTTTGTCAGCATCACCAGGAAGGATTCAGGATTCACACTCATTGCAGTGGAAGATCTAAAACATAACAAAATAAATTTTTTTACGTGCGAAATTTCATTATTTTTTTCACTTTCTGATGGCTGCATTTGTTGCTATAGGTTCACTTTTCTTCATAAGTTAGAGAGATTCTTCGATGAATTTTGCACAGCGTACATACCATACTTACAGATGTATGAAACTCTAGAATTTATTTAATTTATTAAAAAACGAATGAGCTGTTGTATTTTAAACTTCATGTTTAGAAAAAACACAAATTTTGTAGTTAATTACCTCAATTTTACCACAGTTTTTAATAGATTTAAAAAATTCTAGAGTTTCATACACCTTTAAGTATGTTTTGTATGCTGTGCAAAATTCATCGAAGAATCTCTCTTACTTATGAAGAAAAGTGAACCTATAGCAACAAATACTGACATTAGTAAGTGAAAAAAATGATGAAATTTCGCATGTAACAAAAATCATTTCGTTATGTTTTCAAACTTTCACTGCAATGAGTGTGAATTCTGAATCCTTCTTGCTCATGCTGACAAAGTTTTATGAATTTATTTGTTAAAGTATAGACAGTGGAAATTAAAATGTCCTGTGGTGCCTCTCCTGCTCCAAGTCGGCCCGTTTGATGTCCTACCCCCCTTAAGGATGAAATTCAGTGACATCAACAGAGATGTCTGTGAAAGGTTCGTCACGAAGTTCGTAGACCGAGTAACTGCCAGCCGAGGCAGTAGACGTGGACATATGCCTGACACAATTTATAGCTCTTAAATGGGAGTGTATGCAGACAAAAAAAATTTTTATTTCGGTTCATTTTAGTTAATTGCTGCATTTTTAAATATTGCGTAATATACGAAAGACCCTTAGAACTTGACCAGAATAATTAATAACTTAGTCTCTCCAACACAGACACTAAAAAAAGTTTTCATTTGCGGTTGTCTCCACTAAAAATTCCTCCAAACAGTCAAGTACAATTCCAGGACGATACATATGGAATAATAAGATCTCAGAATCGTAAGTAGAAACTTCCTCTCGAAAAGTTGTTTCTTAGCTAACGAAAAAAGAGAACAGCCAAACAATGTAACACACTCTGGTGTGCAAAAATTAAGGATGAAAGTAACTTTCGTATGAGGTTTCACTGCTAAGTAACATAGCTTGACGACACTCGGACCATGCGTAGAAAGACTTGCTGCAGTATAGTACAGAAGATGGTTGAAGGAATACACAATGGGAGGCAGAGAGACAACACATTTATTCAAAAGGCAGGACTTGGTTGTTAATAGGTTGTGTGGCCACCGTGGGCTGCAACGTGCTCCAACGCTGGCCACGGGATTGGTACGGAGTTGTTGTGTTGGAGCTTTCCATCCCTCCACCGGTGCGGCTGACAACTGTTAGATGGTCGTTGGTGCATGTGGACGTCCAGCGGTATGTATCCTCAACGCATCCCAGACACGCTCGATGGGGATTAAGTCGGACGGGCAGGACAATTCAGTCGCTGAATATCCTCTCGTTGAAGAGTTTTCTCACCTGCGCTGTTCGCAGTTCTGGGCCTGCCTGGAGATTTCAGATCAAGTGCACTTCCTGTTGCTTCCAAGTTTTCCAACTATAACCAAACTGCATTGGCCGATGGTAAGGATCGTTCCGTGTGAGGCTGAAGTCAGTACTGTGATCCGGTGTAGGAGCCGCATGACAGCTACAGCACGTTCAGGCCCACTCCAGCGCTCCATCTCAGCAAATGGCGAACCAGCTGAAATGTATGACAAACCAGTGGTGAAGCTCTTCAGAGGCTTATGAGGCTTAGCCCAGACAAAAATTTCAAGAAAAGTCACAAATAGAGTTATAATATACACTGTCTGACAATTGCTAAGGTACACAGACATTGTGGAACAGGAATAATCGCAGACAATGATGGCTGGCATGAAGCCTGGTACATATGTAATATACGTAGAGTTGTATATTTAATAACGAAAAATGGTACAGATATCATCACATGGGAAAGCAAGATAACACATAAAGAAAGATATCGGACTCTCAGTATGGAATGTGACCTGCTCGGGCAGGAATGCAGATTTTGTACCTGTTACTCATCCTGGTTACCAGCCTGTTGAGAAGTGCTTGGGGATATCGTCCCACCCCTCTCTCAAGGCGATTTTCAGTTCTTGCACTGTTCGTTGAAAACAGGTCCGCTAATAGCATTCCCAGCCATGCTTCATATGGTTTAGGCCCTGAGAGTACGCAGGCCATTCCATATGTACAGTAACTTATGTCCACTTTCCAGTATGTCCGACACCTCAGCGGTCCTGTGTTGGCGGCATCGTCGTCCATATAATCTCCCTGCAACACTGTTGTGATGCAGCAGTACCTCGCGGAAATATCTGCAGTCGCGTTTGGCCATTATGTATAATGAGTGCTCACACCATAATGCCTAGGCCACACCGACGACGATCGTGAAGATTCTGTGGTTCTCCTCTCTGTCTAAGCCTACTGGTGCCACAGTGAGGAGACATCTGTCGGTGAACATCACTCTGGACCAGTGTTCCTGACCCCAACCAACAAGCTCCCTGCACCTACTACTGTTTCCCGACGATTGAGTGGCTGAAGTGGGATGCGTTTAACAGGCTTCCGAGCATAAAAACCAGCCTGACTTAATCGCTGTCAGATGGTTCTGGGTGAGGCACTTTTACCGGTAGCGGCTGCAAGACCAGCAGCTATCCATTCAGGAGTGAGAAGTATCTTCCTTTTCGCCTCTAGGGCTACATATACACCCACTTGCGGTGTGATGGTCCGTGCATAACCACCGGCATTCTGTCGTATAGAATTTCCACCTTAATCGCGAAATGAAACTTTTGTACACACCCATTACTGTGACCACGGCTTCGAATCCAGCTGCTCGTCCACGGTCGTCAGCAATCAAATGACGTCTTGCAAACATCTTGCCACACTACACAGAATGTCGCGCTAACCTGTTATACGAGAACTATCGTCCAACACCGCAGTGCATACACTCACACACACGCAGAGAAACAAAATTAAACAAAATTCGAATTGGAACAAATGAACGCCGTTGGGGATAGGACACACAGCAACATCGTATGCACCGCACTTTGCGAAGTGAAAAGCCGATTCCAAAATCGAAAATACCCTAAGTACATTTAATATGTGTGTGTGCAGTACCCTCGCAAAGAAAAAGGAGGAGGATCACCCACAACAAAACGTGAGTAATAACAAATATATACACAAAACATTTTGTCACCCCAAAAGCACGTTTTCAAAAATCAAGGGATATGTTAAGTCTCTGGTACGACTCACATTGCAGGTGACAAGTTATCAGTGCAGGGCACCATACAGATGGTCCTGCAAAACCATATAACGTAAAATCAAGTCAAGAACAAAAACGAAAAAAAAATCGCCTTTAGGCCTCATTTTATCAGAACAGTTACAACGTAAAGTATGTTCACTTTTACAGTTGCTCAATAGACAAGACCCACTGACGATGGCACAGAGGTGCTGAAACATGTTTGGGCAACGAGAAAAAACAGTGATTTGCATAAAAGGCGGAACCTATATCGAATAGTGATGCTATTCAGTTTAACAGCTCACTAGAGGCTTCCGGAAATAGCCGCTCGTTTCCAAGCGGCAGCTGGCAGTCACGTGTGTCGCAGGAACGTCGCAGTGAGGCTTTACTCAGCCGTCAGGCTGTGTGTTATCGCCCTCGCTGTTCAGTACTGGTTTAACAAAACTTGTTTTAGTGGTGTAACTGGCGATTTCATGTGATTAACTGATTGTATTATAGCTTGTGCAGAGGGAACACACGTGACTTTATTGCGCAGATTGGATGAAATACCTTTTCCAAGCAGAATTTACGAAACAAAGTGCAATTATAATGATAAGCAGCTCACGCAACACTTAAACATTCAAATAGTTAATGGGAAAGAAAACAGAAAATTTTAATTTTCTTGGTATAAAAAGTGTCCTTGAATCACAGGTTGCTTTGTAACAAATATATTGTATTGCTACACAGGTATTTTGTTTGATGGGTCTGGTATTGAAAAAGAATGGACGTCAGCTGCTTTCGATGTACATGCGATAACAAATTTTGACAGAAAGGCCTTCAAGAAGGCGCCTTGAGAATCAGGAGAGTTTTCAGTTGTTGGGTCATGACGAATTGAATATTCAGTATCTGAAGGAGCGAAACTTCTAACCATGACACATAACATGATTGTAAAACAAAATAGATTCTTAATCGATAGACTTAGTAATATTCTATGTTTCTTGGGAAAGCAAGAGCTCGCATTCAGACGGACGCTTTGAAGATGAAACTCCCGACAACAAAGGGAATTACCTTCAGTTAGTGGAACTTTTGTCTACACGGGAACAGGTTACTGGTAATCGCCTCCGGAACACTTTTGGGCTCAAAGGAACGTCATGCACAATTCAAAACTAATTAATTGAATCGTTTACCGATGTCATTAATGATCACATTAAAGAAGAGTTACAGTCATGTCAGTTTGTTGGAACACAAGCAGATGAAACCGTTCATGTTTCTTTCAAGTCACAAGTAAGTACGGTATTCGTATATGTTTGGGGAGTTACTGACGAAATAGCGAGCCGAACATATGATGGAGCCTCAGTAATGGCAGGTAAATATGGAGGTGTCTAACATGTTGTTAACCCTCTTAGCTTAAGTGGTCCGTTTGAAGCCACCTAGGATTTTCCCATTAAGTCTCATACGTCTGAAGCCACCGTTTACGTCTGCAGTAGATGCTGCCCTGTAGCGACTGCAGCTTGAACAACAGGGTGCTAACACAGAGCCGAATATCACACTAGATGGCACTACTCTGCAAGTCGTAGATAACTTCTGCTATCTTGGATCTACTATAGAATCAAACATGTCTGTTGACTAGGAAATTGATGCTCGCATTGGAAGAGCTGCGACAACTTTTGGCAAACTCTCTACACGTGTTTGAAAAAACCACAAACTCTCTTTGACCACCAAAATTCTTGTGTATCAAACTTGCGTCCTCAGCATCCTTTTGTATGCATCGGAAACATGGACTACCTATGCCAAACAAGAACGTCGCCTTAATGCTTTCCACATGCGGTGCCTGAGATCCATCCTCGGAGTAACGTGGAAGGACCGAGTGACCAACGAAGCAGTGCTATCTAAAACTAACTGCAACAGTATTTCAGCTATCTTGAAGCAGAGACGGCTCCGCTGGCTGGGACACGTCCACCGTATGGACTCTGACATATTACCACGTGGGGTGATGCTTGGAGAGATCTCTATAGCCAAAAGACCTGTAGGATGTCCTGTATTGAGGTTCGAGGACTCCTGTAAACGAGACATGGAGAGCTTTGGAATCGACACAAACAGATGGGAGGCACGGGCTAGCATGAGACCAGAGTGGCGTGATGATATATCATCTGGAATGTCGAAGCATGATGAAGGTTTGTTAGACAGATTAAGGCAGAAAAAGCTTCGCAATGCTACCACTGCTCCTGCCTCAGCAGCCAGGTACACTGGCGACAATTGCGGCAAATATACACACAGACACTGCAACAATCATCTACCAAGATGTCGTGGCCAATATATATAGTTCACCACGCAGCTAGGGTGACCAACTCCACCACATTTGCCGGGATCTCTCGTATTTGAACATATTTTTTCATAATCTTCCGGCTCCCGTATTTTCGGACTCTTTGGGTGGGCGCTTTTGTTCAGTTTTAACATTTTTTAAAAAGGTATGTACAAATATTCTTCAATTATTTAAATTTGGCGCGCACAGTCAGAATACTTTGAAACGTTGGACAGCAGAGACAACTGATCCTATATCGATATTATGCCTATCGATCATCTTAGAAATGGTCAACCGACGCTTGGCGGCTGGACCTGACTTCATTTCAGTGCCTACGCTTACTGTGAATCGTTGTTCAAGATTTTATGATGGGCGGCGAGGACGAAGCTAAAACGCCATCTAAAAAGAAAACAAAGTATATCTGTATTTATCTACTGAGTGACATGCATGAAGTTGTGGAGTGTGGCAAGCTGGATTATTTGAATGAAGATGAATTATATGACGAATTTTGTAGTTCTAATGATGCAATTAAATGTGGTGTCTCTTTAGAGCGTACCGTTAGTTTGAAATCAAATAATGCGAATTTTGAAAACTTGGGTAAGCTGCAAGGTTATGTTATGAGTATACAAGGAAGTAATGGCCACACCGAGAGAGTATTTTATCTTATGAATAATAAGTGGACAGATCTAAAGAACAGAAATAGTACAAACCTAGTCAAATCTGAGCTGCAATTTGCCATGAAATTTCCTTATTCATGCAGTGAACTCTCTGAATTTATTAAAAATGATATAAAACTACTGACTGAGGAAAAATCGGTTGCAAAATATGTGTAAGTACACTCCTGGAAATTGAAATAAGAACACCGTGAATTCATTGTCCCAGGAAGGGGAAACTTTATTGACACGTTCCTGGGGTCAGATACATCACATGATCACACTGACAGAACCACAGGCACATAGACACAGGCAACAGAGCATGCACAATGTCGGCACTAGTACAGTGTATATCCACCTTTCGCAGCAATGCAGGCTGCTATTCTCCCATGGAGACGATCGTAGAGATGCTGGATGTAGTCCTGTGGAACGGCTTGCCATGCCATTTCCACCTGGCGCCTCAGTTGGACCAGCGTTCGTGCTGGACGTGCAGACCGCGTGAAACGACGCTCATCCAGTCCCAAACATGCTCAATGGGGGACAGATCCGGAGATCTTGCTGGCCGGGGTAGTTGACTTACACCTTCTAGAGCACGTTGGGTGTCACGGGATACATGCGAACGTGCATTGTCCTGGTGGAACAGCAAGTTCCCTTGCCGGTCTAGGAATGGTAGAACGATGGGTTCGATGACGGTTTGGATGTACCGTGCACTATTCAGTGTCCCCTCGACGATCACCAGTGGTGTACGGCCAGTGTAGGAGATCGCTCCCCACACCATGATGCCGGGTGTTTGCCCTGTGTGCCTCGGTCGTATGCAGTCCTGATTGTGGCGCTCACCTGCACGGCGCCAAACACGCATACGACCATCATTGGCACCAAGGCAGAAGCGACTCTCATCGCTGAAGACGACACGTCTCCATTCGTCCCTCCATTCACGCCTGTCGCGACACCACTGGAGGCGGGCTGCACGATGTTGGGGCGTGAGCGGAAGACGGCCTAACGGTGTGCGGGACCGTAGCCCAGCTTCATGGAGACGGTTGCGAATGGTCCTCGCCGATACCCCAGGAGCAACAGTGTCCCTAATTTGCTGGGAAGTGGCGGTGCGGTCCCCTACGGCACTGCGTAGGATCCTACGGTCTTGGCGTGCATCCGTGCGTCGCTGCGGTCCGGTCCCAGGTCGACGGGCACGTGCACCTTCCGCCGACCACTGGCGACAACATCGATGTACTGTGGAGACCTCACGCCCCACGTGTTGAGCAATTCGGCGGTACGTCCACCCGGCCTCCCGCATGCCCACTATACGCCCTCGCTCAAAGTCCGTCAACTGCACATACGGTTCACGTCCACGCTGTCGCGGCATGCTACCAGTGTTAAAGACTGCGATGGAGCTCCGTATGCCACGGCAAACTGGCTGACACTGACGGCGGCGGTGCACAAATGCTGCGCAGCTAGCGCCATTCGACGGCCAACACCGCGGTTCCTGGTGTGTCCGCTGTGCCGTGCGTGTGATCATTGCTTGTACAGCCCTCTCGCAGTGTCCGGAGCAAGTATGGTGGGTCTGACACACCGGTGTCAATGTGTTCTTTTTTCCATTTCCAGGAGTGTATTTGCGATGTGTAATTAAATAGTTATCTTGTACACATACTGCTTCGATTTTTGGTGGAATTTTGCCGTTCTCTTAATTTCCCGTATTTTTCGTCAAGGATATAAGTATCTCCCTTATTTTTTACCCGCAGGCCTCCCTTCCCACGTGGTCAAAAATCTATTTCTGCTCTTGTAATACTATAATGAATCAAGCCAGAAATTCCATGCAAAACTAAATCTTAAAATACCCGTGCATTCAAGCACTATCAAATGACTAAACACGCACAGTTAAACGAACAACAGGCAATATCAGAATTCAGTCTTTTGTTGTAATGCATTTTATTTCATTTTAAAACAATGTACAACAATGTTTCCCCAATTTCTCCACGGACTTGGGTAGTTCTGCGTGTCGGGCAGCAGAGCTAGCAATCCCTGTATTCGGGAGGCGAGGTAGTTTGAATCCGTCTGCCGGCAACCTCGAAAATGGTATTCTGTGGCTTCTTATTTTCAGTCAATGCAAACACCGGGGTTGGTCTCTTACTATAAGCCGCTGCCAATGTCTTTGCTCACAGATTCCAGTTCCCTTAAAGATGCAGCCCCGTCTGCTTAAATGAAAAGAGCTGATTCGAAGACGAGCCAATCGTCTCTTTGGAGACTTCTAGCAGTAAAAGCCTTACAATAAATAAATAATAATCGAAATTCTCCTCATTTAAGTTCACGCATCTGCCTACCGAGACATTCTTTAATGCTGAAAATTATCTTGCATGCGGACGCATATTCAGATTTGGATGTGTGGGACAGAGTAATGTTAAATGATTCTACATCCTTTGCATTTTCGACACCAAAAATTGTTCTAACTTCTCTGTCGAACAGAGATCTCTTTATTTCAAAAGCCCTGTCGGTCTGAGTTCAAATCCAGACTGAAAGAAGAAGAGTATGAAATAAGCTTGGAGGGTAAAGGGGGATTGGAGCATGACTGCATCTTAGTGGTGTGCCAAAATATATCACGCCGAAGAAATGACGTTACACCTCCGCTTGGTGAAAACTCCATGTTCATTATCGAATAAAATGGTTTATTGTTCTTTATCGAAATTTTCAGAATCAATTAAAAGCACTCTTTTTACGGTCCTCTTTAACAAATAGGACCTCCCCCTCCCCCATAACAAAATCCTGCGTACGTTCTTGCGAAGTAACATATCGTATCAAATTGGTTCTTACATTCCCTGTCAGTACAGCTTCTCCTGAAAGGAGTATGAGCACCCTCGAAAGAGCTAAACTCTGTCTTCGCAGTTCAGTGGTTAAGTTCTCTCTGAAAAACTGCCGTAGAAAAAAAACCTGGTTAAAAAGTTTGGGTTGATCGGAAATTTAAAGATAGTGTGACTGATAACCTGGGCATCAAGAAAGATCGATGCATGGATCTCCTGTACAAAATTACATCAGGTAAGTTTATACTCATAATTAATCCATTAGCTTCACCACTGTTCAAACTTCCATTGTTGCCAATAAAAGCTTTCCACTTTTAGACACAAATTAAAACAACCTGTTTTTCTGCCACGCCCTTTATATACGGCAGTCTGAGCCGTTACCATCAGTTTATATATATATATATATATATATATATATATATATATATATATATATATATATATATATATATATCACCAAACAACTGGGCTTATTCTAAATCGCCCACAATGGCAAACTCTTACACTGGCGTTTTTTGAGAACACTTTTGGACAAAGTGAGCGATCACAATTTAATATCCGAAATTAATTATAATACAGTCTTTATCTTAATATTACTTTATTAAAAGCCGATCTGTTTCGATCATGCAGTTGACTATCCACCGGTTCCTCTTCCATGCACAGCCATTGTCCATCAATATGGTTGAAGATGTTACGATGATCTTGTGATAATAAAGTGCATAGATCTAGATTGTTTTATAATTAATTACAAATGTTATACTAGTCATTACATCATCGAGAATGGCGCCTAAAGGTAAGGATATGCAACGATATACACTATTGGCCATTAAAATTGCTACACCACGAAGATGACGTGCTACGGACGCGAAATTTAACCGACAGGAAGGAGATGCTGTGATATGCAAATGATTAGCTTTTCAGAGCATTCACACAATGTTGGCACCGGTGGCGACACCTACAACGTGCTGACATGAGGAAAGTTTCCAACCGATTTCTCATACACAAACAGCAGTTGACCGGCGTTGCCTGGTGAAACGTTGTTGTGATGCCTCGTGTAAGGAGGAGAAATGCTCACCATCACGTTTCCGACTTTGATAAGGGTCGGATTGCAGCCTATCGCGATTGCGGTTTATCGTATCGCGACATTGCTGCTCGCGTTGGTCGAGATCCAATGACTGTTAGCAGAATATGGAATCGGTGGTTTCAGGAGGGTAATACGGAACGCCGTGCTGGATCCCAACGGCTTCTTATCACTAGCAGTCGAGATGACAGGCATCTTATCCGCATGGCTGAAACGGATCGTGCAGCCACGTCTCAATCCCCGAGTCAACAGATGGGGACGTTTGCAAGACGACAACCATCTACACGAACAGTTCGACGACGTTTGCAGCAGCATGGACTATCAGCTCGGAGGCCGTGGCTGCGGTTACCCTTGACGCTACATCACAGACAGGAGCGCCTGCGATGTTGCACTCAACGACGAACCTGGGTGCACGAATGGCATAACGTCATTTTTGCGGATGAATCCAGGTTCTGTTTACGGCATCATGATGGGCGCATCCGTGTTTGGCGACATCGCGTTGAACGCACATTGGAAGCGTGTGTTCGTCATCGCCATACTGGCGTATCATCCGGCGTGATGGTATGGGGTGCCATTGGTCACACGTCGTGGTCACCTCTTGTTCGCATTGACGGCACTTTGAACAGTGGAAGTTACATTTCAGATGTGTTACGACCCGTGGCTCTACCCTTCATTCGATTCCTGCGAAACCCAACATTTCAGCAGGATAATGCACGACCACATGTTGCAGGCCCTGTACGAGCATTCAGGATACAGAAAATGTTCGACTGCTGCCCTGGCCAGCACATTCTCCTGATCTCTCACCAATTGAAAACGTCCGGTCAATGGTGGCCGAGCAACTGGCTCGTCACAATACGCCAGTCACAGCTCTTGATGAACTGTGGTATCGTGTTGAAGCTGCATGGGCAGCTGTACCTGTGCACGCCATCCAAGCTCTGTTTGACTCAATGCCCAGGCGTATTAAGGCCGTTATTACGGCCAGAGGTGGTTGTTCTGGGTACTGATTTCTCAGGATCTATGCACCCTAAGTGCGTGAAAATGTAATCACATGTCAGTTCTAGTATAATATATTTGTCCAATGAATACCAGTTAATCATCTGAGTTTCTTGTTGTTGTAGCAATTTTAATGGCCAGCAGTGTTTTTATGCTACGAGGGTATGTCAAATGAAATCTGAACGCACACCACCGCGGAACCATTGAAATGATGCTAATCAGTAGTTATCACCGCAGGTGTTAAGAAGTGTATCCCACAGGGAGACGATCAATTTCTGTTTCGTAGACGGCGGTCGGCCGTCCACAGATCCAAAACCGCACCCACTCATGCACTTTCTCCTCCTACCGAAACCGACATCCACACACGTCTCTCTTCAGGTTCGCCAAAGATGAGAAAATTACACGGTGAAAGATTCGAGCTGTGTTCTTTGGGGCCTGCAGTGCAAAGTATGTCTTTTAATGATATGCTTATTACGAATAATAGCCAGCTACACTACTCTGTAAATTGCTCTTGTTTTATATCTTTCACGATGAACCCGTTTCGGCAAATTGCCATCATCAGGTGCTGTGTAAGTACATAAGAAAGCGATGATCCTAATACAATGTAAATTTAAATTAATGCAGATGAATAGGAAAAAGAATCCCGTAATGTCTTAATACTCCATTAGTAGCGTAGCGCTTGACACAGTCACGTCGATTAAATATTTGGGCGTAACATTGTAGAGCGATATGAAATGGGACAAGCGTGTAATGGCAGTTGTGGGGAAGGCGGATGGTCGTCTTCGGTTCATTGGTAGAATTTTGGGAAGATGTGCTTCATCTGTAAAGGAGACCGCTTATAAAACACTAACACGACCTGTTCTTGAGTACTGCTCGAGCGTTTGGGATCCCTATCAGGTCGGATTGAGGGAGGACATAGAAGCAATTCAGAGGCGGGCTGCTAGATTTGTTACTGGTAGATTTGATCATCACGCGAGTGTTACGGAAATGCTTCAGGAGCTCGGGTGGGAGTCTCTGGAGGAAAGGAGGCGATCTGTTCGTGAATCGCTACTGATGAATTTTAGAGAACCAGCATTTGAGGCTGAATGCAGTACAATTTTACTGCCGCCAACTTATATTTCGCGGCAAGACCACAAAGATAAGAGAGATTAGAGCTCGTACAGAGGCATATAGACTGTCATTTTTCCCTCGTTCTGTTTGGGAGTGGAACAGGGAGAGAAGATGCTAGTTGTGGTACGAGGTACCCTCCGCCAAACACCGTATGGTGGATTGCGGAGTATGTATGTAGATGTAGATAATGGTCTGTAACTACGATCAAAAAAGCTGCAATACATAATACAATAATAATAAGTACAAAGAAAAGCTAATTCACATTATTAATCAAGAAAACGGGTGAAGTGATAAATCAGATACCCTAAACAACACATATCCATAGAAATAGCGATAACAACATGAAGAGTATAAAACAGACATAACACCAACATAAATCACAGACAGTAACAAGATTATTACGAAAAAATTAAAAATGTAAAATAAAAATCTCAATTCTAAAACTCCAGGCAAAAACATAATAAGAACCAAACCTACAAAAATAGTAAAAAGCAACTGTATTTATTACTTATCTATTATGGTAATTACGTAAACATGTAATGTCGCTGATCCACTGTCATCCAAGCTGTCAGAAAAGTTGAATATATGGAAACAAACGTAAATCAGACGCACATCTCCAGTTTTCACCTAGGAGAATGTATGTATTTTAAAAAAGACAGAACATGACAGAAAGATGTTACATGTAAGTTAAAAACACCTAAATATGTGTTATAGCTTTTATGATGGTAGTTAACAGACCATTGTATGAAGACCATCGCTTTCTTATGTACTTACAGAGCACCTCATCGTGGCAATATGCCGAAATGGGCTTATCGGGAATGATATAAAATATTAACAATTGACAGAGCAATGTAACTGGCTATTATTCATAGTAATCATGTACAGAGAATGTTGCAGCATTTCCCAACCAAAGTGCTGAAGCGTAGCCTTAGTCCGATTGACAGTGTGGGGGGTAGGCGTTATCGCGCAAGGGGATGATTCCGACCCAAAGCATTCCTGGGCGTTTTGACTTTACGGCGCGTCGCAGTTCCTGCAAAGTGTCTTCATAGCGCTGCACTCTGATTGTGGTTCCACGCACTAGAAACTCGGCAAGCAGAGGCTCCACGCTGTCGAAGAAGGAGGTCATCATGACATTACGTGGTCTCACTAGTTCGAACCCAAGAGCAAGCGGCAAAAGCAGCAGTGGAAACACGCCACATCTCCCCCGCCAAAGAACTCCAAAGCTGTTCCCACAAATTCTATTAAGTTGCAGGATAACATCTTCTCCCCCCCCCCCCCTTCCACGCCCCGCCCCCCGCCCCCCCCCCCCCCAAACTGCGAAAAGGCTTAACCGATTTTGTTGGGAAACACTGCAACATCCTCCGTACAACCCGGACCTTTGCGACTGTCACATTGTTGATGATCTGAAGAAAGACATGCGTGGACGTCGGCTTCAGGCGGACAGGGAAGTGGAAGAATTGTTGCGGTTGTGGATCCGTTCTGCGCAACAGCAATTGATAGCCTCCTCTCCCAAAGGGATAAATATCTGAAAGAGTGCGGCGATTACTGCCATCGTCCCATTGTGGCGTGTGTTCGTATTTCATTGGAATGCTCCTTATATTAATAAAAATATTAATAAAAATTTGGATGGAACCTGTTTGATTAAATTCATCGTATTCAACGTATGAGGTAATGAAACTAGAAAATATTCACTAATGATATTTTTATTCATATAGCAAGAATGTTAGTCTGACCCTGAACGTTAAAAATTCGAAACAGAAAAAAATATCAGACTGAAAAAACCGTGTTTGGACACTCAACAAAAATTCCCGTAAAATGCCATTGATTACCTCTCTTCGAACCGTAAAAACACACTAATCTTGAAAAAAAAAAGTTTATACAATTCTGATAAACTCTATAACATTACAGAAGACATCATATTTACGGCAGTGACTAACACTTACTTTATTGCATGATTGCAATTTTGGGCCTCAGGCCATTATCAAGTAAAGATGTTATGGCTATTAGGCCATGTCAACCAAAAATGAGTTGGCACATATGTCATTGTCAAAAATGTGTCAGCTCATTTTAGGTTGATATGACCTAATAGCCATAACATCTTCACTTGATAATGGCCTAATGCCGAAACTGCAATCGTGAAATAAAGAAAGTGTTACAGTCACTGGCGTAAATACGATGTCTTTTATAAAGTTCCACATGACTGTGGATCCCAGGTATAAAAAGTCTATAACATTGTTTGCTTACAAAACTTCATATCTCTTCATTTTAAGGGATTTGTTGGATTCCTTGCGTGTATACAATTTTTTCATGTTTAGTAGAACTGAAGTTGAATAAAATGATTTATGAAAACTACGAGAGTGGACTGATAAGCCTAGTAAAAAAAGCAAGAAAGTATGCTCCTTTTGTAAACAACTCATCTTAATTTTTGACTGTCTCCTTTGAGGAATATACACTGGATCCAGCGATCCTCCGGCTTTTTCATCCAATCAGACTAATACGTTGCGTCAAATTCTACAAAAAAACTCGTTGAATGTAACTGTCACTTTCTCATTTGATGAAAATTTCTTCCCAGGAAATCAACCTTTCAAGTTTGCTCCAAGCGACTTCTTCCTGTTTCCTAAATGTGTTGAGCAGGGTGGCGTTGGAACCTGTTCAAACCCCATGCAGGCACTTTCGCCATTGTTATCGCTGATGTTTGGGATGGTGCATTATCCTGGTGAAAGAATGCTATTTTGCATGCCAACCTTAGTTTTTTTTCAGCCAAAGCAAGTTTCAAACAATGAAACATAATAGGTTCCAGTTATGGGTCGGCCTTTTTGTAAGTAATCTTTGAGGATTATTCGTTCAGTGCTCATCACTTTAGTAGCTGACAAATTTTTTTCACATCCTTCGATGCACTTTCACTTGATTTTGTCTGTGTTTTGTCTGTGCTTTTGAATAATGATGGACCCAGGTTTCATCAACAGTTACAAATGAGCGCAAAAGGTATTGAGGATTGTCATTAAACATCGCTAGCGATGGTGCCGAAATGTTCTGCCGGATGCGCTTTTCGTCGACTGTGAGCAATCGTGGTACCCAACTCGCACACAGCTTCTTCAGAGCTAATTCTCGGGGCTGGAAATTATGCACTCGCTCCGTTGAGATGGCTACAGTCTCAGCATTCTCACGAATTTTTCCTCGGCAAGGTTTCATTACCCTATCATGGATTTTGTCAATGGTTTCCTTTGTAGTGACCTGACTGGATGGGTTGGATCTTGTCCGACCACGTTTAAATTCATTTGTCCCAAAGTAAATGATTTTCAGCGGCGGTGCATAGTCTACGTCAACTTCATCCAATTCTGTTTTGGTCTGCGCGGTAGTCGAACACTTCAAATGAATATGTTTACTTCATTTGCAATCTCAGTCGACACATTGTCCATTTCAGACGATTGTCAACAATCAGTTGTAGGCTGTACATTTTTGAAATTCTTTATACGATCCTTGGAATAATCGTGCTCACCAGCCATGAAGGCGCAACAAAAATGTTCTATTTTTTCATCGACACTGACTAGACTTATCACGACCCTCGTAATTTTTATAGGTTGTTTGGGTAAGAGTAAGTCACGCCCAGTATTTGAACCTTCCAAAACCCCACACTCAGATTGCCCGGTAAGCGACTCTTTAACAGCGTAGCACTGAACCAAGATAGTCTTCGGTGTGACACGTTGTTGTGGTGCTGTGCGAACACGACTGGAGTATCCATAACTGTGTGGTAGCATGATTGGGGACCCATGGTCTAGGGTGCCGGCACGGTAGCTCAGCGTGTACTCTGTGATGAAAAACTGATTGAAAGGATCAACAACGACTTGGACTTACGCTACGATCACACACAGCGAACAATAACGAACAAAATGCAAAAAAAAAAGGAGGTAGCATTTCGGACTAGTAATCAAAACTTCTTGGGCCGCCGGTTTGAGCGTAGCCACTGGTTAAATTCTGAATAAAATAATAAAATAATCAGCCAAAGATTTCCACCATAAGAAAGCATCCTCGTTCTGCCAAAGTCCTTGCTAAACACGGCGGACGAGAGGACAGAGGTTCAGGGCACTCTCTTGTCCTTGGGATGGGAAACTGCACTTGAAAGGCAGGAGAATCAGCAATGATCAACGGCATGAGGATGCAGAGGGCAATGGAAGACATTACATTAAATCGCCATAATCCGTATCCATAGGACATGTGGTCTGTAACTGAAAAACTATCATAATGACTTCTCCATTGATTCTCCAGGTGGGATGTGGGAGGTGACCATGAGAAAAAGACGTAATACCTACACCGGGACAATATTCTACGAGTTTGAGCGTGGGATGTCAGAAGTTTGAATGTGGAAAGCTAGAAAATTTGAAAAGGCTCAATCTGAGTGTTCTAGGGGTTAGTGAAGTGAAATGGAAAGACAAGGATTTCTGGTCAGACGTACATAGGGTAATAACAGCAGCAGCTATAGTTGGAGTAGGATTGTGTAAGGATAATAAAATCGGGCTGAGAGTAACTGCGAACACTACAGTGATAGGGTTGTTCTCACCAGATTCGACAACAGATCAACGCCTACGCACAGGTACATATTCCAACGTCATAAGCATCAGATGAAGAGATATATAGAAAGTATATGAGGATATTGGACAGGTAATTCAGTAAGTAAAGGGAGATAAAAATCTAATAGTCACAGGGATTGGAACGCTGTTTTAGGAGAAGGAATAGAAGAATGGGTTGCGGGAAAATATGGGTTTGGCGGTAGGAATGAGAGAGCAGAAAGACTAATTCAGTTCCGCAATGATTTTGAGATGGCAGTAGCGAATACTCTGTTCAAAAATCACAAGAGAAGGAGGTATGTTTGGAAAAGACGGGTAAACACTGGAAGGTTCCAGCTGGATTATACACTCCTGGAAATTGAAATAAGAACACCGTGAATTCATTGTCCCAGGAAGGGGAAACTTTATTGACACATTCCTGGGGTCAGATACATCACATGATCACACTGACAGAACCACAGGCACATAGACACAGCCAACAGAGCATGCACAATGTCGGCACTAGTACAGTGTATATCCGCCTTTCGCAGCAACGCAGGCTGCTATTCTCCCGATCGTAGAGATGCTGGATGTAGTCCTGTGGAACGGCTTGCCATGCCATTTCCACCTGGCGCCTCAGTTGGACCAGCGTTCGTGCTGGACGTGCAGACCGCGTGAGACGACGCTTCATCCAGTCCCAAACATGCTCAATGGGGGACAGATCCGGAGATCTTGCTGGCCAGGGTAGTTGACTTACACCTTCTAGAGCACGTTGGGTGGCACGGGATACATGCGGACGTGCATTGTCCTGTTGGAACAGCAAGTTCCCTTGCCGGTCCTGGAATGGTAGAACGATGGGTTCGATGACGGTTTGGATGTACCGTGCACTATTCAGTGTCCCCTCGACGATCACCAGTGGTGTACGGCCAGTGTAGGAGATCGCTCCCCACACCATGATGCCGGGTGTTGGCCCTGTGTGCCTCGGTCGTATGCAGTCCTGATTGTGGCGCTCACCTGCACGGCGCCAAACACGCATACGACCATCATTGGCACCAAGGCAGAAGCGACTCTCATCGCTGAAGACGACACGTCTCCATTCGTCCCTCCATTCACGCCTGTCGCGACACCACTGGAGGCGGGCTGCACGATGTTGGGGCGTGAGCGGAAGACGGCCTAACGGTGTGCGGTACCGTAGCCCAGCTTCATGGAGACGGTTGCGAATGGTCCTCGCCGATACCCCAGGAGAAACAGTGTCCCTAATTTGCTGGGAAGTGGCGGTGCGGTCCCCTACGGCACTACGTAGGATCCTACGGTCTTGGCGTGCATCCGTGCGTCGCTGCGGTCCGGTCCCAGGTCGACGGGCACGTGCACCTTCCGCCGACCACTGGCGACAACATCGATGTACTGTGGAGACCTCACGCCCCACGTGTTGAGCAATTCGGCGGTACGTCCACCCGGCCTCCCGCATGCCCACTATACGCCCTCGCTCAAAGTCCGTCAACTGCACATACGGTTCACGTCCACGCTGTCGCGGCATGCTACCAGTGTTAAAGACTGCGATGGAGCTCCGTATGCCACGGCAAACTGGCTGACACTGACGGCGGCGGTGCACAAATGCCGCGCAGCTAGCGCCATTCGACGGCCAACACCGCGGGTCCTGGTGTGTCCGCTGTGCCGTGGGTGTGATCATTGCTTGTACAGCCCTCTCGCAGTGTCCGGAGCAAGTATGGTGGGTCTGACACACCGGTGTCAATGTGTTCTTTTTTCCATTTCCAGGAGTGTACTATAGTCAGACAGAGATTCCAGAATTAGATAGTGGATTGTATGACGTATCCAGGTGCAGATATACACTCAGATCGCAATTTAGCAGTGATGAAGAGTAAACCGAAAGGATCAATGTGGGGAGGCAGCAGGATAGTGAAGTACTGAGGAATAGCGAGATGTGTTTGAAGCTCGGTGAGGATGTGAGTACTGCGATAAGAAAGACCAGAGCAGACAGTTCAGCTGAAAAGGGCAATCACAGCAGTTGAAGTAACAAACATTGGTACAAGGAAGGTAACTGAGAAGGACCCTCGGGTAACGGATGAATATTTCAATTGAACAAGGAAAGAAGGAAGTACATAAATGTTCAGGGAAAGACAGGAATACAGCCATATAAATCACTTACGAAGGAAATAAATAACAAGTGCATGGGGGCCAAGTCGAAACGGCTGCAGAAAACATGTGAAGAAATCCAGAAAGAAATGATCGTCGGGAAGACTGACACAGCGTACAGAAAAGTTAAAAGAACGATCGGTGAAATTAAAAGTAAGGGTGGTAACATTAAGAGTACAATGGCAATTCCACTGTCAAATACAGAGGAGAAAGCACATAGGTGGAAAGAGGACATTGATGGACTCTATCAGGGGCAAGACTTGTGTGGTGTGATCGAAGAAGAAAGAGGAGTCGATAGGGAAGAGATTGGGGATACAGTATTAGAATCTGAATTTTAAAGAGCTTTGAAAGGCTTAAGGTGCAACAAAGCAGAAGGGATAGTTAAAATTCCATCTGAATTTCTAAAATCATGGTGGAAAGTGGAAACAATATGACTATTCCCGAAAGAACTGATACCATCTTCATATGTATATATAATTAAGGCTCACCAGCCATTTGACCATCTTCTTCTGTGCGGATGCACAAACAGTGGCCGAACTCTTACGGGAATCGGCAGTAAGGCCGCGGGTAATGTGTATAATGGGCAGGGGTACTATGAATATAGTGCGGGACAATAAGTTGCTAATGTGCGTCTCACGGGAGGCGTGCCAGAGATAAGTCGCTGCAGTCGCACTATCCTCTGTGTCCTCGGTGGCTCAGGCGGATAGAGCGTCTGCCATGTAAACAGGAGATCCCGGGTTCGAGTCCCGGTCGGGGAACAGATTTTCAACTGTCCCCGTTGACTTATATCAAAGCTTGCATGCAGCTAGGGGTATTCATTTCTTGGTAAATACACAGAAGAATGAAAAAGAAAACTGAGGATGTGTTAGATGACGATTTGTTTGGCATAGAGAAAGATAAAGGCATTAGACAAGCAGTTCTGACGCGCTTGATAATGGAAGCAAGACTGAAGACAAATCAAGACGTATTCATAGGATTTGTCGACGTGGAAAAAGCGTTTGACACTGTAAAATGGTGCAAGATGTTTGAAATTCCGAGAAAAATAGGGGTGAGCTATAGGGAAAGAGGGGTAATATACAATTTGTGCAAGAACTAAGTCTTATTATTCTATAAGACTGGACGACAGAAAATTAAGTGCTCGAAATAAAAAGAATGTAAGACAAGGATGCAATTTTTCGCCCCTACTGTTTAGTCTGTACGACGATGATGCAGTGATGGAAATAAAAGAAAGATTGAAGAGTGGGATTAAAATTCAGTCTGAAAGGACATCAGTGATAATATTCGCTTATGACATTGCTACCCTTAGAGAAAATGAAGAAGAATTGCAGGATCTGTCGAATGGAATGAAGTCTAAAGAGTACAGAATATTGACTGAAAGTAAACCGGAAAAAGACAATGGTAATGAAATGCAGCAGGAAGGAGAACAGCGGGAAACTTGACATCAAAACTGGCGATCACGAAGTAGACGAAGTCAAAGAATTCCGCTAATTTGGAGGCACAGTAACATGTGACGGACAAAGCAAGGAGGACATAACAAGCAGTCCAGCGCAGGCAAAGAACGTATTCCGTACACAAGAAGTTTACTTGTCTGAAACAATGTCCTTAATTTGAAGAAGAAATTTCTGAGAATGCACGCTTAGAGATCTAATGCTACAGGGGAATGGTCAGAATTAGGCGGACTGTTTAAGAACGAGGAGATTCTCGGCAGAATCCGAGAAGGAAAGAAGGTAGGAAAATACTGCCAAGAAGGGACAGGATGATACGACACGTGTGTGGCACTAGGGAATAACATCCATGGTGTTAGGCGGAGCTGTAGAGTGTAAGGACTGGAGGGGAAGACAGAGATTTGACAAAATCAAACAAATAATTGAGTATGTAGCCACAAGTGCTACTCTGCGATGAATAGGTTAGCGCAGGATAGAAATTCGTGGCCGCAGCAAACCAGTTAGAAGACTAATGACTTGAAGAAGAAAAAAAAGAAATGGCCAGGTGTGAGTAGTACTCGCGATCTGAGTACAGACTGTGTGCGGGGTGTTTGGAAAGTCCCGTTACAAATTTGTAAGATTTGTAGAGGAGTGTGAGTACATGATATTTTTATCGGGAAACAATGTCCGAAAACATACCGTTTCCGTGCTGCAGCCATTTCAAATCATGTTGGTAACGCTACCACTTTTGCAAGTAAGTAATTGGGCGCGACCCAGTACCGTTAACAATCAAGAAAACAAAAAGCAAACTTAATCATACACTGTTCCACGTGATGCAGAGCGGTCTCTTCCACTTCGAGGGTGCGGCGTCTTCTTGGAGTACAACAGTCACGTCTTCTGACGGTCAAGGTATCCATTTCTCGAAGCAGTTGCGTAATTGTGGCGAAAACTGTATTTCGTTCTACTCTTGCTTACCGGTCCGTTAATTGATATTTTGACATCAAGCCTGCCTATAAATTACGTAAACTTACATATAATAGAGCTCAGACTTCCGTAGGGCCGGCTCTGTGGCCGAGTGGTTCTAGGCGCTTCAGTCTGGAACCGCGCTGCTGCTACGGTCGCAGGTTCGAATCCTGCCTCGGGCATGGATGTGTGTGATGTCCTTAGGTTTAAGCATTTCTAAATATAGGGGACTGATGACCTAAGATGTTAAGTCCCATAGTGCTTAGAGCCATTTGAACCATTTTGAACTTCCGTACGCAAGTCACTGATATAAGAATACGTAAAAATAATTAAGTATTGACTTTGCATTTACTTTTTGTTGGCGGCTTCACTTTCATCATACATGGCGCCTGAACAGTTTATATGTTTAAAGATTCTTTCGTTCGTATTCAGGGACAAAGCTGCTGTATCTAACTTGGATCTAAAATATTGAAAATGCTGACAATGTAACAAAATAAACACTTTGCTTTGCAAGCTATTATTAGATGAAATGCATTGAACTGCTTTGGGCAGTAGCCGTGGAAAAAAGACATGAAACATTTTGTAATATTTTAAATTGCTGCGTATTGGCGGTTGATTTATTGCACACCATCGATGTTCTTTTTCCTGGCGGCGCGGCAGCTATAAATTGCTAGAAGTTGTTCAAAAGTTGAAAATATTGATACATCTGTTCGGAAGGTTACTGTCAATAATAACAAGGCTAGCCTTTCACACATATATTAACAATTACAACGTACACAGCTCCTCAACGTAAATGACTGTTTCTCCAAGGACAGCGAAAACAAAATTAAGACAGAAGATTACGACCGCTTGTTTTATAGAACAAGAAAAGACATTTATTATTGCAGTTGTCAGGAATGGTAGCTATATTGTTCAGACTATGTCTCTGATGAAAATTAATTACTGTAAACTTAAGACATTTTAGTAATAAGTTACAAAAATCACGCAGTTCTTAATGTCCAAATCTGGAGACGTTATAAGGGTATGCGACGGAGTAGGTCGTTGTGGATAACGACTTGATAAAGGCGACGAGCACCTCTTCCATTACAGTGAGCTTCGCCATTCAGAAGGATCGTGTCGGTGTATTTTGCAAACGTGTACTCAACCATGTTGCTCTAGCGCCCACAGAAAAGCGAATGAGGCTCGAACAAGGCCAGAGAGGTATGACAGATGTGAAATGTCAGCTGATCTGATGTAATCACCTCCATCACGACGAAGCTGTTGCATATCTACCTAGTAAACATGTTCTCAAACAGCTGTGGTTGAAATGAAATGGCTCTGAGCACTATGGGACTTAACTTCTGAGGTCATCAGTCCCCAGGACTACTTAAACCTAACTAATCTAAGGACATCACACACATGCATGCCCGAGGCAGGATTCAAACCTGCGACCGTACCGGTCGCGCGGTTCCAGACTGTAGCGCCTAGAACAGCTCGGCCACCCAGGCCGGCTCAAACAACTTTCTCAAACATATGTCACTAATCAAAATGTTATGTATCCACTCCACTCTAGTCCTAGAAGTTCGTAACGGGGATTTCGGAACACCCGTTGTAGACCGTTCATCCATCTCGATTATTTTTGCCTGTTATCTACACTGATATTGGTAAGATATCAGTCCCCGGGAAATCCAATACTTTCAAGAGCGCAAAATTTTGAGTTTGAACTCGGATAACAAATGACAAAAAATATTTTGATTGTGTTATATAATTAAAAATTAACACTTTCTGGATGTGTTCCTTTACTTGCACTGTTAGCCCTTGTTTCTTGCTAATTTTCATAATTCTAGGTCAACGGTAAGTACTCAGCAAGTTATGATGACTGAGTTTTCGAGTATCGAAATACGTGACGTAAATGGCTGCACTGAGTTAAAGCCTTCAATTTTGTACACCGCCAAGGGACCTTAGACCTTGGTACGTGACTTCAGCTTGATGCTATTGGTGAGAAAAAGGGGTCTTAAGCGAGCGACGAAGACTGTCGGATTATATACGACAATTTTTTGTTTTTGTGAATAATAACTACTTAATAGATTTCAGCTATCATTATGTGGATGAAGCCCGACCAACAGGCATTACATGCATTGATCAAAAATTATAGTGCATTGAGAATGGCTAGTTTCTAGCTGAAATCTAGATCTGCCAATAAAATTTAAAAAGGACGACTGACAGCTGAAATCTATTATTGACAAGTCAATATAACAGTCGCTGCGTGCAACAGCCTTCTGAATGGAAGGTAACCTGATAATTAGCGATTGACAATTCTCAGATTTTTTCTCAGAAAAAATATTTTTAACGGTCGGACAGACAGCCGAACAATAAAGCGATCGTTTGTGGTTTCCGCCAGGGTGTTGCTACGGCCCGTATCTGCAGTTCATTAACCGCTCTACGAGGAAGCAACAGGGGAAAAAGTATGAATTCACTTTCGGCGATGTTCTACATGGGGTTGGATCCACATTTGACCTCAGAACAGTATCACAGCCAAATTCGAATCAAGAAAACGGTATAATTTTTCTTGAACACCCACACAACCAAACTCATATCACACAGCGGTTGCTAAAGGCACAATATTTTTCTTTGCGCTCAGCAGTGTAAAAATTCCAGTTTAGTAAACTCAATCATTCCCAGAAATGCACGATATCAATATAACGAATAAAGATTACGTACTTCAGATTCCGGCAGGGGCGAATAGCTCATGTTTCGCTCGCCTGTAGCTGACCTGTTCATTACGACAATATTAAAACTGCAGACACCATTCTCATGAGGGAACATGGCCATGTGTAAATAAACGATCTCGATGAGATTTGGCGGGTGTGCAGGAAGGTCAAAATAAACCTATGTATAACTTTTCGGTAATGTCCCTACGTAATGTAATATTATTGTAATATGCGGGCTGGGAGTACCAGCGATGATGCGCTACTGGAACTGAGACGACAACGCTCTTTTCTGTAAAAATAAACGACCATATATCCTTTTTGTAATTGTTGGGGATAAAGAATCGCTATGGGACTTATTTTTTGGTCAGGTAAGTTTGCAT
The DNA here is from genome assembly GCF_023898315.1 of Schistocerca nitens. Lineage (NCBI taxonomy): Eukaryota > Metazoa > Arthropoda > Insecta > Orthoptera > Acrididae > Schistocerca > Schistocerca nitens. The sequence continues at coordinate 27,535,501 of NC_064625.1, read as the reverse complement.
ATAGAAGTAATCTGAGCTGCAGACGAGATAAAATTTGTAATCGCAATTATCAAGAATAAAAAAAATTCTCTTGTGAAAAAGAAGGTAAATATCGTTTACGAACTTTTATTCGATGTTGGATCCCACGACGTTCATAAAACGATTAGTGTGTTTAGGAATTCAGTGCATAGTGATTTCTTCGCAAATTAACAATACTGGGCGAATCTGCTACTATCACGGTCCGAACGACGCGCAATATTTCGCCGTCAGCTTGTGTGTTCAAGATGTTCCCTAAGCGAATAGTTTGTTAGTCAGAAGATGTACTGCCAGTGTTGTTCAACCTTCTCATTCTGACAGTGTTTCCAAAAAATCTTACGACGGCTGTGAGTACTTCAGCTGTCACGAGACACGGAGTCTTCATCGCAAGTTGTAGCAGTTTTCTCCGTCTTTGCATGGCGTTCTCTGAGAGCCGGAGAAACGGCAACCTCCGACCGCCATCTCATCCTGTAGCTAACCTGTTCTCTCCTTACAGCAGCTACGAAGAAAACATATTCTCCATAGTCAAATTTTTTCACAGATTTCTTTTTTATTTTACACAGGTAGAAAATTTCTAGGCAAAAAATCAAAAGAGAGTTTAAATGCAGTACCTATCTTATCTGTGTCAAAGTCAAAGATGAAGTTAATTAAATTTTTCTTTACGACGTGGCAGTTCATTATAAGGACTAAAAACACCCCGAAAGGTAATTTGGTATATTAGGTTTGGAGAGGATATCTTCGAAATCGTGATCTGTAAAAAATGTCTTTTATATAAAAAGTGAAATGTAAGTAAACGTTCTTGAAAAATATATGATCAACTTTTGTAGAAGGAATTTGATATTTTGCAAAGTACCCCACCACCACTAATTAATTTTGAAAATTGAAATCTTTCGTTACAACACTATTAAAAAAAAAGACTTTCACATCATGTCCGTCTATGTGTTAGTGATGGGGCAAGCGACTGTTCTCAACAACCGGTTGATCAGTCGATATTTTTTCGTTCACTCGGTTTTTTCAGTCGAATGAAACAACCCAATGAAATTATTCTGGCACGTCCTTGTCAAAGTTCGAGTGGTTTCAGTTAACGTGAGACAACTGACTTAACAGTTACGGCAGTTATATGATGTTTTTCACTCAGTCTCTGGGTCTGAGCGATTTCACTTACATACTTTCTTCACCCAACATTTTTCGTGGAGATTGATAGATGTGGGAAAAACCTACTGGTTAAAACTGGTACCGGTATTTTACTTATGAATAACCGGTATTTTTCGGTATTCGTTTGCGCTCAGTTATAAGATGTGTTTTTTTTATTTTTTACTAATTACTAAGAAAATAGAATTGTCAATTAGCCATAGCAGCAGTGCTAAAATTTTTCGTTTGTAAATGAACATTTTTGAAAAAGGATTACTTTTTATTTGCAAAATCTGCATCGGTTTGTAATACTGCACTATTACAGAAAATGGGAAAGGCGTTCAGCGCTATTTTAGCAACAATGCCGGCAGAAAAGTGCAACAAACACACGATTTAAGAAGTGGCACAGCACTGCAGAGACAACACTATCCGCTTTGCCGTGTCTCGTGGCTTAAACCACGCGGGTACGTGGCGGTGTGCAAGGCTTGCCGCCACCCGCGCCGCCCCCGCACGCTGTTCGTTCGTTTTTTTGTCAGTCGACTCGACTGAATCGAGTTATCGACTAGTCGTACATTCCTATGTAGCACGCGCGTCCGTGTCGTATTTTATACGCTTCTGTCTGGCACATAGACAGCTAACACATACCTAAGAGAAAAGTCGCGGCCATTCTAGTGATTTCGATACATTATTGTCTGAAGTTTGTTCGAGAGGCGAAGGCAGTTATGGAAGAGTTAGCCGTGGAGATGAGTGTAGACACAGGCAAAACTGCGATCGTAATGATGATGCTGTGACATATTGGAAAAGAACTGTTTTTATTCCAACACTGGACCATGTTACGACTGACATGAGAGAACGGTTTGCTGAAGAAAATATTTACCAATTAAAATTCAACATACTTTTCCCTCACAACTACTGAAACATGACGGTTATCATCTTGCACGTAAATTGAATCAGTACTTAATTGAACTACCGTTCATTGAAGAACAATCGCTTGCTGGCCAGTGAGGCCGAGTAGTTCTAGGCGCTTCAGTCTGGAACCGCGCGACCGCTACGGTCGCAGGTTCGAATCCTGCCTCGGGCATGGATGTGTGTAATGTCCTTAGGTTAGTTAGGTTTAAGTAGTTCTAAGTTCGAGTGGACTGATGACCTTAGATGTTAAGTCCCATAGTGCTCAGAGCCAACAATCGCTCTTTGTGATTGATTCAAATGGCTCTGAGCACTATGGGACTTAACTCCTGAGGTCATCAGTCCCCTAGAACTTAGAACTACTTAAACCTAACTAAGGCCCCGCACACGTCCATGTCCGAGGCAGGATTCGAACCTGCGACCGTAGCGGTCGCGCTGTTCTAGCCTGTAGTGCCTAGAACCGCTCGGCCACCTCGGCCTGCCTTTGTCATTGAAAAGAGGCTAATGGGAGAGATTGTTCAATACAAGCAAACGAGCATAAAACCTTTAACGATCGTGATTCTGTTATGCATGCGTTGTCTGTTTGTCATAGATATGACTATCCTACTTTGCACACGCTGTACAAAATATTTGCTTGTCTACCTGCATCTGTTACAGCAGAAAGAAGTTTTTCAAGATTGCGGCATACAAAGACATGGCTGAGGTCGACAATGAAGAAGGATGGACTTAATGGCTTAGCTCTATTGAACACTCGCCCTTACATTGATTGTCCTATTGACGATGTAATTAACCAATTTACCAGGAAGAATAGGTGCATAGAATACATCATTTAAGGAAGACAACCACAATTGTAATTTTTTTATATCATAAGATGGCATCGTCTTGTATATTTGTATAATCAGTTTAAATAAAACGTTCTTAAACATTGCATGTGACTGGATTATTTCTTATTACACTACAAGTGAAGGTAGCTCAAGATATCTTTAGCGCCCCCTCCTTGAGATTTTGTCTGTATCCGCCACTGCCGCCACCTGATCTATACAGTAGTGTATCACTTGTCGCCGGACAGCCGTTGTACTGGAGAACCTCACCAAACCTATTTTGGAAATATGTTTACGAAGTGACGTTACAATGAAATACGATGCCTCATTTGCTTTAAGAGATTAAAGATTTGCCTGCCATTTCTATGAAAGAATAAAAGAGGAACAAAATTATGGTAAAAAAAATTAAAAACTTAACAACATAGTGTAGAATAAAAAGAGGAAGTAACGGATTCGCTGTCTGTGTTTACATAGTCTACTTGTAGTCCTTGAAAACGTACAAATTAACATGAAAAATAGAGATGTTCAACCTCAATTTTCACCCTTTACCACTGACTTTTCGAAGTGTCAAACAATTAGGATCATTAGGTGCTTTACGAGAAAATCAGCGAATGATGGAGACGCAACTTCTTTTTTTTATTTGCCTGTTTAATTTAGTATTTTGATTCTATGTATTTTGAAACAAACAGAGTGAAACTTTTTGAATCTGTATTAGATTTCCAAGTTTCAGTAAGTAAAACGAATAAAAATCGAACAGGGGTAATCTCAGAAACCGGTTGTTTTGAGCGATTTCAACAAGCAGGTTAAAATGGCGTGAAGAAAAAACGGTATAACTGAAAACCGGTTGCTTCAGCGCGATAACTGCCGTCCTTCGGGGTGGGCGCGAGGAGCCGCCGCTGTAGCCGCGTCTTGAAGCTGCCGGAGCCAGGGTTACAGCCGGTGCGAGGAGGTGACGCGTAGGCCGGCCCTGACGTGACCAGCGCAGTGCGGCGGAGACTGGCCGGCGCGCCACCTCCTAGCGGCGGCTGCTGCCCTGGCCGTAGCAGCCGCAGAACGCTGACGTGGAGCTTGCGCGAGATGCATGCGCGGGCAGCACAGCCGCGTCCTGATGCTGCGGGGCCAGGGTTACAGCCGGTGCGAGGAGGTCGCGCATAGGCCGGCCCTGGCGTGACCTGCGCAGTGCGGCGGAGACCGGCCGGCGCGCCACCTCCTAGCGGCGGCTGCTACCCTGGCCGTAGCAGCCGCAGAACGCTGACGTGGCGCTTGCGTGAGATGCATGCGCGGGCAGCACAGACCGATTATTTTTTATTTAATGGACATCAGTCATCACACCATTTCAGTAAAACGGAATACAAACATTTGCACTAATTTGTCAGTGCTCCTTTCTTCTTCATGTACCCCCTAAAGAACTTCTACACTTGCTTAACTTTTTGCTCCGAGCCTCAATCATGCAGATGCCGAGAAAAAAGGAAAAAAAAAACCAGAGGAAATATGCCGGCAACAGCGGCAACAATTGTAAAATCATGTTGTAATAAGGTATTAAGAAATTATTCACAGAAACAATATTTGGAACAAAACAGTAAACATGTAAAACGTTTTACAATTTTTTTTGTAAGTATGCTTCTCTGAATGTTTTTAGACTCAAAGATGATGCCGATATTCGTCACTGAAACCAATTTGGGGGAATAACTAAATAAATAAGAAAAATCGAGACACACACACAATCTCATATTGTTTTCAAAGCTTTGTTTTTTATTCGTTATGCGCCAGGGATCAGAAAAACCGACCACTTGAAACTGATATGGGTATTTGAGTTCACAGTAATCGGTATTTTGTGTTATTTCTTTTGTCTTGGTCGTAACAGGCGTTTTTTTATTTTTGCTAACAACCAAATAAAAAACCGAAATATCAGTTAGCCATGACAGCAGCTGCAAAAATTTTTCCTTTTGAAATAATTGTTTTTTTAAAAAAGGAATAATTTTTGTTCCTAAAATTTGCATTGCTTTGGAATAAAGCGTTATTATAGAAAATGGGAAGAGCGCTTAGTGCTGTTTTAATAACAAAGACAACTGAAACGAGCAACAAATACGTGGCACAAGAATTCGACCAACTGAGTCATTGGGCCTGACCTGGATTTAAAAAAAATGTCCCGTACCTTAAATTGGTGCACTTCACATAAAACTGTGTCCGAAATTTTAGCCGCAGAAATGGTTCGTACGCCAGCCAGAGTGGCCAAGCGGTTCTAGGCGCTTCAGTCTTGAACCGCGCGACCGCTACGGTCGCAGGTTCGAATCCTGCCTTGGGCGTAGATGTGTGTGACGTCCTTAGGTTAGTTGTATTGTGTAAAGTTAAACCTCAGATTGCATTACAAAATCTGCACTGTATATTCATCAAACAGCAATTATACGTCTCAAAAATATATGCAATTACGTTCAGTGCACATTTGAAGGGCTTATTTCAATAGTGGTACAAGTCCATTACCTCTAATTTTCTGTCTATAATGCTTCTGAAATTAATGAGCCAAACAAACAGAAAGAAAGGTTCATCTCTAGCAAGAAGCCATATGCTTGAATATTTCTGGTATCTCAACTGCAGATTTTTCAGTGTTCATTTAACTTTAGGACTCTGTATCTCAATATGAACAAAAATGGACTTGTACCACTATTGAAATAAGCGCTTCATTTAAAATGTATGTCCGAAAAGAGCAACAGCATTATCATTACCAATGTCCACGTAATTCTTCATACTTTGCCTACATATGAATCACCTCTCTCTAGTTCCTCGTCTTTCAGTCCTACCCGTCAGTGTTCATACACACATAGAACACATCACAAAGTCAGTTCCGTTTACTCTTCGTCAAAAGTAATTTAAAAAAAAAACCGACGCTAAAAAAAAAAGTTTGTTGTCCTGGACTGCTTCATTACTACGTTTCGTCTTCCACTGCTACATCAACGACATAGTAGCTGTGGCATTGTAGCTGCCCGGTTAGCGTGTTTTAGTGCAAATGGAATATCTGCAACATTTAGACATGACCGTCCCCAGAATGCGATTTCATCAAATGTTGTTACTTCCCTGTGTCATTTTTACCGTAGCACCTGATCCGTATGCAGGGAAGGAGATGGCAGGACTTTAATTTTAGATCTTCATGTACTGCAAACTTCAGTGTGTGATAGAGAAGGTACCATCAGAGTTACGTATGAATATGAAAGCATCTACTTCCTTTTACCGCTTGTAATGGTTACTTACATACATGATTCGTACTTTTTGCACAGCTATGGCGAAGTACCTTTCGAATTATTTAAGCTTCATTGGCCTCCTTCGATAGCTGACATTAAAAATTTGCGCTTCAATTTTCGTGTTCACGTATTAATATTATGATGCACATCATCATACCTTATCAGTAAAACGGAATGTAAACAGTCGCAAAAATTTCGCATTGTTCATATCTTCACTACGTACTCCTAACGGAACTATTAGCTTGCTCAACTTTGTACACCTGACAAACTTTCTTATTCGTTAGGTGTTAATTGCACCTGGAACTGTTTAATACATAGCAATCTATTTGTCGGTTTTAAACAGTGAAAAGAAGTGTTAGTTCATTACATAACTAAATGAATATGTATATTGCTTTCTTTAACTTCGGGATATCCACTGAGATGTGTACGCATACACCTGTAGGTATGGGGCTACCCTCTGGTGGTATGTGTAGACATACCATGGTTTTTATTGCAATACCACTACTTCACACTGAGATGATAAAAGTCTTGAGACTTCACACAATATCGTATCAGACCTCCTTTTGCCCGGCATTACGCAGCAGCTGGACGTGGAATGGACTCAACAAGTCGTTGGGAGAGCCCAGCAGAAATATTGGGCCACACTCCCCCTATAGGCGTCCATAATTGCGAAAATGTTTCCACTGCAGCAGTTTGTGCACGAACTTTATGTCCCATAATTGTTGGATGGGGTTGATGTCAGGCGATCTGGGTGGCCAAATCACCCACTCGAAATGTCCAGGATGTATTTCTAACCAGTAACATGCCGCACCAGTAACACGGCGCATTTTCATCAATGTAAATTCCATCGTTTTTTGGGAGCGTGAAGTCCATAAATGGCTGCGAATGGTCTCCAGGTAACCGAACATAATCATTTCCAGTCAACGATCGGTTGAATTAGTCCTGAGGACCCAGTCCATTCCACGTAAACACAGCCCAGACCATTATGGCTCCACATCCAGCTTGGATGTTGACAACCTGGAGCGATGGCTTTGTGGGATTTGGGCAACACTCGAATCCTACCATCAGCTCTTACCAACTGAAATCAGGAGTCGTCCACAAGGCCATGGCTAAAATTGTCTAGGGTCCAACTGATGGGGTCCCAATAGAGGTTTTGCGGGCGATATCATGCCGTTAGCAAAGGCACTCGCTTCGGTCGTCTGCTGCCATAGCCCACCGATGCCAAATTTCTCCACACTGTCCTAACAGATACGTTAGTGGTACCTCACACATCGATTTCTGCGGTTATTTCATTCAGTATTGCTTGTCTGTTAGCACTGACAGCTCTACGCAAACGCCAGAGATCTCAGTCGTTAAGCGAAGGCCATCGGCCACAGCATGCTGCGTGGAGAGAGGTAATTTCTGAAAAGTGGTTTTCTCAGCATACTCTTGACATTGTGAATCTGGGAATATTGAATTCCCTAAGGCTTTCCGAAAGGAATGTCCTATCCGTCTAGCTCCAAATACGATACTGCATTCAAAATATGTTCCCGTCATGTGGGCATACTCATGTCGGAAACCTTTCCACGTGAACACCTGAGTACAAATGACATCTCCGGCAGTGTTGCCCTTTTCTACCGTGTGTACGTGCTACTACCACCATCTGTATGTCTGCATATCGCTATTCAATGACTTTGTTCCCTCTGTGTACTTCACCTAATGAAATTATTACAGACTGTTTCCTGTAGGAAGAATAACTGGATAAGTCACTTAAACTAATGAATGATTTCAGTTGAATAACCGAATGAATACATGTTTCAACCTAAAGAAAAAATAAAGACAAGTTTCACTTGGAGAGAAAGAATAAGTAAGTCTGTAAGCAAAACACCACCACACTGCGTTGACTTTTTCGTTCGGTTGCGCCCAGACACTGGTTTCACACAAAAGATGTGAATACATCCCTGACATATATATTTCACTCATACTGAAACTGTGTATAAGATGTGTCCTGATTTGCAGTATAGTCTTTCGAAATAAATGATTTATTTTGTCGGAAACGTGACCCCAGTATGGTAAGGTTATAAAATTACTTTTTTCTGCTTGCTTGCTGTTTTCTAATGTAATCTGATTTCTACTCTCAATATATTATGTTTTCTTTGTGTATAATCTCATTACTAGTTTTGGATCATACCCATTGTGAGATGATACCTTCTCTCCCTCATCAATGTTCCTCTTGTTTATTGGGTATTTGAGCAAAGTGTCAATTGCTGAGCGGAAGTAAGTCTCTTTATGGGATCACTGCCGGCAAGAACTGCTGTGAATTACGCAGTCAGGTGTAGTGCGTTTATAGGATATGTTGAAAAGGTTGGTATCCCCTTCTCTTTTAACTGTCAAGCCCAAAAAGTTAATACTTCGTTTTCTTCATATTCTGTGTTGAAAGTGAGGATCTTATGTAGCCGATTAAATCGCTGGTAACAAGTGTTAGCTTCATCAAAAGTGGCATCGAATATGAGTAGTGTATCATCTACATGACGGCGACAGTATATGACTTTCTCACATACGTCATTGGAATTTTCAGAAAATTTGTTTTGGATATGAACTAAGTATATATCTGAAATAGTTCCTGACAAGCTGTTCCTTAACTTATTCCAGTTCAATAACATTCGACAATTGGTGAATTAAGTGACATTATTGAATTAGTTCCGCCACAGAACTATTTTACCTTCAGTGACCAGCTATATGAAGGGAAAGAATGCCTAGCTATGGGAAACTGCCTGTCATTGTCACAGAAGTGCATAATGTAAGTATACTTCTATTACTGCTATATACGTACAGTTATCATTTTGTAGAAACCGATGAACATACAGTTGTTTATTCCTCTGCATAAGATACCACTGATGATGGGTTATAATCCTGAAAAACGGTTTTAACAAATAAAACGTTACTAATGCAGCTCATGCTGCATAGAATATGCCTTTTATTAAATATCTGAAAGCTACGGAGCATCAAGCATCCATGATTTTTAACATCGGATATTGCAGAACATACCTCTATTACATTCGTAAGAAAGTGCTAGAATGCTTTAACAACGCTAAGAGGGGGAAAAATATTTGCGTATGACAGGACGGGAACCTACATCTTTCGAGTTCTTAAGGCACAACGTATCCAATAAGCTAGCACTTCTCCACCTAGCAAAATCGTCTTGCGATGGTCATGACAGTACTTACAGCCTATATTGTTGATGCATTATTAGCTAACTTTTAGTGATAATGGTAAAGGATTTATGATAACACAAGTGTGTTTCACGCTTAATTTATAAATTATTGGCGATTACAGCTCAGAGCTGAGAGAGCACTCTTATGTGAAAGCATTAACCATCGATAACTCATTATGTTTCGTTTTAATACAACAATGATTATAATAAATCGTACTAAGAACGACAAGATATAAATCTCCAGTACACTTACATCACGTCTTGTTTTATTTATTTACTCGTTCGGCAATGACAAAGGCATTCTTCACATAATGTATTAAGTAAAATATTCTAATAGCTCTATCCTGAGTTACAACATTCTTTACACATGTTCTTATAATACTACATGGTATTACAAATGTTCTTGAGCCACTCTATGGCTGAGACAGAGGGCCTGGGTATGTCCTTCAATTCACTCTCATAGCCACACACAAGCAAGTGTTCCATTGATTGGGTTTCACATTCAGAACTATCCAATAAGTCCCATTACTTACCTCTGCCTAACACAGTTCAAATGTGTCCACAGTCTCGTCGGATGTTTGACTCCATAGATCTTCTTGTTGCTGTCGTCCACCAAGTTTCGGTTTTATGTCCTTTCCAAGATGTCTTCGAGTCGAAGCCTTGAAGTTTTTCGACGATTTTCCATAAAGGTGACCTGGGTTTAAGCCTGTTTCGAGATGCCGCATCTTGGTGTATAGGGAGTGCTGAGTTGTCTAGGATTTTTCTGTACTGACTTGTGGCTAATTGTGATCGCCCAATTTGAGGGGGCTCTATTTTTGGTAGAACGGGGAGTTAGGCACATGGGGTGGCCCAGAATGTTCCAGAGATTATCTGCATTGTCTTAGATACGTGTGCGCTACTCATCTAGACTGGCGAACTGTTAAGGACATCATATAATGAAGCACATTGTTTACATGCCATGGTTTTGAAGACGGTCCCTCTAAACCAAATATGCTAAATAACATTTCTCGATGTGTTTTTCACCCCTTAAAAGTGAAATTTGGCGAAAATGAAAAAAATACGTATAACATTATTCTGACGTCTCTACATACCCACCAAGTGTCATCAAGATTGTTTATTTTCACCTGGGTATGTTCCCTTGTGAGAAACTGTGCTACCCCTGTGCGTAGCTCTTGCAATTCAGAATTGAAGTCGATACAGAAAAGTACGTGACTGTGTCACTTCAATAGTAAATTGGAGACAGGGTTGTGTCGGCGACTGAGACGAGATGGAAAACAGGCATCTCTGGTGTTGTGTATGTGTGTGTGTAACAAAGTAGGCAGCCACATTTCGCTTCGAAATTTCTTATCTGGACGCATGATTAATTTTACCCTCAGAAGAGTGGAGAGAAAGGTAAGATTATATCACTGTAATGAAAGTTAAATGGAAGGATGTGTGGCAAGATAATCCCAGTTTTGCGATTCCACGAAGTTAATATAATACTGAGAGAAGGCACTGACGTAGACAGTTAAGTAGTCAATGGCCAACGAAATTCATGCGAATTTAGTTAATTGAATTATTAATTACTGACTGTAATTTTACATTGCCATATGAAGGTGTAGTTCACTTATTTTCAGCAAAAACGCTGTACCCATCATGTCCACAGAAACGAAACGAGAAGTTAAATTTAGCGTTAGATATGACTAATGACTTCCTTCGTGTCTTACACCTTCTAAGGCAGACTGGCACTTGTTTTTCTCCCTGGTGAGATTGAATATCTCAGAATTATGTTTGAAGGTCAGATTCAATAATCCTTACTAATAAACTACTGGTACTATGACAGCTTCAGACAGCCTGATGCAGTTCTTCAGTGGCATGTCTAACTGGCTGACAATATGGAGGATATCTGTCAAACTATGCCTTCGCTCTAGACATTTCATTCTTTAATTTTGACAAATGAATCATTTCTGAAGGTAATATCGAAATTGCGTCGAGTTTAACGTGGACTTCGCACCATGCTGCTGCTGCTGTGGTCTTCAGTCCAGAGACTGGTTTGCTGCAGCTCTCCATGTTACTCTATTCTGTGCAAGCTTCTTCATCTCCGAGTAACTGCTGCAATCTATATCCTTCTGAACCTGCTTAGTGTATTCATCTCCTGGTCTCCCTCTACGATTTTTACCCTCCATGCTGCCCTCCAATACCAAATTTGTGATCTCTTGATGTCTCAGAACAAGTCCTACCAACTGATCCCTTCCAGGCTGTGCCACAAAATTCCTCTTCGCCCCAGTTCTATTCAGTACATCCTCACTAGTTACATGATCTACCCGTCTAATCTTCAGCATTCTTCTGTAGCACCACATTTCGAAAGCTTCTGTTCTCTTCTTGTCTGAACTATTTATCGTCTATGTTTCGCTTCCATACTTGGCTACACTCCATACAAATACTTTCAGAAAAGACTTCCTG